>NC_081426.1:15376120-15976120 GCF_949786415.1 Peromyscus eremicus | reverse complement strand
AATACTTCCTAAAGAAAATGGCCTGGTGTATAAGCAATATTATCCAGTGAATTATTTGAAATGCAGTTTTGTTCTACAATACAAATGCCCCAATGTGTATTTTTTGTTTGTTTATTGGTTTGACTTTTTACTATTGTCTGACATATTAGACTGAAATAATGTATAGCATTTAATGAGTGAAAATTGTTATGTCTCTATATGCAGGTAATTTTGTGATAATGGATTTTGCCTAATGGTTTGTACTTAGTACATATACAATAGATGTTTCTCAATTTTATCTGAACATAAATTTCAAAGGCCAATACCAAAATTTATTGTGGAATGTGAAAAGCTAAAATTGCCTGAATGTATTCTGTTGCCTGAATTAAACCTTACTAGCCCACCTTCCCTCTTTTTCCTGTGCTTCGCTATATCAGTAGACTCGTTACTTCATTAAGTAAGAGGCATCCAATTCTGCCTGTAGTTTCCTTCCTGGCTGTTTCTTAATTGCGGTAACTACTCTGACTCAGAAAGTAACAATGAGCATGAGTCAATAGGTTGGAGTTACCAAGGGTAGAAACAAGGGCACATTTCCAATGTGATAATCAGGAGATGTCTTTAAGAGAAAGTGACTTTGATGGTACTTAATTCTTCAGAAGTGCTTGGATCAGTCAGATAATGGCATATGCAAGTAGTATTCTTGATATATTTAAATTTTCATTTTATTTTAATAATATTTGTGTATGTACAGGCCGGGAGGTGGTGGCACACACCTTTAATCCTAGCACTCAGGAGACAGAGCCAGGAGGATCTCTGTGAATTCAAGGCCAGCCTGGTCTACAGAGCAAGATCCAGGACAGACACCAAAACTACACAGAGAAACCTTGTCTTGAAAAACAAAAAACAAAAACAAAAAATTTATGTATGTACAGAGCATATGTACATGTGTATGGATATTCACAGAGGCCAGAAGAAGGTGTCTGATCCCTTGGAGTTGTAGTTACAGGTGGTTATAAGTATGGGAACAAATCCCTGATCCTCTGGAAGATCAAGAGCTCTTAGCTTATGAATCACCTCCCCAGTCCCAAGTCTGGACAAATTCTAAAGTTTCAATTTGACATACATGGTTCTCAAAAGAGACAGCCTTTTCAACTTGCTTATTTCATACTGGAATTCCTCTCTTGCAACCTAAAGGTCCCCAAGCAGGTATTTATACCACCAATCCTCTCTGGGATGATCACTGTATTCTGTGGTCAATATGCCATTCTTGTGGAAGGTATGCTTACATCCGATTTGCACACAGTCATTCTGTTATCAGACAATATAATAAGCTATTTTTGTTTGTGATTTAGTGTATTGAAACAATTCGGAGTGAAAACTCTGATACAACTTTCACTATATTCTCCATTCTATCAAGATCTATGTTTATCGGCAAGGTTACTCTGATCATTAGGTCATCCAAAAATGTGGTTACAAGATTGTTCCTAAGGGATATGATATTTCTCAAACAGGAATTATATTCATTTATTCGGCCTTCTCAGTGCCTCAGCTTCAAGTACGTAAGATTAGAATAATGATTGTGACTGCCTAGGCAAATGTGAGAAAAGATTATTAGAGCTATAATTAATGCTGTAATTATCTTCACTGTTATAAAAGCATTAATTGAGCTGAAATTATGACTTCTAAACAAGACATTTATCACTAGATACTTCATTTTTACACTGAAATAAGTAAATATTCTATAGGCCATTAAGTTTAAGGACACATATACATACAAGCACATAACGGTATGTAATTTATATCAAAGAGGAAAAAAAGGAAACTTAATTTTCAGTAATTGATATTATATTTACTTTAATATATTCTACTAACTTGTAACATTAGAAGTCTGAGTAATTTTTAGTACATTAAACTTAACATCTTCAAAGTAGGTCCAGGTAACACAGGGGGGCAAGATAGAAGTAGTAGTTATACTGTAGAAAAATAAAACTGTAATTAATTTTCCCACAGCAAGTAATAGTTCTAAAACAGACAAAAGGCAACCAGGCTATTATGAAATTTAAGAATTATAACACAAAATGATGCTGAAATTTGGGCAACATGAAAAAATTTCAACATATGCTTTGGTAACAAGACTCTGAGCAGTTTTAATGACTCTCTGGTAAGGTCTACACAAAGCTGAAATCAGAGTACTGCCCATTTCAACTTTTAGGTGGAGCACCTGCAATATAGTCTCTTCTTAATCTCTGGCAGAAGCTAAGTCGGCTGCTGTTTGTCTTGAGGTCTCTGCTTCTCTACGCACAGTTCCTGAGGGCACTCAGTGTTTCTGTACAGCCCTCATTCATGAGCCACTGAATCTCTGAGACAGCAACTACTCATTCAACTGTTCTTAGACCTGAGGTATCTCTGAATTTTTTTTTCAAATATTTTTTCCTTAAGTGGGGACAGTTCCTGTTTTAAAATGATTTTCCAAATATTTGCTAACATTTATAATTGTACAAAATTATGGGATATAGTATGATGTTTTAATACATTTGTACAGTACGTAGCAAATTGTATTTGAGTAATTAGCATACCTAGGACCACAGGCATGTATTTTTTTCTAGCAAAAATGCTCAAAGTCTTTCTTTTTACTGGAGTCAGTGAAAAGTATCTGATACTGACAAATAAAATACAACAAAGTAGAAAATTGGATAGTGCTCACTAGGGCTTAGGGAAGACCAAGAGTGAGAAACTAGGCATTGTCTACAGCCAGAGTCCAGATAAGATGGTGGTAGCTTACACATCGGGCAGCTCCAGCTGAAGACAACATACTGTGCTTTTCAAAAACAAAAAACTGCAAAGTTTTCTTTTTCAAAGGGTTTGTGTCATTAGATAGAATCATTGGACATTCCACAGTATTTCTTTCAATTTGAAAGTTCTGAAGCTTTAGGTACATCCCTGATGTCCATTATTTCATGTAACAAGGGATACTCAGTTTTCCTGGGTTATGGTATATTTAAGGGAGCCACTATTCTGCCTTCCCCACTGACAAAATCTTTTTGGTTCTCAGGATCTGTATTTCCCCAATGGCTTTTGTCAACTCTAGATTTTGAATTATATATTTGTCTTGAAACTTCGTTTTCTGATGAGCTCAAGAAAAAGAGACACTAATGTTTTATTTGTTTTTCTCTTTTCTTATTTTATTCATGGAAATGATGCCCAAATGAGCACTCGGTTGTGCACCAGCCTTCCTAAGGCCCACTGATTTCTTGTTTCATAGCTACATTTTCACTCTGTGGAAATCCTCCAGACATTGAGGCTTACAGCAAGTCTCAAAGCAATTTCACTTACATCTTCCCTGTTAGGAAAGATGGATTTTAAAAGTATATCTGTGTGGATGTAGTTACATGGAAAGAAATAGTCTAAGATTGTTTTTGGCTCTCAAATTAAAATTAAGAATGATCCCATGCATCTACAGCAAATATTTCACAATTTCACTAATACGACATATTTTAGTATCTTGAGAAACTCATGTAAAACTTATTAGTGACTGACTTGAATACTTATGTTGAAATTATCATAGAGAAGTATGAAATACTCCATTTGCAAAACCTGGGATTTAAAGATAAAGTAATATTGGTATGCATGCAGTTGTTCTATATTTCCACTAATGAAAAGCTGCCAAAATTATAAAATATTTCAGCTGACAAAATTCAGCTTTAATATCCATGTATCCATTTTTATAGGAAGAAGCTGAGACAGGTGAATTTTTCACATTAATGTATAGATTTTCTTTGAAAGTACCTTGATATATATAAACTGGCCTAGCATATAAGGGGTTGCTGTCTTTCAGTTATATTTTTGTCTGAAGCATTGAGAAATAGACTAATATATCCAGTTTGGAAAATACTATGACTCCTTTGTGTCCTGATGATACTGCAATATATTAAATATCAGTACACATGGATCTTCCCGCACTGCAGATTCTGGTGGCATTCTCTCACTGTGGCAGTGAAAATGAGCCTGTCTTGAATAGCAACAGTTTTCTCCACATCAACCTTGGAAGACAGGAGGACAATGGAATAAAGAATCTAACATCACCTTTTTCAACAAGCCTTAAGTTATGAACAGAGAGGAAATCACATTGGTCAGGAATAAATTTCCTTAGGAATCTTTAGGCAGCAGCATAGGGATGAGTTGACCATTCATGGGTCTGTCATTTTCTTCCATGAAAAGATGGAAATCTGGTCCCATTGTAAGATCAGAGTGGAGTAATTGTACTGCTCTCCAGGAACATAGCCTCCGATTTTCCTGAACTCCAGCCTCCTGGCACCCAGTGTTCTACAGCCTAACCTCCATAACCCTGACACCTTGAGTTCAGCTTTTGAAAGCAGTATTGGAGGGCACTTCATCAGTTGCTTCTACCAACTGTTAGCAGAAAATATCCTTATTATAGAGCATCTTTTAGTTTTTTGTTTTTTTTTTTTTTTGTTTTTTTTTTGGTTTTTCGAGACAGGGTTTCTCTGTGTAGCTTTGCGCCTCTCTGGAACTCACTTGGTAGCCCAGGCTGCCCTCGAACTCACAGAGATCCTCCTGGCTCTGACTCCCGAGTGCTGGGATTAAAGGCGTGCGCCACCACCGCCCGGCAATCTTTTAGTTTTAAACCTTATGATTAACTGCAGACTTGTCTCTTTACTTTAGACATGGTTCTCTCCCCTCAGTTCTGAAGTGTATTTCTCAAGGGCCTTTGACATGTATAGAGCAGGGAGTCTGGAGCTGATCTGGCTGCAGGAGAAATGGATGGCACAACGTCAATGGCTCTGCTTTGCCTGCTCATCTATGTTTGTCAACTTTCTACTTCTCTGACCTTCCCATGTCTCTACTCTGCCCAAGCCCCTTTGTTCTTCAGTGTGTCTTTGAAGAAACAGATCACATGTGCACAAGTCAAGGGTGAGCTCAGTCTACATAAAGTTATCATTTTACTATTGTGTTTTGTTTTCCACTAAATGTAAAGTCTGTCTTTCTTACCTTGCATTTATGCCTTGCTTGAGGTATCCTTGGCAATTCCAGTTTCCTAATCATTATGACTATACGATTAATAAACAAGAATATTCCATGAAAGAATTATTGGTAAGTGGTATTGAAGAAAAGAAGGATAATTGAAAAGGTATAAGTGGGGTAATGGTTTTCTCTGATACAATAAAAAGGTTTAATGGACCTGGAAAATTGAAAACTCTGAATATCCTGGTAAGGTGTACAGGCTGACTGTTGATAAGCCTCTTGCAGAAGTAGAGTCAGTCACAGTGAGCCATTTGTAGACAACAAAGGTGGATGCTAACACAGAATTAAACCCCATCTGCCCAGGAGCCATCTGCTTGGTGTTTATCTATGGTGGATCTTCCTGAATATCTCACTGTCTTCCCACACAAAGCCTGGAGCTGAGCATCCTCTAGTTGGGAAGGAGGAAGCCACAGAGTAAAACTAAGTTTAATTACATAAAATAAAGTTTCAGTAGAAGGAAGAGATTTATTTTCATCTCAAGGGCAAATCAGTTTTGTGAGTTTCTCCAGACAAAACAGGAACAGGTGAAGGAACCAAGTCATACTTATATTTTAAAGCCAGCTATGGACTTTTTGTTGCTGTACCCATAATGCTCTGAAAATAGGCAAATACAGAGTTATATAGCCATTTCTTTCAGAAAAACTCAGATTTGTCCTTGTTGAGTTTGAGTGAAAATGTGATACTTTTTTATCTCCACTTCTTTAGAAACAATCTCTTGGACTTCTTAGACTGCTGTCATTTTGGCTAACTGGAACTATGTAGTTATTATGTGAAATTATTTCTTTTATAAAGGTTAGAGAAGAAAATAACATATCAACTCTATATCTGGAATTTGGATGAAACTGAGGACAAAAGTTTTGAATCTGGGAATGGTGAATGCTAGTAACTATGGTGGTGTGTCTGTAAATCTCTCTTTTCTGTCTAGAATCAATGAGAGAGTTATTTTGTTATTTCCTAGGGAGATTTGACCAGACATCTACTCACATGTATAAGACATTCACATCAGGCAAAGAAACAATCTCACCAAAGTCCAACTTAGCCAATAATTAGATTACTTACAAAAGTACTACATGAGGGTTACTTAGAGGAGCCTGAGTGACTCAGTGGCAGCTTCAGCACCAAAGAGCCCGCTGTAGCACCTGTAGAGATTCGAGAGCTGCATTCTTTAGCTCATGCAACATCTGCAGGCAGAATTATAGGCCAGAGAAGTCCACTTCCCAGAACTGTTTATCTATTATATAACCATGAGGAGGGGCCTGGTAATTCTGTTATTCTCAGTAACTTCTTCCAATAGGATTTCTTTATTCTTAGTCTAAAGGAATGCCCCTCTTGGATGAAATGCTTTGATTGAAAAAGTCCTGAGTCGGTAAAGTGCAACAAAGATATATTGTGAAATGGAAACACTTGGGAACTTCCTACTCAGTTCTCTAGATTGCCAACAAACTATTTCAAATAGCAAAACCATTCCATTGATATCTGAGGATATGTGGAAACTCTCTGGAGTAGCTCTTTTCCAGGATAAGTCAGGGCAGAACATTGACTGAAGCTTCCCTCATCCTTGCAAAGAAAAAGTAATCAGGTTCAAGCATGTGTTCCAGAGACTCCAGCTAAATTTAAACTTGAGAGAGGAGGCCTGTAGTAGACATATCCTTAAACCAATCTGGAAAAAGAAAGCAAATTATCTGGAATAGAAATAAATAATACTGATTAAAAGTAGTCATTTATCAATTCTTCATTACTGCAGTATTATTTTTAATTATGTTTGTTTGAGGGGGACACTATGTGGGTCTGTGCATGTTGGTACAGGTGCCTGCAGGAGTCAGGGGGATAGGATCCCCTGAAACTAGAGTTATAGGCAGATGTGATCTAAACCAATGTGGGTGCTAGAAATTGAACTTCAGCTCTCTGTACAAGAAGTATCAACTCTTATCTTCTGGGCCATCTCTCTAGCCCTCCATTTCAAAAAAACAAGGAATAACAGAACACAGAGACTCCCTTGGCTGTAACTTAACTTGAATGTTACCCTGTGATAGCATTTCTTCTCAATGGTTTTGACTCCTGCTACAGGTTGTCAACTGAATAGAGAAGTACATTGGCAAATCCAAATTTTCATCTAAACGTGAGGGAAGCTACATGTGAGACAATGTTAGAGTCAGGGTTTCAAACATTATCATTCACAGAATACAATTTTTAAAGTCTCTCCTGCGGTCTAGTAAGGTTCTATGTGTTCTTAGAGCACTGGATTAATAGGATGTTCTCTATGAAGACTGATCCTTTCTGAGAAAATGTTCATGAGAGAAAGACCAAGAAGGATGAAACATTCATGTTCTACTTTTGCTGCAAAGTAAATAGCACATTCCTGGGCATCTGTTGAACCCTGGGAGTTCAGAAAGGCTGTGATGCCAAAAGAATAACTTCTAGAAGCTGGATAGATTACACTCATTATAAAATATCCTTGTAGTTACTTTAGTCATTCAATTTAGCTTCTTAGTGATATATTCCAGCCTTTCATGTGATGGATACTATACCAATCTTATGAAGAGAGATTGCCACTTTGGTTTCTCATGATAATTTTGATGCTGGCTACAGAGTAAACAGGCTTGGAAGATATGGTATCTCTCTTCTAGCAAATGGCAAAGGAAAGGCAGGTTACACATCTCCTTCATGGAGGTTACTAAATATTTTCCTAAGCTGACACCAAACACCCTGTGTACTAGATGGGAAAATAAGAATTAGTGTGAACAGAAGACCATGATATTTGCTGTCCTAGGAAAAACAGTCTTTTGTCTCTAACCAAGATTCCTAAGACTATCTGAGATTCCTATGCCTTGTGATTTTTGTTAACTTGTTGAGTTTTTGAGCCCCTTTCTTCCCTCCAGGGAGGGGAATGTTTTGTTTCATAGTAAAAATAAATATCTCTACAAGATGAGATCATAAGGACAGACATAAGGAATTTCTCTCAATGAGTTTCTTAAAATCTTTACTTATCTCGTGGCAATATTTTTATTATTTTGTTTCTTGAGATTATAACATAATTACAACATCTGTCCCTTCCATTCCTCTTTCAGTCATTTTCTATGTGTTGTGCCCTCACACATTTCAAACTCATGGCTTCTTTTTCTTTAATGGTGTTACATTTGCATATATAAATACAATTTGCTCAATCCATATAATGTTCTTTTTATGAACACATTTTCAGGATGAGTCTTCGGTTTTAGATAATCGGTTTGTATACTCTTTTCACTGTCAACATTTCTTAGCTACCTGTACTTCTTTTTGTAGGTTGGAGGCCCCCTGAGCTTTCCCCATTCCATGTCAGGATGTGTGGGGGAAACTTTCTCAGTCCTGCCTAGCCCCACAGTCTGGATGAATCTCTCCCACCTGAATTCTTGCAGCCACTTATAAAATAATCACTCAGAGGCTTAATATTAATTACAAACTGTATGACCTATGGATTCTTGCTTCTTGCTAGCTAGCTTGTATAACTTAACTCAACCCGTTACTATTAATCTATGTATCCCCACATGCTCCATGGCTTTACCTGTGTCCCATTATATGTTGTTCCTTGGACAAGCAGGTTGGCATCTCCCAGACTCTGCCCTTCTTCTCTCTGTATCTCTGCTTGGATTTCCCACCTGCCTCTAAGCTGCCTTGCCATAGACCGAAACAGCTTTATTTACTAACAAATGGGAGCCATACATATTCACAGTATACAGAAAGGCATCACAAAGCACTTCCCCTTTTCTGTTTGTTCAAAAAAGAAGGTTTTAACATAAGAAAATTCTATTTAATAAAACAGTTTTCAAGCAAGAATTACAGTTACAATGTCTAGTCTGTTTGTATTTGACAAAACTAAAAAGAATATTCTATCATCTATCCTATTTTTTGTGAATCTAAAGTTTTATATCTAACTTATCTTTTATAATGACTAAGGAAAACTATGATTATAACACTCTAGTCTTCAACTCCATCAAAGACCCCAAAAGGATATAATATTACCTAAGTAAACAGGAAGTGCATTGTAAGCAATGTCCAAAGTTCTAGAAATGACAGAGACATCTATCTGGCTGCCTTGACAGTCAGCCAAAGTTCCCCTGAAATGTTGGAGCATCCATTTTCATCCTACAGGCCTAGAGTCTCTGGCAGACATTTTAGTGAAGCAGGAAATTTGAAGGATTGTCTCGCCTATTGGCAAAGTTCATCAGTCACTTCTCCATATGTCCTCTAGAGTGTCTGGCAGTCTCCTCTGTGAAGCAGGAACCTGAAGGACCATCTCGCCCAGTTTAGGCAAAGTTTAAGTATCACTTTCCCATGGGTCCTGCATGTCCAGTCTATACAACATATTGTCAAGCAGTCCAGGCAAGAACAGTTTCTTGCCCATGTGGCCAGTTTTGCCAAGAGTAAGATATACTCCTTATGGAATGTCTTTGATGCCCATTTTCTCTTTGAAAGTAAACTTTGATGTGTCTCACTGTCCAGAAATGTTTGTTTTTAAAACATTTTAAATGTCATATTCTGTAAGTCTTTGTAGTGTTTGAAGATTATCTACCTAATTGAAATATATCTATGTACACCTAGAAAACTTAACTAACATTACTATAAGTTTGATTATCATAGATGACTAGTTATTAATTTGAATTTCTTAATTCTACATTACAATTTTAAATGAGTTGCATAAACATGTCTTAAACAAGAGTAGAAATATATATATATATATATGTATAGTATAACAAAATCAACTTTAAACTTGTATCAATAAACTAAAATCCATAGTAATATAAAACATTTCAGACAAGTTGTTGCTCTTTAAAAGTAGATTCAATTTTATCCTATCATATCTATATCCCTTTTTCTTCTTTAGAAAGAGATTGCATTTATAATAAACTTTCTTTAAATAAAATAAGCATTCATAAACAATATTGTGGGAATTTGGGCATAGCTTCTCATACTACTCCATGCTTGTCAGGGATGCTGTTAATCTTATGAGGATCTGGAAAAAAATAAGAATTATAGTTAAATCTTGGTTGTAGTAGTCTGTGAGGCTGTATCAACCTTTCAGAGGGTCTTGGTTGATCAAACCATATTAGCCTGGAAACAATCCATAGGTACTCATCTTATGTGGAAACAAAAGCAGAACTTCTTTTCCAAAGCAACGCATCCTTAGACACAAATTTTGAAGTCAAGATACCTTTAACATAAACATATTGGTTTAACTCAGCAACCTTTACAATCAAATGTCTCTCTCCAGTTAAAAATCCCAAAAACAATATAATAATCTGTAGTATCCAGATTCTTTGTGTAATTTTCATCTTTATGTGGCTTAACTTTTATATTATTCTTATTGTCTCTTTAAAAACTTCATTTTTTAAAACTATTTCTTTATATAACTATCTATATTCCTTTTCTTCTCTCTTTCAAGCCTGTGTACATTTTTCCATATATTGTAAATCATTTAGAGTTTTATTCCATCTGAATCTGTCTTATTGTGAATCTGTAACCATTTTCGGACCATTGATTTAAACTGCAGTGTGGCTGGGACTCAGGCAACAGCCTTGGCTGCTGGCTCTGCCCACTTCAGCTTCCCAACATGGTGGATGTAATTTATGGCCAGCTCTGGGGGAGCTATGCTCACCATTTGATTGGGAAGCAGTGTGTTTATGCCTCCATTCAGCAACTTATAGCCCAGAAACCTTGTTTTTTGTTTGTTTGGGTTTTTTTCTTGTTTATTTGTTTTTGTCTGTACTAGTAAAAGCTAAATCTACCATGAATTGTACTGCATGGCTTGGAGACACCTCTGTGTACCACAGCAGGAATCTGCCATGCTGTATGTCAAGCCCACATGCCATGAACCCACCATACTGTAGTATAAGCACTTAAGCCGTGGTGTCTCTGTATCATAGCCTACCTGAAAGACACAATTAAGAAGCTATTTTTAGCTCCATTTTAGAATCTTTTTTTTAAAGCTTTCTCGGGTTTTAGGTGGAAATTCTTATTACCATGTCTGGGCACTAAATACAGCTGGATGTCTATTGTTGTCCTTATGTAGGTCATGCTTAGGCAGCCATGTTGGTAAGACTTCATGTGTGCAGCATCTAGAATTTCTAGGAGACATCTTTCAGAAAAATCTCTAGCTCTTTACACCCTCTTTCTGGATGTTTCCTTGGGTGCAGGAATTGTGTGTAGATGTGTCAGTTGGGAGTGAACTCCACAGCTCTGCATGCTAATTGGTTGTGGTTTACTATAGTGGTCTGCTTTTAAATAATTGTTTTTGAAGAAAGAAAACTATGGATATTTATGAAGTTGCATTTTCTCATTTTTTTTCAATTTGTTGTATTTATAGCACCATCTATTTTTAAATTGTGTATAATAGCTTCTAAGGCTTTGGGTCATCATCTTTGATTTTAAGTCTGTGTGTGACTGGCCTAACTCTTAGATGTCATCATTAACATTCTTGTTTTTTTGTTTTTATTTCTCATGTTTAAAAATAGTAAGATGAAATTCTGTTAAACTATTTCTAGTCAATCTTACTTAAACTTTTACTGCTTGCTTTACAAATTCAAGTCAATAAATCCTATCTCTACTATTCTTAAAATTCCTGCAAATTTCTTATTTTATTCTACAGTGTTCCAAATGATATTTGTATTCACTGATATCTTCTTCAGTTTTCTCAAGTTTGAAAATCTGGATCCCTGCTTTTATGTTTTTGTCCTGTGAAATTTCTTCATCACTTAATGATCAATCATAGTTGTGTTTTCTTCGCACTGGACATTTATCCTCCCTACAGTTTTTTGCATTGGGGGAGAGTCTTTACAGAAGAGTAGAATGAGCACCTACTGGCAGAGGTTGTGTTTCTCTTTCATTCTTTGCCTTTAGCTCATTTGCAATGAGCAATATATTCTAAATTAGTGGATGAATATAATCAAAGTGCATTATGTATATTTATGGAAATTTTATACTGAAACTCATAATTTTAATTGATATTTCTGTTCTACATTGGTATATATGACTGTGATAAACATCATCAACAATAGCATCTTGGAAAAAAGGAAGGTATATTTGTCTCACACATCCTGATCACAGCTAATCACTGAGGAAATTCATTGCAATAAATCAAACAAGAGCAGAGACCATAGAAGAAATTCTAGCTTATTTTCCAGGTTCATATTCAGCCTCCGTTTTTATATCTTCCAGGACCAACCACTAGTTCAGGCATTAACCTCAGTAGGATGGACCTACCCTCATCAAATATTAATCAAGAAAATACCCCACAGATGCTGTGGATATCGCTCTGTATAAATAAAATGCTGATTGGCTGTGGTGGGCCTCAGGAATATATCATAAGAACTCAGCTGGTTATGGCAAAGTCACTACCTGGAGGGATCAGAGAATTCCTCCAGAGGAAGCCAAATTCCAAGGAGTTTTGGTGTTATTTGGCTTGTTATATATCAGCTGTCTTCTGTTATGAAAATCATGTGTGCCTTCATATTTTTCCCAATTGACTTCCCCCTAAGAAGGGCTAACAGTGTGGACTGATCACTCTCTGGACATACACATTCCAGGTATTTGGAGAACAGCCTCAGGAAAGGCTTTCTCTGGAATCAGATATCTTCCTAGCCACTTTCAAGGACAAACAGTGATATGCTAACCGGTCATTAGCACTCAGTTGACCTTCTCTTTTACCACTCCCATTTTTGATTGTTAAAGAAAGTCTGGTGCTCACCTCCATACCTACTGCTGTTCATGGTAGCTATCCCACTCTGCAGGTCTCTCTCATATGCTAGGTTCTTTATTAAAGGTAAGGTTGCACCTCTACCAATGTCCCCTCCTGGCCTTATACAATTCCAAGCTTCAGCTGCTTTCCATGGCCCTTCATGGCTTTAAGCTAATACTAGGAGAGAATCTTACACATTACTGAATTTAGCTGTCAGACTGAGAAGCAGACTTGGCCTCCACTCAACTACAGCTTCTATGTGTTGACCCTGAGGAAATACTTCTCAAAATATTTTGCCTCAGTGATGCTGGTCTCTTGTTAATCACAGCCAATTTTTCAGCCCCAGGTAAATAGCATCACTTATACAAGTAAAGCAAAGGTTTGATTTCAGTGATTCTGATCTTTTCTTAGTCATAGCTGAATCTTCAGCTCCAAGTGATCAGACACCCAAGACTTTTCAAATATATCACAATAATGGTGCTGATAGAGTATTTGTGAACCTCTGAAATGTCACAATCTAACATTTTTATCTTCCAAGATCTCATACAGCATCCATTAAGCTTTGAATACTCAATGTTTTTCCAACCTAAAGTTTTAAACACTTCCACTATATCCTTGAAAATATTGTTGTCAGATCTGTCACAGCAATAGCCCACTTTCTGGTACCAAATGTTTTCTTATTTGATTCTATTATTGCAATAAAATGGGAAGGAAACAATTATCTTATCATATAGCTTATAGTCCATCATGAAGCAAAGTCAGGGCAGAATCTAAACACAGGAACTGAAATGAAGACCATGGAGTAATACTGCTTATTGGCTTGCTCTCCTTAACTCAGTACCACTCATCTAGAACTAACACTGTCCATAGTGGACTGAGTCCTCCATCATCAATTTTTAATCAAGAAAATATACTAGAGGCCAATAGGATGTAGGCATTTCCTTAGTTGAGGTTCCCTCCTTCCAGAGAACTCTACCTTATACCATGCTAACAAAAACCTACCCTGAACAATATCATAAAAAAATTGTAAAGGTTATATATAAAAATGTAAATTTACTTAATATCTTTAAAGCTCCACCTGAATTTTATTCAACTTATTATTTTGTTAAAATAATATGTGTCAAAGAATTGATAGAATAAATAGTAAAATTGGTTTTAAACTCTAATAAATATTTAATATTATTAAATATAAATGTTATCAGCATAGTGTTCATGAAAATATGAAGAGGTGGCTATTGTGGACTACCCAGGAAGAAAGTAGACGAGGAGAAGTGACTTTCTTTCGGGTTATAGTATAGCTTTTTCTCTGAGAAAAATGTCCCCAAGCCAAAGATGTTTAATATGAAAAATAAGCCTACTAAACAAGACAAGAGCAGCAGAAGGCATGGGGGCATTGGTATGATCTGTAATCCCTGTTGTTGGTTTCTATAGGAATCTCTGGAATCCCTTCTGTGGGGAGGCAAGGGACTTTGGATTGAATTGAATTTTCTATTTGTGGGTATAGAAAAATGTCTTTAGCATCCTGAAGAGAAGCATGCTGTGCAGAACTGGACAGTTAATTTTGTGATAGTTAAACTTGATTCAAGAAGCCCCAAGTCATAACATTCCACACAAATGTCACTTTGCTGATGGAAATATAATGATTAATTTTTCCACTGAAAGTTTTCTGTTTTTAATCCAAAGCAATCTAAATTATATGTTCGTTTCTTAGTCAGCACAGTATTAGAAAAGTAGTTTTCCTTTTTTCATGCTGTACCGGGAATTGATTACTTTGGAAAGTTCTGGTAGGAAATTTTGTTCTCTTCTGTGTTATTCTGTCTTGGACATCCTTGCGCTCTGTTAGGAATATTTGGATATTCCTGTAGTAAAATAACCAGAAGAGATTTACTAACAGCAAAAAGGATACCAAATTATATGTATCTGCATCTCAAAGAATGAAACCAAAACCAAAACTCTCTTTCTCCTCGTTTACCTGAGCATATACTCATGTGTCTGTGTTTCCATCATTCTCTGGTTATTATTTGGAAAAGGTTTCTTTCCTTAGAAATATTCAATTACTAATAGACTCTTTTCAATAATCACTAACATCATGCATGATAAAGGCTATTTGTGAGCAGTATGCCTTTGTTTTATTTGTTAGGTTAGTGGTAGTCATAGTTTGCCAAACCTCTGGATTGTGCATAAATGCCAAATAAACTTTGGAAGGATAAGTAAATCAGAACTCAACAAGGTGATGTTTATTGTGAGAATTAGTCAAATAACATGCATACAATGAGTGAAGTAGCAGTAAGAGTTGGGTATAAATGTGCTGAGGAATAATATCCAATGATAATTAAGCTATCAGGAAAAATACTAAGCATATGTGATGACAGTCAGATGTTGGCAGAAAAAGCATTTAAAATAGGCAAATTAAGTAGATATAGTTATGAAAGAAGATGTTGTAGTTGAAGACCAGCAAGTAATTTATTATTAAAAAATATTATTAAAATTTATTATTAAAAAAGCAGAAGATGGAAAAGTGGTGCTTCCAGAATAATTATCCAGTTACTAGAAACAATAACAAACAGATTTCATAAATGATGAATATAGAATTGTACTTCATAATGATTTGTTGTATTCTGATGCAAAATCGAATGTGGAAAAATGTGAAAAGCTTAATGTCAGATTAGTTATGAAATGAAAATACTAGATAATAATTTTGAATTTAGGTATTGGTAGAAATAATTGTAAATATATTTTAAGACACATGATCATTTTACCTTTCCAGATACAAGTCTACTTGATTTACAGATCTTTATGGCCTAAAGTAGTCATGTTTCCATCATCATCCTATTGAGAGAGGAATAATGTGCAAAGAGATGGAGCCATTTCTCCTGGCTTCAGAGCAGCGAAGTGACAGAGCTCAGATCGATCCCCATAAAGCAGCACCAGCATCTGTTTCCTTAGCCAAAACATCACTGATTTTCATATCAAGTCTTCATGTTAAGAGGAAAAACATCAGAGAATATTGAAGAAGGATCTTAAGTCCTTGGTATTTGTTTGAACAAGCATTTACCAGACTAATTTTTATTAGCTGTAATAATAAAAGTAAGAGATATATAGAATTTGGATAACTTCCAGATATACACAAGAACTGATGATATTACCGTAATGTCTTAAGTCAGACAATAAAAATGTAGAAAGAAAGCTGTGCCCACTCTCTTACACTGTGTGACAGCCTAGCAGTTTGAAACTTAAAGCACAATATGAATAGAAGACAGGGTGTGTTTGATTTTATGAATGGGTATGCCCCCGAATCAATAAATGAGACATATTATTTGAAGCAACTCATGGTATAAGCACTGTGGTCCCTCCCTTAAGAGGAGTGAGAGATTCCATATACCAGCTATCTGCATTGAGCCAGTATTCTCTCTAAGTACGCAATAGATTCTATAGTGATTTCAGATGAAGAAATAAGAGATTTTGAAGAGATAAAAAATATAATTTTTGCAGCAAGTTTTAAGTAGATTATGAGAGGGGAAGCCTGCATAGAACAATTTCAAAAGCTTTTCACAGTCTTCCACTGAAATATGTGTAAATATGTCAAGTAGCAATCTTCAAAGCTCAGAATAGAAGGGCTAGGAAATGTTGAGCTGAAAACTTCCCTACTTCACACAATGTTGGAGAGAAAACCATCGAAGCAGTAATGTAACTGGTTAAATATATCTGAATTCAGAAAAGCATCAAGAATGGTGTGTGTGTGTGTGTGTGTGTGTGTGTGTGTGTGTGTGTGTGTGTGTCTGTTAGTCAAGAGGTTTAAGAAGTTTGTCATGGGTGTCTTCTTTATGCTTTCTACTTTTTTTTAAAAAACAAGGTCTCTATCCAAGCTCATTAATTAAATATCCATCAAGATCACAGGAACCCCCTTCTGCCAACTCCCAGATGTAATTATAGGTGGAATCTGTACCTGACCTTTCGTGTGGATACTGGTAGTCTAAACTCATGTCCTCACGCTCACACAGCAAGCGTTTTGTGTACCCCTGGAAACATATTGGAATAGCAGAGCAGAAGTTAGCTTAGTCTGTGCTGTGACAACATGACCAAGTAAATCCACCTTCTGCCAGAAAATAAAAACAAAAACAAAAATTAGAAAAACTTTTGAAGAAATTTAAAGTGCAGAATACTCAAATTATCTGATAGCTGAACAACTTGTTCTAAATCCACAAAGAAATTCCAAAATGTGTTTCATAATTAGGAAAAAAAATAATTTATACACATAGGCTTCTAATTTCATAGATGTGAGACAGTTAAAAAAAAAATTAAAGTATTGAAAATGATGGTAATACTTTCACAGAATTATCTACATAGCCAGGCCTGAATCAGCCATGGACACTGATGGTGACCCTGATCCACAGACTTTTGGGTCTGCAAAGGTCACAATCAACCAGGATCAGGTGCCATCATACCAAGTATTTCCCGAGGTCTCTAGACCCAGTCACAGGAGAGAGAAAGACAGCAGCTCTACTCCATCCCTTATGGCTGGGGTGGGCAATATTAAACCAACTGCTACCTGTGACCCAAGGGAGAACCCTGGGGCTGGGTGATTTGGCACCATCATGATGAGAGAGTACAGGGTGGGGAGGTGGAAGAGTAGGAGAGGTGGGATGGTTTGTGGACCAGGCAGAGATGGGCATCTTGAGAGGTGAGGGCGGTGAGGTACAGGATGACATGAAAGGCCAGCTGGCCACCCAAGTCCAGGAAGATATCTGGGCTTGGACTATGACCAAGGGCCATGTCTTGATCTGGGGCCTTGGATCAGCCAAAGGGGGCCTGTGTTGTTGTCTGTTGCTCCTTTTGTCACTGGGAGCCATATAGGGACCTGTGGTCTGGACCACCACCATGGCCATTGGTGTCCAAAGACCAAGCTACCATGGGAGCCATACCACTCTGTGTGGCCCTCACAACCACCTGGGGCCATGGTGACAACCTGACCCAGGCTGCTGCTGAGGACCATGTTTACGTCTGTGGTTGTGCTGCGGCCAGGGTATGTGCTGATGTCCATTGCCCATGTTGCCCAAGTGGATGTCTGTAGTCTGGGTCATAGCCTAATGTTGGTGTACAAGGGCTGTGCTGCTGCTGGTGCCAGGCTGATTTGGGTGGCCAGGGCTATCAGCTGGGGACATGGTATCATCAGGACCAGGGCTGCAGCTCTGTCTGGGTCTGTGGCCCTGATACATTCAAGGTCTGTGTTGATGTCTGTGGTTCCTGAGAGCATCAAAGAACATGCTGATGCCAGGGGTCTAGACTACCACCTAGGGCCATGTTGGTGTTCGAGGGCCACAATGCTGTAGGGGCCATTTTTGTCCAGATGGCCTGCACTAGAACCATGGTGAAATCCAGGCCTGGGCTGCTGTCTAAGACCATGTCTGAGTCTGTGGTCCTACTACAGCCAGGGGCTATATTGGTGTCCATGGTTCATGTTGCCAGTAAAGGCCACATAGATGCCCATAGTCTGGGCTGCAACCTGTGGCCACGAGGGCATCCAAAGGGCATGGTGCCACCAGGGACACCCTAATCTTAGTGGCCTGCACTGTCACCCAGGGCCATGATGTTGTTCAGGACAGGGCTTCTGCAAAGGGCCATGTCTGGCTCTGTGGTCCTACAGTTGCCAGGGTCTGAGTTGATGTCTGGGACTCCTGTTGTCACCAAGAACTATTTGGATGATTGGGGTCTGGCCTGCCACCTCCTTACTATGTCAGTGTCTGAAGACCATGCTGCTCCCAGGGCCATACTGATCTGGGTGGCTGGTGCTGCCACCTGGAGCTATGGAGACACACTGGGCATGGGCCACTGCCTAGAGCCATGTCTGGGTCCATGTCTCTGTAGAAGCCAGGTTCTGGGATGGTATCCATGGCTCCAGTTGCCACAGAGGGCTCTGTGGATGCCCCATGTCTGGACAACTACCTGGGACCATGTAGATGCTCAGGAGTTATGCTGAAGCCTGGGCCATGCTGATCCGAGGGGCTGTTACCTTTAGTTCTCAATGTGACACAATCTAGTGTTGCCTAGAAAGAGTGTCTCCTGAGGAATTACCTGGTTTGGGTTGGCCTATGGGCATGCCCATGAAAGATATTTGTAAGTGAGTTAATTGATGTGAGAAGACTCATCTGGAATGTGGGTGGCACTATTCCATTAGCTGGGCCCTGAACTATATAAGAGTAAGTAATGGAAGGCAGTTGAAAACATGCACAAATAATCTAATGAGCAGGATGCGTGAATTGCTGCATGCTTTTGACAATGGATATAGTGTGACTTGACTAACTTTTAAAATCTTGGTCCTAACATCTTAGTAATGGACTACAACCTAAAATTATAAACTGGTTAAAATACTTTCAGACTTAAAAAATTAATTTGGCCAATGTATTTAATCACAATAACACAAATCAAACAAGTACAGAAATCTACTATCTTATAACCAAAATCAAAATACAAAACAGGTTGTAGGCAATTACCTGCAAAGCTAGAAATTGTTATTTCCACAAATCAGGTGTCAATAAATAAGACTCTCATTTCCAGGAATGGGATCCCTCCACAGGAGTGGCCAGAAAGGCCCCAGGACCTCCAAAGCAGTAGTTGTCAGCCTTCTTAGAAGCCCAGTAGTACTAGAAGATAAACCCTTACTGCTAAAGATATCACACACCTTGGTTGCAGAATGTAGAAAACACAAGTTGGATTAAGCATCATTCTCACTGGTTGGTTGTCATAGTCCTAGTCAGTGCTCAGCAGGCTTCTGTAGGAGAAAGTGCATCAATCATCTTAACCACTTGTAAACCTTACAAATCAAAAAAAACAAAAAAACAAAAAAACAAAAAACCTGTATGTGGTGATATATTGTGACCCCCAATATATTGTGCACCCTAATAAAGCTTAGCTGAGTATCAGAGGAAAAAGACAGCCATTATATTAAACATAGAAGTTTGGCAGTAATAGCACACACCTTTAATCCTAGCTTTCAGGAGGCAGAGGTTCATCTGGATCTCTGTGAGTTCAAGACCAAAGTGCAAACAGAGCCAGGCATGGTGACATCCACCTTTAATTTCAGCACTAGTTAACCATAAAGGCCTGGAGGTCTGTACACACAGACAGGAAGTGACAGAGCTGGGCAGAAACAGGAAGTTATGTAGCTGGGCAGAGAGAGGAAGTGAGATGGCAGGGGCAGAAAAACATAATAGGCCTGAGTATACAGGAAGTAGTTCTCTTTGGAAGCTTAGGAGTTGGTGAGGTGAGATTGGCTATGGCTTGTCCTATTCCTCTGATCTCTCATCTTTTATCCCAATATCTGGCCTGGGTTTTGTTTTTTTTTTTATTAACAAGACTGTTTTCTCAGTTTGTGTTATGCCTGTAGGCCAAGATGTACACACATGCAATGGTGGCACACTGCTGTGGGAGTAACCAAACAACTTCAGATTGGATTTCTTTTGAGGCCCCTCCACATGAGGAAAACAATACATGGTACTGTATTCCCAGTTATCAACATATCTGCAGAGATCTAACGCCCCAAAGGGGGACTTAATATTGTTGTTTACCTAAACAGACATAGAATCAACCTGCCTTCTAAATCTCTTTGTATATACACCCATAGACAAAAGCTTCTCTCAGCCATACTCTGAGAAACTTCTCTTTGCAAGGTTTTCCCCAACATATAGGCACATTTTAATAAGTGATACTTTATATCTAATTTCATTTTTATATTTTATATGAAAAAAATTTTAGACAGTATATTTTTAAATAGCTAGTTCATTGTTAAAATATTCATTAGAATGTATAATGCTTCTAACTTATTTTTACTTTTACTATATTTTGTTTATTGGGGATGTTTAGAGAGTACATGAAAATTTGTAGTTATTATTTTTCATTTTGTGGAGAATATTATTAGAATTGTAACAGGAATTTTACTGAATTCATAAATTCCATTTTGGATAACATGAATATTTTAACAAAATACAATGTAGTAAAAAGATAAACTATATTTGCAATCAGAATATTTATATTAGTCTTGATATAGCCACTGAGTAGCCAAATTACTCAAATTTTTACCTGAAAACTTCCTGTCATCTACATCTATTAGGTTCTGTTACTTCCAAAGAGTACAGATTGAATAATGTCAACAAGCCACAAATATATAATACATTACAGAAATATACAGAATACATAACTCAAATATTCATGTAACTGTAGTTAGCTTAATTTGAATGAACTTCAGAGGCTGCTTTTTGATGCTATATAAAATAAAAGACTATGATATAATGAAAGAAATGTAGACCTTGTGCTTTCTCTTCATTCCTTCTTCCCTTCACTGTGACAGCAAGAATAAAAATCGGGAGGTACTTGTCATACAAAAGTAAAGGTGCCATGCTTAGTGGGGTGAAAGAATTTATCACACAGCATGCCCCCAAATTAATGATGTCTAAGAAGTTCAATCATGTATTTGAACAAAAAAAATACTCATTTAATGCAAAGTTGAAGACAATCATTAGGGTAATTTGCTTTGTGGTATAAAATTTATACATAGTTTAAAATTTTAAGAAGGAATAAAATAAAATATTGAAAGGCTCCAAGTGCTGTGGAATGGTCTGTATGTCAAGTGTGTTGCTGATTGGTCAATAAATAAATCACTGATTGGCCAGTGGCCAGGCAGGAAGTATAGGCGGGACAAGTGGAAGGCTGAGTCAGAGAGACACTGCCAGCCGCCACGATGACAAACAGCATGTGAAGATGCCGGTAAGCCACGAGCCATGTGGCAAGGTATAGATTTATAGAAATGAATTAATTTAAGCTGTAAGAATAGTTAGCAAGAAGCCTGCCATGGCCATACAGTTTGTAACCAATATAAGTCTCTGTGTTTACTTGGTTGGGTCTGAGTGCTGTGGGACTGGCAGGTGAGAGAGATTTGTCCTGAATGTGGGCCAGGCAGGAAAACTCTAGCTACATCCATGCTTCCTTGCACATATATTAAAGTATCAGTTTTACACTAACTCATTCCGTAATCGTCACATTATCACATAACATGATAGCAGGACATGGTAGAGGTTTAAGTCCAACACATTAAAAAGCCAAACCAAAACCAACAGGGAATTTGGATGTTACTAAGTCCTCTAGTAAGGCTATATCCCAGTAAAAATAATTGAGGCTGGCAAGATTTACTGAGGGTAAAAAATGATGACAAGATGATGAAGAGCAAAAATAGTTTTTCATTTTAAGATGGAGTTAATCTACCAGATAGGTATCCTATTGACCATTGTGTTAATCAGGGTTATCAAGAATAGCAGAACTTATATAGTGAATGCACATGGACATATATATATATATATATATATATATATATATATATATATATATATATATATGATGATTTATTAGAATAATGTACAGGCTATAGTCCAGCTAATGAAACAATGGTAGACTATGATGAATGGAGAGTCCAATAATTCAGAGGTTGCTCAGATGACAATTCTGGATGTCTCAGTTAGTCTTCAATGGACATTGGAATTCTGAAGAAGTAGACTCTAATGCCAGTGGAGGAATGGACTTGCTAGCAAGGCAAGAGCAAGCAGGCAAAGAGCAAAAGCTTCTTCTTTCATGTCCTTATAGTTTTCCAGAAGAAGATGTGGCCCAGATTATAGGTATGTCTTCTTGTTTCAAGATCAGAATTAAAGATTTGCATCTTCCTGCCTCATCATCAGCAACAAAGGCCTATGTCTTGCTGCTTCAAAATCCTGATCAAAGATGTGTGTCTTCCTGCTTCAAAGGCATGTACTAGCAGTGGATTTGATTCACTATTTTCAAACTAAGCAAAAAATTTCTCACAGGTGTGTCCTCCATTTCTGGATTGTAGTTTATTCCAGATGTAGTCAAGTTGACAACCGAGAACAGCCATCACAAATCCACTCCTTGTCAACTTGACACATGATAGTTTTTATTTATGTCATTATTAATTTCCAAATGAAAACAATAACTAGATAACAATAATGTATAAACAAAATATAACTATCTCACGTACAATCACAAACACATTATATATTTAACTGGGTCATAATTAAACCTAACATGATCTATCTATTCCTTGTACAACCACAAATGCATAATAAATTTAGAATAGGTGGCAATGTGTCTTGGGGGACATTCATTTAGTATCTCAAATTTATCTTTAGTATGATAACCATTGATATTCTCTTAATTATTGTTATATCACATGCTAAAGAAATTGAAAAAAACCCCACAAATATCTGTATAAAAACATTCTTAATAAAACACAAGAGAAACACTCAGGTTAACTATAATCCCCATGTCTGTAACTGGCCTTAGCTGGTATTTACAACAACCCACTTCTACTACCCATTTCCTCCTACAATTCTACTACTTTCCTTCCTACAGTTCTACTACTATATTTCCTCCACCCTTGGCAAGAAACTCAGTAGGTCTTAGCTCGTGAAAGAGTGGCCCATAACTTTATTTCTTATGGGTCTGTGCCTTTGTAACTCTGTCTGGATTAAATAGTTATAGTTTCCCATTGACATTAATCACAGGACATGATAGCACCAAGTGATGCCATAAAGGATCTCCTGCACACACACACTAGTCATAATCTTTCTTACTTCCATTGTGGAGAAACAATTCAGTTTCCTCATGGTAATCTGGATCAATCACCAATCCTAATACTGTTACTACTCTCTTAGCTTGTTGGTTTAAGTGAATTAGAAGCCTAAAGTAACCAGGGGAAACAGAGCTTCCAGTTCAATGGAATAATTGTTGTGGCTACTGGTAGAAGTACTACCCCCTCTGGAAGCAAAACTTCAGCAGAATTTAAAGTCATGGGAATAGGCAGCAAATTTTCCTAGTGGGTCGCTAGGGGTGATAATGAGTAGAACTATTCCCTTTTCTACCACTTGATTCCTGGATTCCTGGATCCTGGCTATGTGAGAAATAGTAACATATATTAGACACTGACTCAAAGCATATGCTGCCTTTTGGAGAACCCTGCCCCAGCTCTCCAGGCTGCTGCCACCTAATTGGTGCTGTAGCTGTGTCTTCAAAATATCATTCAATCTTATTATCACACCGGCTACTTCAGGATGGTTGGGAAATAGTAAGACCCACTGCCACACTTCTCTGACTGTGAAGTGAATTCATTGAACAGAAGCAATGTATAGACTAGCTGGATGGTGGATGAGGCATTTTGTAAGACCATGGACAGTGGTTTTGACAGAAGTATTACATGTAGGAAGGGAAAATCTATAACCAGGATAAATATGTACTCCAGTAAGGACAAAACATTGTTCTTTCCACAGAGGAAGTGGTCCAATGTAGTCAACCTGCCTCCAGGTCACTGGTTGGTCTCTCTGAAGAATAGTATCATATCTGAGGCTCAATGTTGCTCTCTGCTGTTGACAAATCTGGCACTCATCAGCAGCTCTAGTCAGGTCAGCCTCAGTGAGGGAAAGTCCATATTGTCAAGCCCATGCATAACCCCCATCTTTGACATCAGGGCCACTTAGTGCATGGACTCTTTGGGCAATGATAGGAATGGCTGGGGAAAGAGGCTGACTTTCCACAGAATAGGTCATCCTATCTACTTGATTATTGAACTAACTCCACCTCACCTGAATTCACCTTTTGATGAGCATTTACATAATACATAAATATCTTTACATCCTTTGCTCATTTGAAGAGATCTATCCACATACTTCTCCTCTAGAAATCTTTCTCACCAATCTTCCAATCATGTTCTTTTCATGTACCTGACCATCCAGCCAATTAATTGGCTATAGCTCATGATTCAGTGAAAAACTACACATCTAGCCACTTCTCCTTCCAAACAAACTGCATGATCATGTGTTCTGCCCACTGTGAAGATTTCCCATTGCCAGTATCTTTCACAGATGTCCCAGAAAGGGTTTGTGATACTGTAGCTGTCAACTTCTTAGTGGTACCTTCATGAATAATCATCAATAAAACATGCCCTAGTATTCTCTTCCTCAGTAAACCAATAAAAAGGAATACTCTGTGAGGTTATAGGTGAATGCTTTGCAGCAAACAACATTGTAACAATAGTAGAAATCATAGACATTTAGGCAACTTCTTCATATAATTTGCCTGTGCCTTTAGGACCTGCTCTAACCCAATCACATGTGTAGCATATCTATTTAATGATATATTGCTTTGTGAATATCTTACTTTATGACTTGGTTGGTCAGATAAAACTTAACTCATGATGGGCAGCTCAGATCTCCTCTTCCAGGCCCCACACAAAACTAGCAGCTTTCTGAGTCCCTTGGTATATTGGCCAGAGTAACACACCTAAGTGAAGAATGTGCTGTCTCCAGATTCAAATAAGCCCACTAAATATTGTTCTTTCTTGGTGGTGGGAAGGACCAGGTACAGTATTTTATCCTTCTACTTACAAAAAAAAAATACTCGCCGGGCGGTGGTGGCGCACGCCTTTAATCCCAGCACTCGGGAGGCAGAGCCAGGTGGATCTCTGTGAGTTCGAGGCCAGCCTGGGCTACCAAGTGAGTTCCAGGACAGGCACAAAGCTACACAGAGAAACCCTGTCTCAAAAAAAAAAAAATACTCTGCATGCTCCACTCCAGTGAAATCCTAAGTATACTGAGGTAAAAGGCCCTTGAATTTTGGTTAGATTTATTTCCTATCCTCTGATGCATATTTGGGTTACCAACAAGCTCAAAGAGGTTGCTACTCTTGCAGACTTTGTCCAGAAAGCATAATGTCGCCACTATAGTGTACCAATGTGGTATTTTGTGAAAGAGACAGATAGTTAAAATCCCTTCTAACTAAGTTATGAAATAGTCATTAATATATCCCTGAGGTAAAACTGTAATGTATTGGCATCACCAACTGAAAGCAAAGTGCTTCTGATGTTCATTACGGACAGGAACCAAGAAAAAGGCAATTTTTTTTTAGATCAATAGCTGCATATCGTGTAACAGAAGATGTGTTAATTTGCTCAAATAAGGACATCACATCTGGTACAGCAGCTGCAATTGGAGTTACTACCTGACTGAGTTTTCAATAGTCAACTATCATTCTCCATGATTCATCTGTATTCTGCTCTGTCTGTCCCTTAATTCAAGGGGTTCTGGGTCTGTAGTCTGGCTCAAGTCTGGAAATTGATTCACAGGTCAAGGTTGTCTGTTGCTATGATCCAGTGTAGACTTTCTTTCATTTGTTTGAGAATTTTTCCACTTATATATATCAAACAAAAATTCAGTAGGCTACTTATCTACTTTATTCCTAGAAACACCATGATTGATTTATGGGTACATGGGAATCATGCCACCATAACATTTAATTTGCCTGTGATGACCATTATGGGTTAGGTATTATGAACATCGCTTTGTCTATGCTACCCATTATGTTAACTACAATCACTTTGCCTTTGGAGATTTGGTGCTGCCACTGGTCCCTGAAAACTCAGCGTCCAATTAAATCCACTGTGTTTAATTCATCCAACTGAGCAGCAGTATTTGCAATCCTAAGGTCTGACACAATGAAAAGGATGACAACAAAATTCTTCGTATGTGCTGGTGCCTCTCTCACAATTTGCAACTTATAGGATTAATAAAGGTCCATGCCTTCTGGGCCTTCCCATTGTGGAGGATTAGGTTTCACATAGTGTACAGACTGGCATTGCAGTTTCTCTGAGCCTTAAAATCCTTTCATCAATGTTAAACCAAGGGATATCACAAATCTCCAATTTCTCTTCAGCAGGCCATCTTTTGACATATGCTTCAATCAGCCATTCAAACTTTTGACATTTTTTTGACTGTGTAAGCTTCCATGTTAAAACTAGAATATCCACTCAGAAGGCCCATATCAATAAACTCAGTCTGATCCAGTTTGATATTACTTCTGCCATTATCCAACACTTTTAAAGTCTGTTACCACACATATTATCCAGATTTCTACTCGAATGAATTAGCAAACTCATTAAGCTCTTTAGTAGTGCAGCACACCTCCTTATGGACTATACTTTCTGCCTCTCCTCTAGAAGCCTGCTTAGCCTTAGGTCTGGCTATGGGTCTAGAGGATACTATTGGTGGTTTCTGAGGGACATCATTATTATCTTGCTTGTCATTTCCTTCAGAGATGATCGCTGCTAGGTTAGCAGATAAGAAGAATCACTTTCCTCGGTCAAAGGTAGAAAAAACAGTTTTTCAGTGGTGGGGGTATGAGTCCTTCTTCTTCTAAGGGTAGAGAGACTACTTACTCCCTCAGGTGAAATCCCTTGAGAATCTGAGGATTCAAAGTTCTCAGCTTCAGTAGGGACCTCCCACAGATCTCCAACCCAAGCTGTAAAATCCCATTCTTTATCAATTAATGACCTGACTTTAACTGTATGCACCCTCTGAGGCTGGGAGTTGATTTTTTTCCCTGTAATTCAGTCAACCTTATAATGAGGACTTTGGTTTGATTTTCCACTACTTGAGCTCTATGACTGCTGGAGAAATTTTTCTTCCAGGACACACTTAGAAACCTTAGACTGGTGATGCACATCTGGAGCCAGTTAATTTTGTCACTAAGTTCATTGTTTTCCTGCACCAAATTCTGAGATACTAGAAGATGGTTAATTCAGTCTTGGAGATCACTCCTATTCTTTATCAGTTTATCCAGGGAAGCTAAGAGCAACCAACTAGAATCATAATTTTCCTTAATTTCCCATAAACTCTCAAAAGTTTTGTATACAGAGTCACCAAATCTGTTGCCACCCACAACTGGTGAATCAGAACAATCAAATACATTTATCTTCTTAAGTTTATAAAATTGTTTATATCATGGAATTTTCATATACTCCAAACTCCCAGGAGAGGCGTTGGTAACCAGCTTCAGTGCTTATAGGTGGTAAATTGGAAAGACTGTTCCAGATATGTAAAAGATTCATCTTTATACTTCTGTTGCTCTAGAACCACTTCTGGTACCTAAATCTGTATTAGTCAGGGTTTTCTAGAGCAGCAGAACTTATAGAATGAATATAAAATGGTGCTCAGATTAAAGGCATGTCTCTCTATCTCAAGATCCTGATAAAAGATATGTGTTTTCCTACCTCAAAGGTCCAGACTAGAAGTGGGTTTACCCACTTCAAACCAAGTAAAAAAGATCTCACAGGTGTGACCTCCATTTCTGGATTGTATTTCATTCCAGATGTAGTCAAGCTGACAACTGAGAATAGTCATTCACCCCTGGAGTTGTGATGTGGCATGTACTGGTCAAATAAATATACAACTTGGTTTGTATATATTTTCTAGTTCAAAGCAATGCCCCCTCTAGAAATCCAGATGGAGGCTTGGTTAAACCTTCACAAAGCAACTAAGAGACAACAATGCCGAGACACTGAAACTCTTGTGTACAGCAATGCAGGTATAAATTTCTCAGAACCAAAAATCTCCTTTCTAATCTTTACTCTGTATTTGTCATCACCTTAAGTAACAGGCCAGAGGCATAGTGGATTCATGGTGCCAACAAATCATGTAAAGGAAGAAAGTTATTTCCAGAATGACAGGATCAACCTTAGAACTCCCCAGACTTTTGTATGCCAGCATGATAAAAATGAGTAAACCTTCGCTCTCCTATAGTTTGAATATGTCCCAACTTCATATTTTGAACTTTAATCTTCAAATTCATAGAGACATGACATGAGTGAGTCATAGAGAGCCGTTACTATGGGTAAAGTACATCATGAGGGTGTGATAGCCATGATGGTATTAGTTGACTTGATTAGAAGAATGTGAGGGTGAAACATCCATCATAGAATCATAGATTTGGTCACTTTGTTTTAAGCTAGTGTCACTGACTGGAGAAGCTGTGGGACCTGTAGAAAGTGAGGTCCATCTGGAAGTGGATTTCTGTCTGATTTCTCTCTCCCTTTTTCACTCCCTCAGTCTCCCAGTCAAAGGATGAAAATGAAGAAGCTTAGCAACAATGCCTACTCCTATGATACTCTATCATTATGGGCTGCATCCTCAAACCATGAATCAAAATAAGTTCCTCTTCCCTTAAAATGCTTCTTGTTAGATACTTTGTTCACAGAAATGTGAAAAGTTGTGACTGCAGGTGCTCACACTGTCTTGCCATACGATGCCCTCTGTCACGTTATTTTTCAACAATAGTTCACTTTATGGTCCCTGTCTACCATGTCTAAACTCAGAAACTTATAGTAGCACCAAGAAATTTATAAAACTGACCAAGATATGCTCCAACACAAGATCATTCAAGTTGAACTAAAAAAAAAAATAACTTCAGGCATTTATATTTTTAGAACAATATATTGTATGAATTCCTTCCTCTGAATGCAGTTTTGTAGCAATAATTTTAGTGAACTTTGATTTACTGTTAATCTGAAGAATTGATAAAAATGGGATGCATGAGAATAAAAGAGACGTTTTATATCTTCCTCTATAATGTTGTATATAATAGGTTAATAATATTAATAGTTTATTATATAAGACATATTTTTCCCATGTAATGTATTTTTTTTTTTTTTTGGTTTTTCGAGACAGGGTTTCTCTGTGTAGCTTTGCGCCTTTCCTGGAACTCACTTGGTAGCCCAGGCAGGCCTCGAACTCACAGAGATCCGCCTGGCTCTGCCTCCCAAGTGCTGGGATTAAAGGCGTGCGCCACCACCACCCAGCTAATATATTTCTTAATAGTCCTAATTAATATGGATATTATATATGCTCCAACACACATAATACAGTCAGGTAAGGTAGAGTTTGCTTTTAAAGAAGCTTAATGTTTTTGAGAAATTCTTTTAAAATGTAAACCATATAAAACCTTCAAGCATCTTCAAATTAAAATGTATATGTTTTAAATATTTTGCTTTCCATGGGCTCATATAATTAATAATGTATGAGAAGAATAAAACAATTTAATCTGAAATTGAAATTATTATCTTTTATACCAATTTCCTTAATTGTACATGTTCACATCTTAAGAGTTTTTACAAAGATAATTATATCTCAATATTGGCTAGAAATATATATATATATATATATATATATATATATATATATATATACCAACATAGGCATACATATGTATATTCATATTCTTTAAAGTACTGAGAATGGAATGAGAGCTTTGAGCATGCTAAGAAAATGCTCCACCAGCACCTAGGCATGGGGATCGGGATCTGTCCCTGGTCTATGGGCAGGCTTCTGGAACCCCGTGCCTGTGGTGTGACACCTTGCACAGCCTTGGTGCAGTGGGAAGGAGCTTGGACCTGCCTAGGCTAAGTGTGCTGGGCTCTGCTGACTCCCCTTGGGAGACCTCGATTTGGGGGATGTGGGAATGCGGGGTGGCTTGGAAAAGAGGGCTGGGGGGTGGGAGGAGGGAGGAGGGGAGATCTTTGGATAACATGTGGAGTGAGTAGAAAATTTCTTAATTAAGAAAAATGAAAGAAAAAAAAGGAAAATGCTCCACCAATGTCAATGGGTTATGTTTCTAAAATAATATGCATTGAGCATATAGTTCTATATTTTGTGTATGGTGTACTTACAAATATGTAACCATTATGTCTTTGCTCTATACACTTATAAATAATCACAATTTAACTACTTCTGCTATTTATGTATATATACATACATACATACATATACACACACACACACACCACACACACACACACACATATATATATATTAGAAATATAAGAATAGTAGGAAAATAAACCAAATAAATTTTCTCCATGAAACTAAGACATTTATAAATTGTTACAATAATTTCATTTTAAATTATAATGTAAAATATAGATATCACTCTTCCTTTCTGTACATTTTGGTTTGTATGCATTTTAGTGTATTTAAAAATATACTTAATGAAATATGTAGTCATGTCTGTTATCCATTGACTAATACAATTTTCCCCTAATGTCAACTGTGTACTTTCTGTCAATCATTTCTTGTCTTAATAATACATAAAACCTTCAAAGACTATATTATTTATCTATGCCAGGTATCATTTACATATCTTAGTGTGTAGAATAATGCATGAAATGCAAGTTCAATAATTTAATAATAAAAAGTAAACCAACTTGCGTTTCTTTTCTTCAATGTATCAAATGTGACATAATTCATATAAACAGGATGTAAAATCAGTACAGAAGGCTGCTGAGATGTTCCACTGTGATCCAATCTTAAGCGTTAGAGACTGGACATCAGTAATAAATTAGTGTAATCCCATAATGGCTGTGTGTGGCTAATGTACCCTGTACCAGCTCCCCATGAGCCCACATATTTAAAACATGTCAGTCATATCACTTGTTCATTTCTGTACTTAGAATGGTAAAAATAGCTTTATCCCTTATGGTGTCAATCAAAAATGACAATGTGTAAAGGCAATTTTCTAAACTTAAGTCTTTCCTGGATACACTTAATTTCCAAATCACTTCATATTATCATCTTAAGACTTCTCAAACAAGAATTGTAGACCCCCTTTCAAACTAGGAGAGACTCACGGCACATGATCAGAAAGAGCTTCCTGTGTTTCTTTTTCTACCAGGAAACATAGTTCATGGCCCTGCTTCTGCCACCCTCCACCTTCAGCCTCTGTGTGCACATCTGTCCTCCTGAAGCCAGGAGCAGTTCTGTAATATTTATTCATTTCTAGTTTGGCCATTTCCCTCAAACTACATTTTTGTTCTGGCTTTCAAATTCTCTGCTTGGTTCCCCACATCCTGGAGCACAAGCTGTTTTTTCCTGCAGTGTACAGATGATCTCAGACTCTGGTTCCCTTTCATTGCACAGTTGATTTTCCTTATTTGCATTGCTCATTTTGAAATTAATGAAGATTGCTTGTTTTTCAGCAGCTAATGATACAAAGTGATGGCCCACAAGCTATTCTGTAGGTATGTCTCTTAGTTAGCTTTGGCTGTCACCTTGACACAGATTGCAGTTATCTGAGGATGATTCAAACTGGGCATTGCTTCCATCAAATTGGCCTGTGATTATGTGGGCAGGCAATTTCTTGTTTGCTAATGATGCAGGAGTTCACATGCGGGAACCATCATCCCTAGGTAGGGGCTCTTGGGCCATAAAGAAAAGTGAGATGAGAAGAAGGTAGAAGGCAAGCCAATAAGTACCCTACTCAGACTTCTCCATCAGTTCTTGCCCTGACTTCACACCCTGACTTCCTTCAGTGATGGATCATGACCTAGATATTTAAGTGGAAGTCAACTATTTTCTATGTTACATGAATCTTAAAAGGTCTTATTAATAAAAAAAAAATCTGGAGCCAGGTATTGGGGTGAATGCTGAAAGATCAGAGAGACAGAACACGCCAAAGCTAACCTCACCTTGCCAACTTCTCAGCCGATCCTGTTTCCTCAGACTGAGTGACTCTGAATCCCCATCCAAATGGATCTCAGCTGAACTGCTGCTAGAAGCTAAAAGCTTAACAAGCCAAAAGCTTCTAATTTCTGGTCATCATGCCTTATATACATCTCTGCTTCCTGTCATCACTTCCTGAGATTAAAGGTGTGTGGCATCATGCCTGGCTGTTTCCAGTGTGGCTTTGAACTCACAGATATTCAGACATATCTCTGCCTTCGGAATGCTAGGATTAAAGATGTACGTGCCACCATTTTCTGGCCTCTATATCTAGTAGCTATTCTATTCTCTGACCCCAGATAAGTTTATTAGTGTTCACAATATATTGAAGAACACAGTATCACCACATTTCTCACTAGTTTCCTTTTAGTCAATTTTATCATAGCACCCAAGAAGGAAACTAGGACTGTTCAAGAATCCAGTGTATTATGAAATAGAAAGATGATGAGTTTAAGTACAACTTATGGACACTCCTTAGTCCCTTGGCAGGAAACAAAGAGCTGAATGCCTGGAAGTGGTGTTTTCCAAATCCCTGTACAGCCAGCTATTCCCAATATAATGAAGATCAGCTGAATGTTAACAAATAATACTGTCACATGCTTACATTCAGGGCATGACGAGCAACAGTAGATTCATTGTGTAAATGCATGCAAGCTATAATGAATGCTTTCCTACTTCAGCAGGAAAATAGTACACACTTTACATTAGAACATTGTGGTTTAAATGTTAATGTGATATTCAAAAATCAAGCTTGGCAAATCTTACACATTCTTCTTGCCTGAAAATCTAGTTAGTTGACAATGGGCCTTTAAACAAGAACTTCAGTGTAAAATATGAGAACTGACAGATGACTGATGGCCAAGGATGCTCTAACGATATGCAATAGTAAGGGAAATACTGAAGGGAAGAAGGGGATGGGTGAGTGTATCTTGTAGAAGAGTGGTTGTCAAGAAGTCTTCCTGTCAGATTATGCAAGTTGTATTGTGATAAAACTTTATGCTTATTATCATTTGAAGCTGAAACTTAGAAAAGCTAAGAACTCTGGAAATGAGCACAGATTGGTGTACAGTTACAGAGAACAGCAGTATTCTGCACATAATTCTGAATAAAAGGGATATGCAAGTGAAAATGCTCCTCTGTATTGATACACGTATTAAAAATAATTATTTCCTAAATGTTTCACTTTCATGGTGAACCACTGTTTTTTCTAGTTTGCTCTCTGTTGCTGTGATAAACACCACGATCAATAGCAAATTGAGAGAAGAGAAGATTTCTTTGATTTACATTTCAATGTCATGATCCACCATTAAAGGAAGGCAGGTTAGGATCTCAAGCTGGAACCTGGAGGGAAGAACTCAAACAGAGACCATGCAGCAGTGGTGGCTAGCTTCCTAGTTTCTGCTCAAGGAGCTTTCTTATACAGCCTAGGAACCCTTACCTAGGGATGGTAATGCCACACTGAGGTGGGTCTTTCTCCATCAATTAGAAATTAAAACTATGCAGCACAGACCATGCTGATGGAGGAAATCTCTAGACTGAGACTCCCTCAGATAAATCTGAGCTGTGTCAAACTGATAGCCGAAGTAAATCCAAAAAATGCATTTAAACCATTTCTCATGTGAGATCATATTAGAGAATCAAAATAATTCTAAGTAGTTCCAAGTCAGAGTTAAGTACACCAATCTCTTAAAATTTTATTTTATCAAATGTTTCCAAATATGTTATGGTGTGTGTGTGTGTGTGTGTGTGTGTGTGTGTGTGTGTGTGTTCTTCTCTCTATCAATACACTATCTCTCATTTACTAGGCTATCTCTGTGTATTGCACCTTTTGAATTTCTGAGATTTGGGTCTTTTCTTCCATTTTTCTATTGTATCATTACCTTTTCAATTTATTGAATGATTTGCTTTATATTGAAATATTGCTTATAGATTTCTTGTATCATAACTCTACACAAAATGGAAATCTCATTAATCTCATTACACATCATTTTAAATGAATTTAATTTCATTTCTTTTATTAATTTCTCATTTAATCATTCAGAATTTTTTTAATCTAGGCTGCCTTTGATTGCCTATCATACAATTATACTTTTTTTATTTTATCTTTTAGGATAACAGCTGCCTAATATTGATTTAAATTTTTTTTTTATTTTACAACAACAGAAGAGAACCCATAATTTCCAGTAACAATATCATTCCATTGGCTCAACAGAATGAGGAGAAAGCAGAAAAGCAGCTGTGCAGTGGCAGTGCCTTTTCTTTGCTTCATAGTCAGGTCTTGTGGCCAAGCTGCTCCTATCACCATGCCTCCTGGCCATGATCCATTACTTGCTCTGACTTGGCCATGATCAGCTGCATTGCTAGACTTGTGAGTCAAAATAAACCCGTCCCTGTCATTTCTAGGAGACACAGTCTCCCAGCAGCTCTCCTTGTCCTCAGGCTATTTATTAAATTTTTAGCCCTGTCATACACTACGTTCTCTCAAAGAAAACACCCATAACAGAGAAAATGATAAAAAAAAAAATAGAGGAAGACTTTAACCTACACTCCTAAGAGAAAAACATTCTGCATCATAACATTTAGCAATTGACATGTACTTTAATTACAATATCTATGAAAGGGACTATTCTAACCTAGATGTGCAATATTGAAACATAAACATGGACACCATTCTAGTGCTGATCATTATCCCAGCTAATTTAGACAGTAGCCCTTTAGTGTTCTTGGTGCATTCTTTTACACCTACTCATAACATATAGTAATTCCTCATTTTCATCTTTTTTCCTGTTTGTACAAACAAAGAATTTTTAAAAAGTTTTGGAATAGGTCAAATTTCAAGTTCCAAAGAAGAGGGTTCAGGACAGCTGGGCTATTCACTGTAAAACGATGTGCATACAGAGTTACGAGCAATTGATGAAGGAAGAATGAACACTATGCCTAATGTTACTGACAAATTAACAATATAAAAAGAGTCCCTACCACAGTAGTGACCTATATCTGGAAATCTAGTTCAAACTAGAAAATAGGAAAAAAATAAAATTTAAAGGAATTCAAGAGAAATGGATACAGATGAAGTAGGATAAGTGTACACAAATCGATAACTCTGTTTTGAGTATTGAAAAGAATGAAGAGGTAATAGAGGAATTGAGGACTCCAAAGAGGGTATTAAATATGTATTATCTTTGATGCACTTTATAATGAAGGTAATATTCCTTCCTGAAAGGGCAGTTTAATTACAGCTACAATGTCCATGAAACCTTTAGGGCAGAGGATCAAGGATGAAACTGACAGACCAACCTTCTGTAATGATTTTCTTAGAATGGTTTTCTTTTACTATTGAGCATTTATGTAACTCAAAACTTATTTATCTGAACAGAATGAGTTATGAATCAAATTCCCTTTGTTTTTCCAATAATTAATCTGTATTCTTACACAATGTACGAATAAACGTTTTCTTTCTTCACTCATGTAGAAACCCTCTCATTATATTACTATGTTTGAATATGCATGCAAAATGTCTATTTCTAAGCTACAAGATATAATTTTAGTTATAAGATGTTGTTAACTATTGTGATGCTCACACATGCTCTCTACCTTTAAAAAGCTATTGTGCTTTGGAGACATTTCAATTTTAGAATATTGTATTCACAATATAATATTATTGAATTTTTTAATAAATGTGGATGAATTTATTTAGAGGGTTAGTATTTGCCATTCAAGAATAGGTCATAATTCTCCATTTAATCACACCATCCAAAAATTGTACACTAATTTGTTATACCATATGAAGATAATTATATTATGTCACATAGCTGGTGACTAGGTATTGAAGAGTCCATAAATCATGCCATGGGAACAAAAGAATTAATTATCCTATAAAAATTTAAGTCACTCAAAAAGACAACCAATAATTTGATACTTTTATTATGTTTCATTTATTTCATTTATCTTTTTTAATGCAAGGTCAAAGTAAATAGCCCTGACTATCTTGAAACTCTCTATAGAGAGAACAAGCTGGCTGCAAATGTACAGAAATCATCTTCTCTCTGGTTCAGGAGTACTGGGATTACAGGTATGTGCCACCTGGGTTAGTCTTTGTTTTTTTTAAATGATTAAAATTTCTGTGAATTACAGAAAACAAAACAAAGGAAAATGTATGGGAAACTACACAGCCAACAGTGTATGAAGGCAATCTGCAAAATGTGATAACAGATTTACAAATAAGTTATCTCATAAAGTGTTTTTAACATTTTTAAGCTTTTACAACTTAAAAGAAATAAAACAAACTGCCTGATTAAAAGTTGCAGAATGCATGAATAGATATTACTCTAAAAGGATGTGTAAATATTCCAAAATACATGAAAAGATATTCCAAGTCCCACTTCCCAAGGGAAATGCAAATGAACACCACACTGAGCTATAACTCATTTCTATCAGGAGAGCAACTCTAAAAGGCAAACCAAACACTGGAGAGTAAACAGTGTTGGAGGTAGGAATACTACCAATCCTACTCAGATTAAAAGAGTTGTGAATTCAGTATGAAACAGGCCAAAGACATGGTTTGGTTATTTATCAGTAGTATAGCAGACACCACACACATGCACACACACGCACACAAGCACACGCACACATATATGTGTATATATAATTGCTGTACAAATTAATATGTAACTTGTACTAAAGTCAGGGTACTGAGATTTATTTGTACATACATGTCCATGCCAGTGCAATTTGAAAATATCAAGTAGTGGAAACAATTCAAGACCATCAGTGGATGAATAGACAAACAAATGTTGTCTATAACTTTATCTAGGAACACAATTTAGTCTTGCAAAAAACTCACTGAAATTCTGACAGTGCTACTTACATTAATCTTGAAAACATAAAAATTAGTTAGAAACTTTTGTATATATACTATATTTTCTCTTTATTTCTATGATAAATTTAGTCAAAATCAAATAAAAAATATAGGTAAAGATGACTAAAGAAGTTCTATCTGCAACATCTATTAACCAGTACTATAATCAATTAGTAATTTTAATAAACTGTTCATGGAATTAAGAAATTTAGTAACTAAGATTTTTTTTAATAATTTAAGAATTTTTGCTGATAACTCAACACCTTTGCTCACACAAATTTTTAAGGCGAGATCTGTTGAAATAGCCCAGACAGAAGAGAAACTTATGCACAGAGAGGATAAAATTAATTTAATTCTTAGCAGGAAAGAATCAATTCCCAAGAGCTGTTCCCTGACCTCCACAGACACTGTCATGTTTATACACTTTCATACACACACACACACACACACACACACACACACACACACACACACTAGAGAGAGAGAGACAGAGGGACAGAGAGAGAAAGAGAGAGAGACAGAAAGACAGAGACTCATGTGTGCACACACATGCAGACACAAATATTTGTTTTCATGATCGACCTGACTATTACAAGTTTTTAACATGCAACAAAGTGCTAGAACATGCCATGTTTTATCTAAAGAAAATTTCAAACTCTTATTTATAAACTCCAAAATTTACAAACTTTTATTATTTATAAATGGTGTTTTGAATCTAACTTACTAAATGTAGGGCAATAATGTTTTACACCTTTACAGATTGTGTATTTCTGTACACTTAATGCATGAACTTATAAAATAAAAGAAAATGTACATTTAGCCAAAAAATTATTTAAACTATGCCAAGAATGTTTTTAAAATGATGAGATAATCAAATTTCTAAAAAAATTAAAAGGAACTATGCTTTTTGAAATTAACAACAGCTCTAACTGGAATTATTACAGTTTTATAATTGAAGTCACTCTAAGCAAAAATTTGTCTATGTAGAAATTTTAGCTTGTAAAATAAGGACATTTAACTCAACACTCAAGTGAAATATATATGAAAAAGAACATTTGCAAGCAGAATAAGGAAGTCATTATTATAATACATGATTCAAAAGTGATGAAGAAAAGACTTTTTTAATGAATGATGACATTGAACCAATTCTTTCTCCACACATGCTTTCAGAGATCATTTTTTTCTATTAAATGTGATATAAAGTGAACTTGGAAGAGTTTTTGTAACCATGAATCCACATTAACAGCATCACATACTTTAATGTAATAAACTGTCAAAGTATGTAAGGTAATATCCAATCAATTTCTGTAACTGTTCAAAGTCCTTATTGGAAGTTGAGCTTCACCTCAAAAGAATGAACTGTTTTCTGCGGTCCTGTCTTCCCCTTCCTTCTTTCTTCTCTTACATCATGTTTTCTTTCTTTGATATTTTCTCAATTATATTTTGATGAATATTCATTGACAAGTGCTTATCATAGAAGATTTTATGTGTATTTGAGACACAGGAAGGGAACCAATCAAAGATAATGTGAGTTATGTAGAAATATCAGTTATTATTGATATAAAAGACATTAAAAAAGGTATATTTCACAAGATATGAATACAATATTCAAACATGCAGTTTAATTATATTCAAGGACTTCGGGAAAGATAGAGGATGGACTGACTCTGTGTGAGTCATTGGAGGAAAGTGTCAGAATAAGGTGGGAAGAATTTTATTCCAATGAGAGAAACAGAGGAGCTTTAGATATCTCTAAATGAAAGGAAGCTGGGAAAGAAAAAAATCAAAGCAGAACATTTCATCTTCTCTGAGGAAGCAGTGAGTTCTGAATGCTGGAGCCTCACACAAGCCTGGGGAATGGTGACATTCACATTTGGTTAGATCTAAACTTCTTAGGCGAAACTTTCTGCAAACACTCTTATACACATACCCAAAGGTGTGTTTCTTTGTGATACTAAATTTAGTCAACTTTACAATGACAATTAACCATCACATGCAAAGTCTAATAATGCTTGCCTTCTTAGGTGCTCAAGTTAATCTCCTATAACCAGAACTTACAGTGTTTCCAATGATATTGCTCACTTCCTTTGTATTTAAAATTCTGTCTATATATGCAAACACATCTGTGTTTTAAAAACAATGCAGAAATGGGTCAGAAAGATAAGGAGAGGCCAGGAGCTCCCAGTATCATTCACTTAGTCAACAGGCTTTATATTTCTTGTCATTCTATCCTTGAGTGATGACATGAAAAGTTGCTAATCATCACTATTCTGAAACCTGAAGCAGAGATAAAGAAGTTTCTAGAAGTGAAGATGGAATTATCTACAGAGTTGATGTGATTTCTGGATACAATCTTGAGCTGATGATAACTAAGCTATAGTGTTTACACACCACTAATATTTGGGAATTTTATTTCCCTTGACCCTGTAATTTTTCATGAATATCAGTTGAATGATTGACTCTTATTTGGAAGATGTTTTATGAGGTTTTACAGAGACAGGAAAACTAATGAGATCCAATGAACCTAATACTAATCACATTTGTTTTTTATATAGGAAAATATTCATTTTAAACTTTTTTTCAAGATTGACCCTATACCTCATATTTGATGCACAATATTTGTGAATATCAACCTAATTAAGGTTTGTGACATCACAGAATTGGTGACAGATAACCTACATAATTATATCTCCATGGCTGAAGTATTTTATTCTTATTATCTTTAATGTCAAAATTTAATTGGATAAAGAAGAATTTTCTCACTATAGAGTAAATAACCTAATAGTTCTATTTTCAGATTAGGGATTGCTTTTATACCTCCCAAATATGTACTTCAAAGCAAAGCTTTACTGTTTGGTTTTCAAACTGATTTCACTGCAACCGACACATAGTTAGACACAGAGAATGATTTAAACAGAAAATTGGAAACTATAATATTCTTAAATCTATAAATAAATCTCAAGTAATTTATGAAAATAACCTGTGCCTTCATGACACAGGTAAAAGTTTATGTTGACTTTAATTTTGCCAGGTTTTTATTTCTATATTAAAACAAGAATCTGGCTTATTTGTATAACTTTAACTGCTGCTTAACCTGCAATCACACAGAGTAAAATTTTGATGTAGCATTTTCTAAGTTTGGTTGTTTCAAGGTTCCAAAATTGAATGAACACTGAATTACTTTCTAGACCTTTACTCTCAAATATATTTCTTGCCAAAAAAGTAAAATTATAAAATGCTCATGTTCTCAGAAATCATTAAAAAATATTGTAGATAATAATGATATTTCTAGAAAAGTTTTCATAATTTGCAAATGGCTTTAAGAACCAGAGACATGACAGTAAATAAACTGGGAAAGAATATTATGTGATAGAATTCAAATATTATATGCTATTAAAAGAATTTAATCTCCATACAAAAATGACTTAGAATCTTAAAACACAGTTTATTAATGAATTAAACAAGTTTAGGTGAGCATAAATAATTTTAGGAACAAGAATAAAAACTAGCCTTAGTATTACATATTATACTTTCAAAAAACTCACCACAGAGTCTGTTTCACTTGCATTCTAAAATACTGGCCAGTGTTAAGAATGAGGCTTTTGGGGTTGCAGACTTATGAGAAAATAGTTCTTTATTTTGTTTTACAGACTCACTAATAAACCCAGAGTTTCATGTGTGTGCTGCAAACATTAAACTAAACATGTTAAATACAACAGTGATCAGAGAACTCATCAATCATGCAAAAGATATAGTATCCTTCATAAGTCTTTCACAGGAATAAGGATTATGTGGGTGCTTGATGAGCACATCCCACATAGTTGAAGGAGAGAACCAGTGACTGGTTATTGTCCTGTGACTTCCATGTTCAAGCAGTGACATGTGCTCACCCCTCCCAACACACACACACACACACACACACACACACACACACACACACACACAATAAATAGATAAAGGTAATTTTTAAAATGGATGCATTCATTTCCAAATTAATCACAGACTTCTTTGTGGTTGAATTTTTTTCAAAGTTACAAAATGAAAGTGGATTTGCAATCTACCTATCATTCTTGGGGACACCAGTTTGACCCTCAGCAAGATCTCAAGCAAATGTTTGCTGATGGGAATTATTTGTGAAGAGATAAATCACAGCCTTCCAGTGGCTTCTCTGTTCTGAGTACTGGGTGTTCTTTGAGAAGGTTAGAGTGTTTCTTAGACTTGGTAATAGAGAAAGATTTCTCTATATCTAAACCCAAAATAATATCTGGAAATGAATTGACCCTTGCCTCTGGCTATATGATCTTTAAAATCAAATATTGAATATCAGGAAAAGAGCTAAACAGAGACAGAAAAGAAAAATAGACATAGTTATTTGTAAAAGCATACACAAAGTTAAATTATTTTGTTGAGGTGTTGTGGTGCCAGCTTGCAAACCCAGAACATGCACAGCACAGGCAGGTGGACCGGCACAAAGAACTTGGCAGCTTTGCCTTGACAACAGAGTGAGTTCCAGAACAGTCAGATCTACAAAGCAATGCCCAGTTTCAAAAATAAAAAAAAGTCTAACATATTGATAACCAGTATGCCATAGACCATATTTAAAGATCTTAGCAGACTTTTCATTGTGTATAATAGAAAGTTGAGAGTAAAGTTCTAATGCTACTATCAATTAAACACACACCTGTAAAAAAAGCATTAATATTTTTAATTTTTTCTAATTCCTGTATAAATAGAGTCATGCACAGTTTATGCTAAGGTAATTTTTTTCTTAGCATAATGTTCATTCATTCTTAGGCAAGAATCCTTTCTTTTTTTCTGTGCAGAGAAACATCTCATTTTTTGAATACACCATGTCTTTATTTTTAATTAATGTCTATTATTTTTACAAAATAATATGTTTCCATGTGACATTTTTTAAATGTGTACATTACTCTTTCAACATACCCTCTTTCCTTCAGCCTCTTTTTTTTTGCTTCTGTCCCCACACTCACTTGTCCTTCCCTGAATGGTCCTCTTTCTATTTCATTTTAAATAGATTCAGTGTATAAGGGAAAACACACTGTACTGGTCTTCTTGAGTGTGTCTTATTTTACTTCATATGCCCTCCAATTCCATCCATTTTCCTGCAAATTACTCACTTTCATTCTCCTCATGGTTAGATAATACACCACTGTATATATGTATACCACCTTTTCCGTATCCATTCATCCATTTATGTTGGTAGCAATGACTATTCAAGTAGACTCTAAATCATGGCTTTTATAAAAAAGAAAATGACACAATGATCCTGTTAGAGCAGTTAACTTCGCAGACCCTAAGTTCATCTCTTTGAATAAAGACACAGAAATGGGGTTGCTGGATACTAGGGAGATTCTTTTTTTAAAAAATTCATTGTATTTTCTATGGCAGCTGCTCCGTTTTTCACTTTCATCAGCAGTGTACAGAGACTTGAATGGCTCCACATATCCAGAATCACATACTTGGGTCTTTCTAATGGTCTTAACAATCATAGTTTGGTTTTACATTATCTTGTTGATACTGATATCGAGCATATCGCAGATGCCTGCTCACCTATTCTTTTTTTTTTTTTTAAAGATTTATTTATTTATGTATACAGTGTTCTGCCTGCACACATCCCTGCAGGCCAGAAGAGAGCACCAGATCTCATTGCAGATGGTTGTGAGCCACCATGTGGTTGCTGGGAATTGAACTTAGGACCTTTGGAGGAGCAGCCAGTGCTCTTAACCTCTGAGCCATCTCTCCAGCCCCGATGCTCACCTATTCTGTCTTCTTTAGAGAAATGTCTTTTCACATTCCTGCAGGTTGCCGTTTTCTCTCCATTGAGTGTTTACTTGCTGTGCATAGTATTTTTTTAATGTTAGTTTTGGTTCAACTTGTCAAATTCTGTTCCATTTTGTTTCCTCTATTCTTTTGATTCAAGAAATAATTATCAGTTCAACAATGTAGAGCATGGTTTTCCACTGCATTTTAAAAGTTTCTGTTTTAAAATCGCTGATTTATTTTCAGTGAATATTTGTATATGTGGTAAGATGGACATTCAGTTTCACTTTTCCATTTGGAATTATTCATGACATACTGTAATTCTGAAACACCCCAGTCTCTGTTTTAAGTAAAAACTGAACTTTCTTATGCTAGAAGGAGAGTTCTGCCACCATTAGCTTAATTCTTAGGTCTTAGCTTCCTCCCACTCCTCAAGGTAAGGAATTCAGATATCTGCTCTGTAGAGTCAGCTCCTAGTGATACCCCTTCAAAGGACAGCTAGATGCATTCTAGCATTGACTTAGGTTGACATTGGTTGGATTGACTCACCAAAACCTCATGTAAACTGTTGTCAAGATGACCACATCTCAGTTTTAGCACCATACCTTCAAAGAACCCACATTTACTATGGTCCTTGGATCATGATCCAAGATCCACTAGTCCTTCCTCTCCCTGCTTCCCCACAGCTTGCTAAATTTCAGTTTACCATGAGCCTCTGCCTTTCCTTTTTCCATGTGATGTCTGTCCTGTTTTCTATGGGACTCTCCAAAGCCCTCTTCTGTAACATCCTGTGCTGCCTGTCTGCTGCCTCTGTGTCTCTTCTAACTTACAAAATCAAATCTAGCTTCTTTCCAGGTAAGAAATGTACCCCAAAATGGCTATTTCAGAATGAATAAACTGGTGTCTAGGTACAGAATATTCACAAAACTATCTGCCATTGTACCTGATACTGTGTGGAAGAACACCTACTCATGGCACAGACATGGGCATTGTACCATTTTCCAGAATGAGGAGGCAATCCTCAAGAGACACACAGTAGGCAGCCATAGAGAGACCCCCTGAAGCTACTTTGGGTGTAGGCATAGCTTTTGTAGCCACTATCCTTAGTCTTCAAGATCAATTTAGAAAAAACCGCAATACTTACTTCCCCAGCACTGTTTTCAGAAGTAGCTATCCTTTCTGTAAACCTATTGGATATCACTTACTGCATCTGCCTGCAAACATTTATGGACGTTTATTCTACTGGTAAGTATGCCTGCTTTTAAGCTGGTGACATGGTGCTTTGTTTACAACAGCCGTAATTGCTTTTATTTGCTTAGATACATGTTTTATGATTTTGATTAGTTCTTCAAGAATTTCATACAATATATGAATATAGTCCTCTCTCCCTACCCACCCAACTTTATAGAAGTACATGTGTGGCATTTCCTGGAGGGTTGCACACTTAAAGAAAATACACTCTTCTTCTCCTAGTAGCTATCAACTGCCAGTATTACCTTAGATAGTGGTAGGATTTGGGGCCTACTTCTAGTATCTATTACCAAGTTTTCTCTTGCCTGATCATGTACTTGTCTGAGTATGCTGCTTAAAATGCTGTGATGCAACTGTCTTGCTATGCCAATAAATCAGTTTCATTACAGTTAATCACTACCTACAGCTCTTAAATTTTTGTCCACCCTTTTCTTTTGTAATTATACCTGAGTCTTGTGAGGAGGGAATGTGATATAATTGTCCCATTTAGGACTGAGAACTCATGTCTATTATTCTACGCTCATTGGCCAGTTGTGGGTCTGCATTAATCACCATCTACTTCAAAAAAATTATCTGATGAGTCTTGAGAGGTACATTAATCTACGTATGTGGCAAATCATTATGTGTCAGTTTAATACCATGTTTATTTTGCAGTAGTAGTAGTAGGTTTTTTTCCCCTTGTATTTATGACCTGTCTAGTCACAGATTCTTAGGTCAGGTAATAGCACAAAACAAGTTAGAGGCTTCAACTTGTGAAGCCAGCCTTAAGTCCAATTAGAAAGTTGTTAGATACTCTCATGCCATCCATGCCTCCATTCCTCTGAGCACTCACCACTATAGGAGATATATGAAATCCTGAGGACCCCTGACCCTACTATATACTCCCATAGCCCCTCCTTCAGTCTACTCACACAGTTACAGTACTGGAAACCTACTCACATTTGCTTACACTTCAGCCACATTGCATGTTCATCTTAACCTTAGAGATCTTGGGGAACCATGTTCATACTTGTAGCTCCAAATCCTCAAATAGTCACACAGTTTAAAGAGCTTATACGTCCTCCCATCTCTGGCACACACTGTTTCCTCTTACCCAAGCCAGGTTAGTGGTGTTGCGACCTCCACCATGACTTTTGTGCTATCCTGCTATACCATTTATGATTCTTCCAAACAAGTTAGAGGATTTGGGACTTCCACACCTGCTTCACACTTACACACAAGTGTAAATCATCCCCACCAGAGAATACTCCCACCATCTTTCAAGCAAACCAACTAGAGAAACCACAAACCATGAGCCCACTTAGACCTGACACACATGCTCAATATTCTGTGTGGACCAAGACTGCTGAAGTTAGAGGTCCCAAGATCCCCTGCCATGGTTCACACTCATACATCATAAAACAAACCATAGACTGTAAGGTCAGTGATTCCGTGAGACCTCTACATCTGAAGCAATTCCTATACCTCAAACCATACTGTCCATCTCTCCAGGTATATCCCAAAACACAACACTTCAGCTGCCCTATCTACAAATCAACCTCATCTGTGTCCAGAATTAAACAGCAAGCCACAATAAGCTGAGCCAAGAAGCTCCAAGCAGAGGGAATTCCAAGCACCAAAACAAATGCTCATTCAACATATATGTGCCAGAAAGACTTAACCAACAAACCAACTCCAATGTAAAACATCAGGCACAAGAAAAGCCAACATAAATTATGTCTTCCAGAAATGTCTAATCCTATGTCACCAACTTGAGTGACTTAGATGAAATTCCAAAGAATCCATAAAAATAATCATGAATATTTTGAAGGAATCCCGAGGTCACTAATAAACGCATAGATGTTTTCAAAGAGGACAGTATTAACAGCCTGAACAAAATAAAAAATAAAAGCCTGAGTAAAAACTCAAACAGGCAATGGAAATACAACATCAATGAATGAATGGAATAGAAACAGAGTTCAGGAAAGAAAAAAAATACTGAACAACAAAATTGAAATGATAATGGAAAGGAAAATTCCAACATGTCAAATAAAAACATCAGTTGAAAATCTTAGCAATAGAACGGATCATATGGATAATAGAATATCACAATTTCAAGTTAAAATTAGTAATCATAAAAAAATCAACAGAACATAAAAGATCTATGACACTGATGGAAAGACAGATTTATGAGGAAGACAAACAATGCTAAGACTGTGTCAAGTGCATAGAAATGATTTTCACTAAAAATAAAAGAAGAAAACATGTCAACTATAAGGAAAAAGATGTCTATTCAAGTACTGGAAGCATACAGAACACCAAATCCACAGGTCTAGAATGGAGACTCACCACATCATATTATAATGAAAACAGTAGCTATTAAATAAAAAAGAAAATGTATTGAAAGAATCAATACAGAATGAGCAAATCACACATAAAAGCAGGTCCACAAGCGTAACAGTTCTTCTTATATTGGAAAATCTAAAAGCCAGAGATATTTCAAGTTTGAAAGACTGAAGTATCTACCCATACTACAATATTCGGCAAAACAATATGAACAATATGGAAAGGAAAAGAAAAAATTCCAAAATTAAATAAAACATTTTATAACTAATATACTAGCTATATCAAGACATTAGAAAAATAATTCTAGAAGAGTATGAGAAACATATTCAAGAAGTTACAAACAAAATCTGCTGAGAAGTTCTGAGTAAAGAAAGACTAAGAAAATACCAGTCATGCCAAAATCACCTCGATGTCAGTATTTAATACACATCTTTCAAAACTAACTCGAATATCAATGAACTGAATCTAATAAAAAATTTACAGACTAGCTGACTAAATAACAAAACAGAATCTATCTTTTCACTAAAACCTATAAACACTTCACCACCAAAGATTAGCATCAGCTTAGGGTAAAATGATGAACAACATGGCCCAGAACAAACAGATATTTTATTACGATATCTGGAAAAACTGACTTAAAACTAACATTGATCAGAAGGGATAAGAAGGTCATTTCATAATGACTAAAGAGAAAATCTATCAAGAGGACATAACAATTCTGAACACATATGCACTGAACACATATCCACCTAGTTACACAAAACAAGTACTACTTGACTTAAAGTCCATATGATCTAACTGTGTTACTTTTGGGCATATATACAAAGAATATCCTACTGCAGAGATGCCCACACATTCATGTTTAGTGATGCTATAATTCACAATAGTTGAAAAATGTAATCAACTGAAGATGTCCATCAGCTGAGAAATGAGTACTAAAATTCTAGAACTATATGCACAGAGATTATCTTCTGACAAAAAAAATACGTTTTTGAAAATTGACAGATTTAGAAATTATACTTTGAGTGAGGAGACCCACATCAAGAAAGACAAATTATGCATGTTCTATCTCAAATGAAGGCCCTGCCTTTGAATTTAAATATAAACTTTCTATATTTAAATTGATATTAGTTTCTGTAGAGGTCAAGAAGCAAGAAAGGAATCACAGATACCAAGTGAATTAATAAGGGATAGCACAGTAAAACATTGGGATATGAAAGCTGAGGTATATGGTAGAAGGCATGAAGAGTTTTAAACAAGGTTAAGGGAAGGGATAAGAAAAACGTAGAGTGCCAGGCAGAGGTGGTGCACACCTTTAATCCCAGCACTCAGGAGGCAGAGGCAGGTGGATATCTGTGAATTCGAGGCCAGCCTGTCTACAGAGCGAGTTCCGGGACAGACTCCAAAGCTACACAGAGAAACCCTGTCTTGAAACCCTCCCACCCCCCACCCCCCAAAAAAATGGAAAACATGGAGTGGAGAGTCTTTGCAAAGCTAAGGATGCCTAGAAAATCCATATAGAAACCTAATATTTTATAAAGTCAAAAGAAATAGTCTTCTTGGGGGGAAATGCACCTATTGTTTATCCAATAATACATGTTCTTGAAAATATACATACAAGTAACATTATACAGATTGAGCAGGTTGCATTTATGTATTTAGGAATATGTATACATGTACATATATGCATGTAACAAGAACTAATGGAAAAGGAGGTCATGAATTTGAAAGAGAGTAAGGAGGGATGGATATATGGGAAAATATGAAAGAAGATAAGGGAAGGGGAATATTATGCAATTATGTTAATCTCAAGAAATAAAAGAAACAATAAAAAAGTTTTGCATAGGGGTGGACAATGCTATTCTCAGAAATCATAAGCCTTTAAATAAAAACCCCAGTGTCTGGAATGAAATATCAGCCTGTCCCAGAGAGATTGAAGAGCCCTTTTACACTACCAATAGTACTGGGCATTGTTTTTTCACCAGAGCTAAAATGGTGAGACCCTATTGCTGAACACATCAGGCAGGTACCTTATAGATAACACACAGACATTAAGGTGGAACTGATCCAGAATCTTCCAGACTGATGGCTAGCATTCATAGTGCCGGATAATGCTATGCAGGCAGCTGGGGGACAAAATTCTCACCAAACTGTAGCCCATGTTTACAGCAACACAAGATTTACCCACTGCCGTAATGCTATGTTGATAATATTCCTCGTAAACAACTTCTTTGTGACTGGATTGGAACCCTCTCAAAAAGAGGGAATGTGCATCTGGTACTATAAACCTGGTTAAAAGCTGATGTCTAAGGATGTTCTATTTCTATGGTAATAATAAACTATTGTTGCTTCGCTAAATAGACACATTATCAAACTGCTTTCTCAATACATACTTGCAGAGTGGTGATGCTTTCAGCATGGATCAGATAAACTAATTTTGTAGAGGGTCACAGTGAATATAAAGGCTCATGTCTTGTCAAAGTGCTGAAAATAAGTGACTGTCAAACACTCATCCCTAAGCGCAGCTTCTATATCATGGTCAACACTTGCAAGGCCCAAAGAACTTCCTAGCAAACATGGCAGAAAGAATACAATAGCCACATGCTGGCAAAGGGTGTCATGGAAAAAACACTGCCATCCAAACATGACAGGACCTTTGCAATCATGAACGTACAGCAACAATGATCATGGGCCCAAGATTGGGCCTTTATAGCCCACTGTCATGTATAGAGAAGGTGCTCACAAGGCCCCACCCCTTCTTGAGGATCTACTGACCATTAGTGGTTGCTGGGGGATGCAGTGTCATTATTTTCAATACCATAGCCACTAGGAGGAAGGGTTCAGAGGGAAATAAAAGGGGATAACATGATAAGAGGAAAGAATATGTTGCAATGTTGTCAAAATATGAAAATGATTATTTTTCCTAATGCTACAAAAATTTTGTCATAGTTTGTTTAGGGCTATGTCATAAAATACTAAGTATTGTATTCGGTATAAAGACTAGAAAGGTATTTCTCATAGTCTGCCAGTCAAAAACTCCAAAATATAGGTTATGTCAGATTTGCTTTGTGACAAAGGCTACTGCCATACTAAAAAAGTATGCCTCCTCACAGTAAAATCATGACTGCCTTGTTTTCATGATCACCTACCAAAGGTTCATTTAATATGTCTAATAACTATTACTTTATGTGCATTATCTTTGGATAAGAGAGTATCAGAATCTGATTAATATTATGCTGTATATTATATAATAAGGTGCAGATATTGTTAAGTAGGTCTTCAAATTTGAGAATCCAAGATACTTTTTCATTTGTTTTTATCATCTTTATCTTTATCATTGTTAAACAATGCTTTATAATTTGATTTGTAAAAATATTTCACCTATAGTAAATATTACTTTCAAGTATTTTATTCTTCCTTTAAATATTTAGATATTTGTTTTATGAGAATTGTGTTTGTGTTAGTATAGGAATGTGAGCCACATGCCTACAGTGCCCTTGCAGTCTGGAAGAGGGAGTTAGATCCTTTGGAATTCATGTTATAGGAAGTTGTGATAGAACTAATGTGGACACCAGGAACTTAGTTTGAATCTTGTGCAAGAACAGCAAATGATCTTAAATACTGAGCATCTCTCGAGCCACTTTACTTTTTATAGATAATGTTGTAAAGGTAATTTAATATTTCTGCATCCTTCTAATAAGCAATGCCTTCATTTAAATTTCTTAATTGCTAATTCTAAAAAATTAGATACATTTGGTATTAATATGAAACTGAGTTCTATAACTGCTGCTGTTTTGTGTTGTTTATCTATATCTCCAGATTGCTACCATGAATATTCACTTCCTTTTGTAATAAAACAAGCCACATAGTTGAACTGGAGTTTGAAAAACATTTTAAAATATTTATCAATGTTTTAAAATCATTTAGGATGTATATGGTTAGAAATTAATGAATATAAGCATCCAAGAAGTTTTCAAATGCTTGAGTAGGAGAGAAGGGAAGGCATTTTGACCTATGACAAATTGCTCTACCATTTATTCAAATTTATACTGGTCCTCAAATGTTGTACTAATAAAAGGTGATTCTAAAGGCTATGCTCCTGGAATTGGATGAGAAAGAAATACCTTCTGTGCCAAGCAGAGCACAGTTTTTCGATCTCATATCCTCTGAATTAGTCATGCAATTTCCACACCTGTCATCTAAATTTGCTTAGGAATTTCAAAAGAATAGGCAATGCTGATTTTGTTATTCTCCACTTGAATTAGGGTATTATGAGTTGAATTTTGAAGTAGTAGAGGCACATAGAACATAGAAACAAGTTGAAGCCAGATATCTAATGCTGAAGTATTAAAGTCAGTATAAATCATCAAGTTAGAAGAGTGTTAACTAGATTGCACTATTCAGTACCAAAGTATCACTGATTATAATTCACTGCCCATTGTCTGGGTCCATGAAATTTATGCAAGCTCTAGATATGTGTTTTATTCTGATAGTTGTACAAACACTAGCTCAAAATTCAGGTTTTATCTTCATATGTAGTGATGATGCTTCTCTCAAATTCATGATGGGGGCTGAACAGATGGCTCAGCAATTTAGAGCACCACTTCTTGCTCATGGAGAGGATGTAGGTTTAATTCCTAACACCCACACTGTGGTTCACAACATCCAGAACTCCAGTTCTAGGGCTTCCAATGGCCTCTTCTGTGGGCACCAGGCATGCATATAGTATACATATACACATATGGTCCAAACACTCAAACATATAGAATAAAATAGGTTAATTCAGAGTGGATAGTCCTATAGAGGATTTTAAAAACTGAGTTACTTTTCTAATGCTACTTTAAACTACACTGTAATAAAATTGTGTTCAACTTTATTGCTTGATGGCTTCTAGAAGTCAAGAAACCAGTAAAATTCTAATTGACCTTCTACCCAGCAAAATGCCATTGACCAATACTAAAATATCATTTGGGACTGTTGTTCTCTTCCAAGTATATTTAAGTTGTCAGAATTCAATTTCACATGGTTCTAGGTTAGAGATTTCTGATGCTTTACTCCAGTCTCTGAAATAATCTTGTTCAGATCTATTTCTGCGCCTAGTAATCCTCTTCACATCCTGGCCACATGTATGTTTTAGAGTGTGGTAACTTCCTGAGAGATGGCTTGTGTGGCATTCAGATGCACAGTATTAGAGAGAAGAAACCTTTCAAGGAGCTCCCAAGAAGCATCTTATTTGATAGATCAGAACACACACAGGAGTACAATACACATCTCTCTTCCTCTTTTTTTCTCTTCCACTCTCCATCCTCCCATATTTCCAACAGCTGCTTGTTTCTTTGAACAGGTAGAAAAGTTTTATATCTCCTTCCCAAGTACCACTGATTTTTTTACCTCTGGTGATGCAAGCATGAAAGATTTAAGCTGGTTTTGTCAAATTCCATGGTTTCTATTTCCTGAACATGTGTACCATGAAGGATGCTTTGTTACATTTTCACTTTTCTCCTTGTTCTCTGGAGATTGGAATGAAGAAGTACAGAACAACTTTAAATTCACCTAGTATCCTGGGTGCCTAGAATTTGTTCTCACACCTGGTCTCAACTAATTCACTCAAAATCTTATTGGATCATTTTCACAAACTTGAATGTTCCCTCATGCCTACCTCCTGTCTTCCGGGGATTAATTTTCATATTGGTTAATCACTCTGATGTTTTAGAGGGAGAAGAACATTGTCATTTTGCAAACAATCCAACAGTTTGCTGTTTTGTTCATTTTATCAATGGAAACTGTTTCTTTCAGTTTTCTACACTTTCAGTATACATCAAAATGTGACGTATCTTCAAATCTAGGTAGCTGAATTGAGATATGCCTATATTCAGAAGAAAATCATGACTTCATATTGCTGAGATATGCACGTTAATCTCAGACTCCTCCACATTCTACTCCATGTGTACAATAGATATTCCCTTTGTTATTTTTAGATTCAGTACTTGAGAACCCTGGACCTGTTTCTAAAAGCTTCCTTTTTCTGAAATTCATGCCCCCTTATTCTGCTATATTCATACCCAAATGTCCCTAGCATGGCCTGTTTGGGTATGACAATCCTGAGTGACACCTATAAACTTTATTTTAATGGAATTTAATCTTCCTACATTGAATAAAAATGACTTATGCTTAAGTAATAGGTATAAAATATTTAATATGAACAAAATTCTATAAAGTCAAATATAAATGGCCCCTGGATCTCTGATCTCTGTGTTCAATAAAATATAAATTAACTGATGTAGTAATTCTCATCTTTGTCCTTAGGGAAAAAGAGTACATTATCTTCTTTCAGGTAGAAAATTTAGGTCCAGAAAGGCATTGTCATATATGGTCATACTTGGATTTATTCCAGAAAGGCCAAGAAGCATTTAAATCTAGGAAAAGATGCAGGGAAGTGAAGGATTCATATATGAAATCTCTAATCTGTGGAAGCTGCAGGTTTCTGATGGTTTCACAGTACTCAAATACATATGTATTAACAGTATTGAAGATTTTCTCTTTTATAGCAGGCTGCAGCTAATTTTGTTTGTCTCTTCCACTTTGTTGTTTTACTGTATGAGCACAAAATATCCTCGATTTTTATGATTGAAGGATGATTTCCTGACTTGGTCTTTCGAAACTGGCCTTCTGGTCATATTCTCATTTGCAGAGCAATAAATCCAGTATGGAAATGTTAGGTATGGGTTACTTATTCAGGAGCTTCCTCAGATGGAGCAGAAGTGACCAATTAGCCCTACCTGTTGTCTGTCTCTCTGGCAAGGTTCCATTGACTGCCTACAAGAAGTACACTTCCAAGGTTAAAATGTTGAAAGTCTTCTCACTGAACCAATTGCTGCTGAAACTGCTGAAGTCTAGGAGATAAAACTTAGGCAGAGCTTAATTGCACAGGACATAACTACAAAAAAGAGACATGGCTGAAGTTCTACTGGGAGGAGAAGAAACAAAACCAGTTTGATTTTTTTTAATTGCACCAGTAAAAACATTTTTTTCTCTCCTTCTCAAACGTGATTAGTGCATTGGATGATTTGGTAAGATTGTATTAAAATTGTCCTTCTGTTTGTGTAAAAGTCTCACTCTTCATATACCATGGTAATGGTTCCATCCAGAGCACTGTGGAGCAATACTGGTTCCTGAAAATTTGAAGTATCACTGTTAGAAGCAAATGTGTCTGTTCCTTTACTACTGAAAGACTTTAACTTAGCAGAGATATTTTGTGTATGAGCTTTGGCGGTTGTCTTTGAGCAGTAAAAATTAAGTTCATAAGACTCACTTCTTTCCATACCTATGGAGAGCATGAGGCTGAGAACAATCAACAGTGAAGCTGGTACTTCTCTTTTTGTTCAGTTCAAAGAAGGGTATAATGACACTGGCATGCATTCTTGTTCAGATATGATTTAGGAAAACTACATATTCCCACAGTTGATTGGGAACTGAGATAGGCTTGGGTCCTGGAAAAGGTATATAGCCCTCAGGATTTATGCAATCAATAATAGAAATACTTCACTGTGGAATGTTTTAAACAGGATGTAAAACATTGGAGGTCATGGCCACTGCTCTCATAGGATGTTTGAAGTACCCAGTATAACAGAGGAGGTTTGAGCCTGGCTTAGGTGGTTTCAGAGAGATCCCAGCCTGGATCTCTACAGAACATATTTATGACAATTTGAAGTAGATCCTATTCCAGTTTGGAAGAAATGGATCTGGTTAAGCATTAACAGCAACAAGGACAGAGATAATTTAGGGAAAATAGAGTTTCCTTTCAGATGGATAGGAGGAACTAGCCATCATCATACCTATCTAAATAATGATTAGAAAAAGCGGCAATGATTAGTAAAAATAAAGCAGCTGACCTGGCATGAATGAGAGATTGTTTTGGGGGATAAAGTAGGAAGGGAAGAACCTCTTGGACAGGGAACACTTTGGGTTTGTTTGGAAGTCCCCATGAAACAAAAAGCAAAATTAGAATCAGCTATAGAAAAAACTGTGTATCAATTGTCCAGTGATGCCCTTGGGGTCATCTGAAACTCACAAAAGGGGTCAGGGGATTTTTCTTGCATACTGGGAAAAGTATGCAAGTTTAGGCACTATAGGTGGAATCTGAGGTAACTGTGGTAGAATCAATTTTGGGAGGATTTTCACCATTAAACAGATAGTGTTTTATTTACTTCTAGCAAGAAAAACAAATTGTGAAAAAAGAATACTGCAGTTTAAGTGGATTTTTTTTTATAGCAGTCAAGACAAGATTCGTCTGGTCGGCGCCATGCAAGAGGGAGTATATGACATGTCACCATGTCCTTTCCCATGTTAACATTCCAAGTAAGGAGCAAGAGCTATGCATTCCTGTTTTCTAGGTTTACTATGTAGCATTGGTCCTTGTGGTCACTTTCAAAGAGAAAAAAATTGTAAATTCTTGATTAGTTCTCTTGTATTTTATCTTGAGTGTTTCAATGCAGGTGAACTCACTAAGTTTCTTGAAGTTTCATAGTGATTTGAGTATTTAATAAGACCTTATAAGTCCTGTTTTTAAAAATCTAAAATAGTTTTGTTTATTTTCCATTATTATCAGGTACTTTTTTTTTTTTTTACAATTCTCTGTTGTGTTCAAAGCCATGTAGGTGACCAAAAATTAGCTTCTTTCTTTTACTGTTAGTGGTGGTCAATTATATTTGGGGATTAATCTTAGGGACTAATGAGGGGACTCTTTGTAACACTAATTGTTAAATGGTCTTATTAATAAAAAACCCAGAGCTAGATATTGGGGTGAAAGCTGAAAGGTCAGAAGAATAGAACGAGCCAGCCACAAGTTCTTACTACTAGGAAATCCTCATCTCAAGAGGGCTACTTCCTGTATACTCATACCTTATGTATCTTTCTGTGCCCTGCTATCTTACTGTGCCCTGCTATAGAAAAAACTGTGTATCAATTGTCCAGTGATGCCCTTGGGGTCATCTGAAACTCACAAAAGGGGTCAGGGGATTTTTCTTGCATACTGGGAAAAGTATGCAAGTTTAGGCACTATAGGTGGAATCTGAGGTAACTGTGGTAGAATCAATTTTGGGAGGATTTTCACCATTAAACAGATAGTGTTTTATTTACTTCTAGCAAGAAAAACAAATTGTGAAAAAAGAATACTGCAGTTTAAGTGGATTTTTTTTATAGCAGTCAAGACAAGATTCGTCTGGTCGGCGCCATGCTATATCACTTCTTTCTGCCCAGCTCTATCACTTCCTGTCTGTCTATACAGACCTCCAGACCTCTATGGTTAACTAATGCTGGGATTAAAGGCATGTGCCAACACCACGCCTGGTTCTGTTCCCAATGTGGCCTTGAACTCACAGAGATCCAGATGAATATCAGCCTCTTGAATGCTAGGATTAAAGGTGTGTGCTACCACTACATGACCTCTATGTTTAACATAGTGTCTGGCTTTGTCCTCTGATCCCCAGGAAAGATTTATTTGTTAGAGCACAAATAAAACATCACCACAACTCTTAACTTCTTTGAACTTTTCCCTGACAATTGTCTCATCAGCTAAGATGGGCCAAGGTCTTGCTGACCATTTGTCTCCTGTTGAAAGTACACAGAACACATCCTTCTACAATAACCCTTCTCACTGAAGAATGTACAGTAGTTAGAACCCAGAATCTGTAGTCTCCATAACCTCACAGATTAAGAGGATATGTGAATTTGTGAAGATATAAAACCTTTTTGGAAGTATCCTTTAAGTCTCTGGGACAAATCCATCTAGCTGACCTGAGGATAAAGTCCAAAATGCTGATTGTCATCTAATCTATTTATCCTCACCACATTGATCTCCAAATGCAGCCGTTGAACACCCAGATGGTAAGTTACACTAATCTTGAATAACAAACAGTAGTTTATAATTTTGCTGTTGTAAAATATTTAGAGAAAGTCTGACAAAACCAAACAGATTTTAAAATAAATCTTCACTCTTTTTAAGACTCAGCTTTTTAAAACTAGTTAAATGCCTGAAAAACTCAGCAGAAAACATAAGTAATCATTTTGATAAAACAAAATCTACATCTTTAAAGCATATCAGCAACTTGATATTTTAATGAAGACCAGAAAAGTATGGTGATATTTTATTTGTGCTGAAATGTGGTTTTATTTGTATGTTAAAAAAGTGCCTGGGGATTAGAGGTAAGAGCAAGCCACTAAGCAGAAGTCTGGTAGTGGTAGCACACATCCAATCACATGGCAGGCAGAATCTCTGTGTGTTTAAGGACACAGACAGCATGGAGACACAAGCCTTTAATCTCAGTACCAACCATAGAGACCCGGAGGTCTGTATAGACAGGCAGTGACAAGGAAGTCATGTGGTTGGGTTTACAGCCAATGAGAAGGCAAACAGAAAGTCAATAAAAGGACAGGACACAGGAAGAATGTCTCTCTCTCAGGGGAAGGACAGCAGCAAGAGGTAAGATAAGGTGGTCTTAGCTCTTGGCTACTGCTCTATCTCTTGGCTTTTAACTCTTTATTTGGCTCTGTGTTTCTTATTTAATAAGACTGTTTAGAATTTCATCTACAGAAAAGTGCATTTAGAAGATAGAAAACATGGACAATATTGTTGACATCTCAAAATAGCCTATTTGTAAAGGTGATATACAAGAGAAAAAATACAATTCATAGACAGACTGGAGCTAGACAAGCAGAAAAATAACACTAAATAATTACATGAATCCAACATCTATGGGCACTCAAACAAAAATATACAATCTCACTTAATCAGGTTGTACATTCATAGAAGAACTTAGAAAATATATCTCAAAGCCTAGAGCTTAACTAGGGGATACAGAGAAAGCAAACAAATGTAAATATGAATATTATATAGATCCAGGTTAAAAATGTAAGCTTGCTAATACTGGTAGGAAGTGTTTGAGCAGCAACTACCATCAGGTCTCACTTAAATTGTGGAGAGAGAGTTGATAAAATTTTAAGAATACAGATTGTTTTTCTTTGTCATGAGTTGTGGATCAAATTACTCCAGCTCTTCATAATACATTACAATGGCAAGTCACAAGTGAGAAAATGTACCTGTTCTTTGTTGAGACAGACACCAGTGAATGTAATTTGTAATAGAGCATCCCTGTATGACATTGGCTAGCAACATGAGGTTCAACTGAACAGGGAGTCTACAAGAGACTTCAGGTATAACATTTAAAAAGGTCATCTCTCTTTTCAAAATAACCTTGTTTGGGGAACTAAAAAAAAAAGGGTGGAGGGTGGGGGAGAGATTCACCAGAAGGATGTTACAGAGAAAGCCTGAGATGTATAAGATGAACGTAGTCTCAGAGGGACTTGTCAGGAAGAAAGAGAAGAAGAAATGATTCTACTATCCTTTATAACATGCACAGATCCAAACTTCCACTGCTGCTGCTCGACTCCACTGCTGGGATCCAGGACTAAACCAAGAAACAAACAAAACCCAAAACAGTTCTTTATCCTCCATGGGCTGAGCAGTAAGGGCACCTTGGCCCAGACTTTCAGATTGCACTACAGAGTTTCCTTGGCTAGATATCCTCTGTTTCCAGGGCATGAGGACCTCCCCGTGAATGGTCCTTTAAGAATGACTGGCCTGTGCCCACTGAGAGTTGTAGAAGTGAGCAACAAAAGCAGGAAGGCCTTTGCATTTCACTGGAGAGTTGCCCCACCCAGGAATGCTGACCCATGGCTCAACTGATCATCTCAGAGTCCCTAGGCAATGAGAAGGATGGTTGCTAACCCCTAAGGGCATTGAGGAGCTCAAGCAGAGAAGCCTTCTGGGTTGCCAGGTTGAGGGAAGAGTTAGTAGCCTTCAAGAGTCTCTGAGATCACTGATTGTGACTTCATGGGTCCTGAATTCGAAGAAAGATAAAATATGATGAATTTCTGATCCATTCATCCACCAGTGTGGTGGCAGATTTGCTTGAGCTGGAAGAGAATTCAGACTTTAAAACTGATTAGAAAGGAGGTTTTATTTAGTCTAGTGCAGATAAAGCCAGAAACATGACAGTAACAGAATTGCCAATCTGTGTCAAATGATGGTGGCAACCTCCATTTTGGACCTTGTTCCATTATGGTGAAAAACATCCCATGTGATTTCTCAGCAATTGCTGTCATGCAAATGAGGGCTGGCCAGACTGATCCATATTCAGTCTTGGTAGATCAAAGTGAGACACATGGCATACAATTTCTCATCATTTACATTTTCAGAAATTCCACCACGGAAACAAAGGTGTGTCATTCCTTAGGCAGCAGGCTGGTGCATCCTCTGACCCTGTCTTTCTTCTCCCTCTATCCCTCTTGGATTTCCTGCCTGGCTCTAACAAGATGACAGCAGACTGGTAGCACCATGGCCATGTGGTAATACATAGATTAATCATAATGGGTTGAATTGAGTTATATGAGGTAGCTAGCAAGAATCCTGAGCCATAGGCCATACAGTTTGTAATTAATACTAAGCCTCTGAGAAGTAATTAAGGAAAGAGTCAGGAATTCAGCCCTCATTGAGTGTGAAGGGAAAAGAAGTTGGGGAGCTGGTATGGAAGGAGGTGTTCTGGTGTTTCTGAGCATGAGTTTAAGTAAAGAACTTTAGATGCTTTCTAAAAATCCCTTCTAGTAATTGTTTGAACATGTTAATGTCCCTTATGCTACTACTTATGGAAAATTTACAACTTAATCACATGAGATTGAGCGCATCAAGAAATCTGCACTAAAGTGGACCAATAAACTCGAATACACCATGTGACAGTCTGGTTGACTCAATCTTAATTTTAATAGGCTGAAAATGATTGTATGTAGCTCGGTCTCAGTTGTTCTTATGATTTTCAATTACAGCAAGTATTTATTAGCTGCCTACAATAAATAAATAAATACTAGTTCTGTGTACTACTAATATCAAAAGAAATGCAAATGTGTGTGTATCCTCTGGGAGCAAATAGCTGCATTTTAGAGTGCAATGTGACATTTTCTGTAATTTTGAACAATTACTTTACAGTAAAGAAAAGTTAAAAGGGTGTTATAAATAATTAACAGAAGAAATATAAGAAATTATCTCCCATCCAGACTGCTATTTGCTGTCACAAAATTTTAATTATAAGAAATGAAGAACTTCAGTACTCCAGGCAGATACATGCTAGATCAGAATTTGTGCAGGTCTGAAGGCAGTAAAGGCATACATTTTTTCAAAATTATTTGGCTTCCTAAAAAGTTTGAAGTTTAAGAACTAGAAAAGAAACTGATGTGCAGCACTTACCAGTAACTAGAGACAATGGATTACTTTTCTAGGTAATGAGCTTTTTTCTTTCTTGTTGTTTGCAAATTTTAGGAATATGATTGCATGGCTTGAGTCTAGAATACCTAAAGGCTACAATTGGTGTTTTGGGGAGATGGAGGAATCTTTAAGAGGTAGCTATTAGTGGGAGGAATCAAGTCCATGGTATGTAGTCTCAGAGAGGGATGAACAGTTCTAGCCTCTTCCTTTTTTCCTCTTTTTCTTTTAATTCACTAAGTTAAGATTTGTGCCCCACTACACACCCATACACGATGATGAGAGGACGAAAACAACAAGGCAAAGGAATCATGCACGATGAACTCAAAATGCTGCACAAAGATGAACTGAAATTCTTCCCTGGTTAGTTATTTCTGGTATTTGTTGTCATACGAGAAAGCTGGCTAACTGGTGACACTTAAATATGCAATCATTTTGTTTATCTTCAGCAGATACATGCATAACCAGAAAACACACAAAACACTGAGTATCATCCACTACAAAATGCTCATTTAACAAGCAAATGGTTGAATAGGAAACTGTGACATGAAAAACTCATTTATTTACAAGAATCCTGATTTGTTTGCCTGAGAAGTTCAAGATCTACAACAATTGAAGACTGGAATACAAGCTATGGGTCATGTGTGCTCTACTTACAGATTTTCAAAAGGTTTGTGTCCTCTGACTTTTGAGCTACACAATTTCCTAAAATTTCTGATTCCCAGAAATGGAAGACGCTATTGTCTGTGATTTCCTTCTTGAAGCACCGGAGAATCTTTGATAAAGTATACAGAACATGAGTAGGCGATAACAGAATAAAATGCTGTGGAGGGGCTCAAAGTTAAAGCAAAAATATAAAAAGAATGCAAAAGAGGGTTAAAAAAAAACAGAAAAAGTGATGAGAAACTGAGATGATTAGTGACCAGCCTGAAGACCAGAAACATATTTTTATCTGCAAACATTCTACATAAAGGTAAAGCAATCTTCAGGTGACCACAATGTTCACTGACTTTTCCAAGACTCCCTGGAGTCCATGTAGGTCATGTAAACCAGCTTCCCCACATTTCAGTCTCTGACGTGTTGGTGCTTTACATTCAAAGGAAAAGCTGAATTTGGCTATCATTAAAATTTATTTATTTGTGTTTGTAAAATTAAAATACATTTTGAGTAGTTTGCTCTTTTAGTGCAACTGTAACTAAGGACTTGTTGAAGGGAATTTCAGAAGACACTATCAAGAAAGGATAATATTAAAGTTTTAAATACCTGGTTTCTAACCATGTGATGAACTCCGGGTTTTATCAAGATGGCTGCTCCAGAAGAGCAGTCAGTGCTCTAAATGGGTGAGACATCTCTCCAGCCATTGTTTCCTTACTCTTTAAAGACAGATCGCAATACTAGTTCTGGACCTTCTTTAATGAGTTAAATGAAATCATATAATCATAATTTGATTGTTTTTTGAAATGCAGTATTTCATCACTTACAGTATTCTTGTACATTCAATCCTCTAGTCTTAGAGAACTTTGGAAGTTTTTGCTGCACACTCAGCCTTAAAATCCATTTCCAATATCATCTCTTCAATGTTTTTTAAACTATCTTACTAAATTCGCATATCTCATTTACATTTTGCCAACACTGTGGAAAAGTAATTTTATCTTTTATACTTAAGAACATATCAATGAATTATGCCATGTATTAAACCATTAATAGATTAGATTTGTATTTTCATAACGCCTGACATAATGCAAAGATTCAGTTAATTAAATTATCAAGGGCTGATTTGATATGTAGGTGGTCTCAGAGGATTCTAGAAAATGTTCCCAAATGTTCTAAGTGCTACTGGAACCCCTGAATTTTCCTGGAATCTCTCTCACGTGACAAACTGCCACAGCTTCCCTGAGTAGAAGTGCAGCAATCTTTCTCACTCGTTTCAGCAGAGGAAACAGTCCCAGGGGTTCTTCTGGATGTAAAAGAAAGTATCCCCTGATTTTGTTCAGTCTCTTGACATGCTCTGCATTGAAGCCCCATCCCCACTCCCATCACTATCCATTATCACATTGTTCTTTCTCTTAATATTTTTCATGAAATGACTTGGAAAACTTGGAACTTTAACACGTGCCTGTGTTTCTATCACGTAATATGTGTTTATGTCATTCTGTTCATGCCCAGTTCTCCATTTCACGTCTTCAAGTCAGAGGAGCTGATGGAGTATCCGCTGGTCCATACCTGTCTCAGTCACCCTCAAACACAAAGGATGAGAAGAACAAACTACACTGGTGTTTGCTCTGCTTTGAATATTTTGCTTTGCTTGCTCTGGGTTCAAAGGCAGGCTCGAAGGCCATTTATTTCAGAAAGGAAGAGCTTGCCTAGTCAACATTTTCAAGAATGGATGACTCTTCTCTACTTACACTCTGCTAGAGCTATATGATGTTCAATCATTTCTTTGAACTGAATTAAACTGATACCCTATAGATTTTCTCTATACATTGTATCAATTGATATATAGAATTTCCTCCGTTCAAATTTGAGCACATATTCTAAGATTCCATAGGAGTAATAGAGTTCTATATTTTCCCAATCATTTTGCTATTATCTAACACCTAATATTCCTGTTCTATGTTTTAGATATATAACACAAGGTGTATTTCCTTGGAATCAAGGACACATTCTCCTGAATATGGTGCAAGCATTTTACTGCTTAGTTACATTCACAGCCTCTTTTACCATTTCTTTATGCTGCTTAATTTTTGTTCATTTAGCTCCCATATACTTTGACCTTCATTTGAGCTCTCTATTCTCTATTCCATTGATACATTTTAAATTTATTTTATTGGTGCTAGAATATACCAAAATATGGAATAAATTTCAAGGAATAGATAAGGATCATAAATATTTATGAAGTTTCAAAGCAATATGGAGATGCTAGAAATTGGATAATAATGTATTAGAGTTTTCCTTGAGAATGGACAAGATTCTCACGACATTATAAAAGGAGAGAATGGATATTGAACTCTACAGAAGCCTATATGCACGTAATGAGAGGAGGGGTCATATCAAATAAGTGATAAAAGGAAAAGTTAAGAACATCTTAAAAACATGAATGAGGCAAATTAATATTTGTAAATAATATACTCTATCAAAGGAAAATATCATTATGGACTGTAACAGTTGTTTCATTTCCTGAACAAAGTGAGCAGTCATCTTGATAAAACCCAGGGTTCATCACATGGATAGAAACCAGGTATTTAAAATTTCAATACTATTTTTACTTTATAGCATCTTCTGTAATTCCCTTCAACAAGTCCTTAGTTACAGTTGCACTAAAAAAAGGAAACTATTCAAGATGTGTTTTAATTTTACAAGCACAAATAAATGAATTTTAATGATAGCCAAATTCAGCTTTTCCCTTGAATGTAAAGCACCAACATGTCAGAGACTGAAATGTGGGGAGTTGGTTTACATGACCTACACAGACTCCAGGGAGTCTTCAAAAATCAGTGAAAATCGTGGTCACCTGAAGATTGCTTTATGTTTATGTGGAATGTTTGCAAATAAAAATATTTCTTTCAGAACTCCACTCTTCACCTCTGTGTGCCACTATTTCTAATCCTTCAAGACAATACTTTTTAATCTGTAGAAGAGGGTTTTGGAGCAGGAATCTATAGTTGTGTATCATCTGGACTTGCTGCCTATCAAGCATGACAGATTGCCAGTTCTCTGCAGTAAGCAATTAATTTAGGATAAATCTAAATAAAAGTGACCACATGGTAGAGGAAATTGGAGCAGATGTGATGAGAGAAGGAAATATAGAGTGACAATGTGAAGAGGGATGAAGTTACTTATCCCAAACACTTGCTAAATCTTTGATCTATAACATCCCTCATAATCCATGTGTTAAAAGCTTCGTCCACAGACAGTGTTATTAATCAAAATGGTGGTGACACTAAGTGCTAGGTCCTTGGGGGAGGCTTTAGGTCATTAATGTCTGCTTAAAGGAACACTCTCCTTCTTTTTCTTTGCCTCTAGGCACCACAATATGAGATGCTTTTGCCTACACACTCTTTCTTCCAAGATACATCTTCTTGCACACACTCAAGAGCAATTTCGCCAATTATTTCTAGATTGGCACCTCCACATCTGGAAGCCAAAACAAGCCTTTCATTTCAAAATTTATCTCATCTAGAATATGTTATTTTAATGGAAAATTGACTAGTGTAGTTAGTGTTACATCCTGAATATAGATAATCCACTGCTGCAAATAATCATTGGCCCCTATGCACCTTGTAGGTTGTAAATCTTAAATAAATTAAAGCAGTTTTCTTGTTTCTATTGTGACAAAATGAATGGATTTCTGATGTCACGATTCTCTCTTGTATTACAGTTCAAGCATATGTACAAGGTTATTAATAAATTAATGCCACTCAAGCATTATTTAAAAACTAGTGCCTAGGCAAATGGGGACAGGCAGCAAATACTCAAATTCTTAAGAAAATAGCTTGAAATATAAGACATAAAATTCTAAAATGTAGGGGAAAAGTATGGAACACACTTCCAGATATAGGCACAACTAAGAATGATTTTAACAGGACTCCAGATGCTCAGGAAATAAGGCCCAAATCAACAAATGGAATCTCATGAAATTAAGAATCCATACAACAAAGAAAACAGTTAATTGATTAGGTAGCCTACAAAAATGGGAGAAAATTCTTGTCATGTGTACATCTGATAGAGTATTAAAGGGTGTAAATAGAAAAAACACTAAGAAAAAGTTCTAAATTAAAACCAAGGCAAAATAAAAACAAAAACAAAAAATATAAAAAGTTAGAGTCATGGCACTGAACAGAATTCTCAGAGGGAAAAATAAAAGTGTTCGTAATTCCTAGCCATCAGAGAATAATACAAATTAAAACAATGTTGAGATTCAATCTAAGCCTAACCAGAGTGACTATCAATATGAAAAAAAAAAAAGAAAGAAAAACAAATACTGATTAAGATGTGGAGAAGGATGGACTCCTATTCACTATTCATGAGAGCTTAAATTCCTGTAAGCACTAGGGAAATCATTGTGGATGATTTTGGGAAAGCTAAAGTTGTACTACCACCTGACTCAGCTACACCATTCCTGGATATACGCCAAAGGCCTCTATACCCAGCATCAAAATGCTTGCTCATCCATGTTTATCACTGCTTTATTCACAATAGTTAGGAAATGTAATTAGTGTAGATACTCATCTCCAGATAAATGGATGATGAAAATGTGCTGCATATACACAATGGAATCTTATTCAGCTATAAAGAAAGATGAAATTTGCAGGGAAATCACAGAACTGAAAACATTAAGTGAAGTATCCTGTGCTCTGAAAAGCGAACACATTTCATATCTCACATATTAATCCTAATGTCTAATTTTTAACTACGTGTGTATTTATGTGATAGTATGTGTGTAGGTTAGAAAACTAGAAGGAGTCCATGAGTCATGTAAAGCAGTGTAAGGGAGAGAGGTGGAGATAGTAATAGAACTCGTGGAACATGGAAGGGGGAAGGTAGGATCCTGAAGGTGGAAGCAGTCAAGTGGGAGTTGTAAGGGGAGAGAGTAGAGAACATGAGGGAAAACTTTCAAACATAAAGGGAGATATATGCAAAAAAAATGTTTTAAGAAACACGTAACTTTGTAAGTATATTGAAATAAAAACAAGTTAAGCTAAAGTAACATTAAAAATCTTTTGCTCTTTTAAAAATTTCTAATTTAATGCTCTGTAGCTTTCCTGATACCTAGAAATTATCAGAATCATGCTGGCCTGAATGGAAATATTCTAAGAGACACTTGGCCATTCTTTTGTTTCTATGTTTTTTGAAACAGCAGTAATTAAATCATTGACATTCTCCTAGAAGCATCACAGTGATAGAGGGATTAGGCAGAAGCCTGGCACCAGACAGAGCAGGAATGGTCTTCCTGAAAGAGATTTAAGAAAGTTCTGACAATTGTCCACCACCTTGCAGAAGAAACCTGAGCCAAGACAACAGTGTTTCAATGATGGATGGCACCATACCTTCACCAGGACTCCTTAGTTACAAACAAAATTTACTTTCTACCTTAAACTCAGCCATATGTTAGGACCACAAAAAAGACTCAGGAGGGGTGGGTTGTCACTGGTCTACTTTGTTCCTCCTCCCATGGGGGTCACATTTAAAGAATAACTTTAAAATATTTAAAAACAGGAATGAGTTTAGTTGGTTTTCTCAAAATATAAATGATTATTTCAAAAGGCTACTAATAATGTCAGAGAAGTTAAACTAGAGAATATGATTATTAACTGTCTTAGTTAGGGTTTCTATTGCTGTGAAAAGACACCATGAACATAGCAAATCTTATAAAGGAAAAACATTTAACTGGAGTGGCTTATATTTTCAGAGTTTCAGTCCATTATTATAATGGTGCATTATGGTGGCATGTAGGCAGACATGGTGTGGAGCAGGAACTGAGAGTGCTTACATGTTGATCAGAAGACAACAGGAAATTAACTGCAACACTGGGCATGGTTTGAGCATGTATGAGACCTCAAAGCCTGCCTCCACAGTGACACACATCCTCCCACAAGGCCACACCTTATAATAGTGCCACTCCCCATGAGCTTATGGGAGCTAATTACATTTTTACTACCACACTAATCAAACAAAAATCTGTACTCTAATATAAATTATAATTCATATTTTTGTACATTTTTATTGTATTGTTTTAATCTTTAACTATGAACTTGGATACTGCATTTACTATGTACTTTATCATGTCCTATGGTTATATTTTGGGTATTAAATTGATAATAATCACAAAAGAGGAAACTGTATATATTAGATTACCTTGAAATATTTAAAACATAATGACTAATGCCTGGTCTCAAGAAATGCTAATTACTCTCTTTGGTCCAGTATTGTAATTAGCTAGAAACAAACAAACATGAATACAACCTGGCACTATCGAAAATATAATTATTCTAAATTATCTATATTCTATATCTAGCGGGTGATTCTTAAATCAAAACCAAGAGTGAACTGATAAATAAAATGTAAAAGTTTTAATTGTTGGGTTATAATATTTACCCCAAACCCCATAGCTTCAATTTTCTCCATGAAAGTTCCAGTTTTACCTTTCATTCTTTTCTCCCAGACTTCCCTGCAGCTTTTCTGAAAGTGGATGAAGAGTATAGCAAAGTTTTCTTGATACTCCCTTCTGGATTGTGAATTATGAAAACTTGAAATAGACACAGAAACCAACACTAGCAAATGACCGAGTATTGAACACTAAATGCATTATTTTTGTTTTGTTATTTTGTCTTTTTTTTTCCAGAGCTGAGGACCGAACCCAGGGCCTTAAGCTTGCTAGGCAAGCGCTCTACCACTGAGCTAAATCCTCAACCCCTTATTTTTGTTTTGTTTTGATTTTTTATTGTTCTGAGACAGTGTCTCTCTGCACAGCCCCGGCTGTCCTGGAACTCACAGAGAACTGCCTGCCTCTGTGTGCATCACTGAGACTGACTTTGAAATGTATTCTTATAAGGAGGCCATTTTATTAGTCTGTCATTATGTTAGTCCAGGTCCTCCTCAGAAATAGTCACAAACTAGAGAATGGATACTTACTTGTTGTTATAATTAATGCTGATAGTTGACTTGGGAAGATCTATGATCACATTGGAGACAAATCTCTGGCCAAATTCTGTGAGAGAGTTTCTAGATTGAATAAACTGAGATGAGATGACCTATCTTAAATGTGAATGGTTCCATTCCACGAGGTGTTCTAAACTCAATAGAAAGAAGAAACTTGGCTGAGCAACACTATTTCTTTCTCTCTCTGTTTCCTGGGTGTGAATACAGTGTAACACGTCTCACACTCCTGTCATCATAGCTTCCCCATGACAGTAAATTAAGTCTCTTCTTAAAAGGTAAGCCAACATAAACCTTTCCTCCCCTTTTAGCTGGAGAGTTTTCTCTCTGGGTCCCACCAAACCCCAGCTGTCAGACAGCCCACTAATAAAATAAACACACAGATGCTTATATTATTTAAAATGTTTGGCCTAATGGCTCAGGCTTCTAGCTATCTAGTTCTTACATCTTAAATTAATCCATTTCTATAAATCTATACCTTGCCACATGGCTCATGGCTTACTGGCATCTTTACATGCTTCTTGTCATGGCGGCAGCTGACAGTGTCTCCCTCTGCCTTCCTGTTCTCTCAATTCTCCTCTCTGTTAGTCCCGCCTATACTTCCTGTCTGGCTACTAGCCAATCAGTGTTTTATTTATTGACCAATCAGCAACACATTTGACATACAGACCATCCCACAGCATCCCCTAACTTGCTTCTTCTCATGGATTTGGTCGTTGAACTGTCAATGAGTGGTTAGAGTCAAAGCCTGGGCACTGGCAGATCTAATAGAAATCTGACCTTAATAGGTAAATTGAGGACAATTCATAATGAAAAACAGATAAAGTAGATTTATTTAATGTGGTTACTTTAGAAAGAGGGACAAAGGAGTCCAGCAATAACCCTACTCTGGTTTGTCTTTTTTTTAAATCCTAACACTAGTCTTGGGTTTAAACAAATGGTAGGCAGTATGGATAACTAGGCATGGCTGGTTACATTGCTGTCTTCCTCCTCAGCATTCTCTTGGCTGGAGTCTTTCCTACAAAGTGGTCTGAATATTTCTCAGAACTATGTGGAATCTCTCTCTCCCTCTCTCTCTCCTTTTCTTTTCAAAAGAGCTTCCTTTTTTTGGCAAATATCAGGGCTTCAAGATTTTCTTTCTCCAAGCATAAAATTCTTGGGAAAAATCCAATTTCAAGTCTACTATCATTTTAATAGTCTGATAGTAAAAGGGAGGGCCAAAAGTATTTATTTTCTGTTGGGTTGTTCTTGGCCCATGGGTGTATGGCAGCACAAAATGGACTCAGTAGTTTATATATAAAATTGGGGATATAAGGTTGAGAGAGGATAAAAGATAGCTCTAGAAGCAGTACAGTAGAGACTAGGGATGAATATGATCTAAATTCATTATATATACATACATATATATACACATACATATATATGACATTCTCAAGGAATTAATAAAAATATTGTATGAAAAAGAGGATATCAGTACTATAGTGTTGTTAAACATATTTGGCATTGTAGAAATCATGAAATACTAAAAGAGTTAGCATTCTTTTTTTTCCCAAATTATGTAGTTTTGTTAAGAATTTTTTTTATTCATTTTATATACCAATCAAATATCCTCCTCTTTTCTCCTCCCACTGCTCCAGCTTCCAACTCCCAACCCACCCCCATTCCCTCCTACAAGAAGGTAAGGCCTCCCATGGAGACGTACATTTAGTAGAGGCAGGTTCAAGCCCCCCCCCCCCCCCCCCCGCCTCAAGGCTGTGAAAGGTCCCATCATAGGCAATGGGCTCAAAAAAGCCTACCATGCACCAGGGATGCATTCTGATCCTACTGCCAGGAGGCCCTTTAAACAGATCAAGCTACAAAACTGTCTTGCTATGCAGAGGTCCTAGTCCAGTCCCACACAGGCTCCACAGCTGTTTTTCTAACTTTTATGAGTTCCAACTAGTTTTGGTTTGGTTGTCTCTGTAAATTTCCCCATCATGATCCTGATGCCCTTACTCATAGACTCCCTCTTCTCTCTTCAAATGTACTCCTGGAGCTTGGACTAGTGTTTGGCTGTAGATCTCTGCATCTGCTTCCATCAGTTACTGGAGAAAGGCTCTATGATGACAGTTAGGGTATTCACGGATCTGATTACTGGGGTAAGCCATTTCAAGCCCCCTCTCCACTATTGCTAGTAGTCAAAGCTGGGGTCATCCTTGAGGATTCCTGGGAATGTCCCTAGCACCCAGTTTCTCCCTATTCCCATGATGTCTCCCTCTATCATGGTATCTCTTTCATTGCTCTCCCACTCCATCCCTCTTCCAGCTCTACCATCCTGTTCTCTTATTGTCTCATCCCCCATCCCCTACCCTCCAGTGCCCACCGCTCATCCCCAGTTTACTCATGAAGATCTCATCTATTTCCTCTTCTCGAAACGATCCATGTGTGCCTCTTAGGGTCCTCCTTGTTAACTAGCTTCTCTGGAGCTGTGGATTATAATCTGATTATCCTTTGCTTTACATCTACTAATGGTGTATTGCCTTCTTTCCTGGGGGCTAGGAGTCAGTCAATTACTGGTTGCAAGTCATGGAAAATTGAGATAGCCAAAGTATAAGATAATATTAAATTATGCAAGGACAGTTACATTTCTCCCATTCTTTGTTTATTCCTCATTTTTGAGGCAAAAATGTTCCTGTGTCTGAAATAAATGTCGTGAAGAGAATACAATTCGAAGCAGTGGTTAAAACATACTCAGTATTTTGTTGCTGTGTACAAGAAACATTTATCTATGAAGTTTTGTCTTTAGTTGATCTCAGAAGAGCTATCACAAGTAACACCATTTTGTATGAAATGTATCTCACTATAAAGCCCAGGTTGACTGCAAATTTATGGTCTTATTGTTTCCAACTAATAAATGCTAAGAAAATAAACATGCACCATCATACCAAGCATGGTATCATTTAGATTCTGTCAACATGCCCCCTATCTTGGACAGTGGTCTCTGTAGACCTTGCTCATTAGTATCTGATGGATTGGTCTTGATTGTCTATAATCATCAGATGGGATCTGTATCAGCTGGTCTGAACTAATCCCTAATGAAGAGCAAGTTTAAGTAGCACATGTCAAGGAGTTAGTACTAGATAATTCCTTATAGCCAATTTTATACAAATGACAGGTATAGAAGGAACCTTAGCATCTCAACATTATTGTTCAAGTACTTTTACGAGCAAATGTATTTCTGCAGAAGAGTAGCATGTAACATTTATAAAGATTTACAAAATTGTACCCAACAGAGAAAATATGGAAAGAAACTATTTTGTAAAGTAAGTACTGTTTCTTTAGATAACAAATGTGCAGTGTCTTATAATAAGAGGCACTGATTAATTAATGTTACAACCTTCTTAATTACACGTGCTGGAAAAGAACAGCTTTACTGTAAGTCAGCAATATACAAGCACAAATCCAGAAATGGCTAACATGTCTAGCCGTTTTAGTTTGGAGATTCCAGCTTCATAAAATGTCCATTATAAAAAAAACAATTTAAGCCATTCATTTCTTCATTATATTTTTAAGAGATTTCTATAGTAGTTTGGAGAAAGATACACTAAAGCTGCACCATAAATAGTAATACTATTATTGTTGGTTGATTTATTTTTTATATTTTTTTTAAAGTTATAATGTATGTAGGCTGTTTGTCCTCATGTATGTCTGTACACCACTTGTGTGTTTGTTGCCTATAGAAGGCAGAAGATGGCATCAGATCCCTGTGAATTGGAATTACAGATGGTTGTGAGCCACCATGTTAAGTGCTGGAAATTGAATCTAGGTCCTTTAGAAGAGCAGATAGTGCTCTTAACTGCTAATGTGTATCTCCAGTCCATTTATTGATTCCTTACATAAACTAACTCTCTAAGCACAAATGGATGTCTCTGAGAGATTTTTATAATAGTTTCAACTATCTCAACCTATCTCAAAATTAAGGTACTAATTAATTCAATAATTGTTCATTATTTCAAATTGCACTTGCAATATAATCTATTAATTTGTACATATATATTAGAATATGTGTAAAATAACTTGTATACATTGTTGAGCCTGAGGAAAGCAAGAAAGATGGTGTGGGTAAATGTGGAGGATCTATGAAATCTTCCAGCCACCCAAGTGATGCTGCAGGATTCCAGGTTTATGAAGTACCTAAAGTAGTCAAAGTCAGCGAAACAGGGTTTATAATTGTAGTTGACTGGACTTGAAGGAAAGGGTAAATATTGCTGGGCAATGGGTATCAAGGTTCATTCGTAAAAGATGAATAAATTGAGCTATGGAGGAAGTATGACTGCAGAATTTTACTAAAAAAATGAAGAAATTCCAGAGATTTGCTGTACAATATTTAATCGATAGTTCAAAATATTTCGATACTCAGTTTTATGTTAAATGTTCTATGATCAACAAAATACATTAAGTCAAAACAAGCAAACCATCTATAGAGTCAAGAACATTTTATTAGTGACAATCTGTGAATATTGATAAAGACTTCTGTATTAGTTCCAGTTTTTAAGTATATAGAACCTATGAATCTTTTGTATGTGGTTGTATTTATGACTGAATCAAAGCACTGTGGATTAGACAATGATGGTTTTCCAATCTAGCCTTTGGATTGCCAAATTTGAACAACTTTCTGATAGTTCAAATTTGATTTCTGCTTATTTAAGATAAAAAGAAAACTGATAGTATTCCAATATATATCAACTGACAAGCAGTGTCTAGTTATAGAGACAAGAAACTAAAAATCACAGGAAAATTCAGTCACTTTAACAACTAGACCAGAACCAAGAAACAGATATCAGGAGACTAGTCACTAATAGTCTACAGTGCCTTCCAAAAATGACCATTCTCAAGAAAAACAGCTGCAGAAGCATCAACTGTTTTATGAGAGAGAGATATATCAGCTATCATCCAGATTTTGATTCCACATAAGACCCACAATTAAAATGTCGCTTTTAAGCCCTCACAGGAGCACAAACCTTTCTCTGGGAGATCACCCACTGCTTCCAGTAAATCCTCTCTTGGAGAAAATCTTTCTTTGCTCCCGTCACTGCCTTTCCTTGTGCACATGGAGCAATACCAGTTATAACTTGTTCAGATAGCAACATAACTTGCTATGTGATCTTAGAGAAAAGGAAAGATTTAGTGGGAGAAATGTTAAGTGAACAGATTTTGAAAAAGAAAGAAAAGAAAACACACCATGGCAAGAGAAAAATATGAGGAGGTAGGTGCTGAGTAAATGACCTGGAAAGAGTGACTTAGACTTGTTCACTAACATGCTTTCATTTTCTCAAGTGTTCTCTTGCACTCTCTTGTCCTTACCCTCTCCCTCCCCAAATCTGTCTGTCTCTTGTCTCTCTGTCTCTGTTTTTCTCTCTCATTCTCGAGAGTGCTCTCTTGCTTTCACTCTTGCCGTCTCTACCTCCTCTTGTCTGTCTCTCTGTATCTCTGAGTCTCTCCTTCACTGTGTGTGTGTGTGTCTTAAATAAGTTGTCTCTATTTATATTACCTTACTGTACAACCTTGCTTCAAGAATTCTTTGTTATGGGACATAACTTGAAAGCTAGAGGAAACTCCACCCTAACTCAGATCTGAACCTATAGTATTTAGGGAGTCAGCCAGGAAATAAACACAAAGTTTTTCTGAACTTTTTATTTTTTTCACATGAGTATCTTTTCTCCCCTTCTGTGTTAGCTAGATATGGTGAGTAAAGAAGTGCCGTGCTTTGGCAGGCTGGTGTGGATACATAGACAGACACTGTACCTGGTTCAGGAGACATATGTATCCTTCTAGATAATTATACAGCAGTAACACATGGTCCCATGGTCTCATAGATTGATAACTAAATAAAGATGGCAGTGCCCACAGGGCTTCTCCAGATAATAATACTCAGACATAATACTCAGTATACCATCAGATTCATAGACTTTCTCATGCCTTTGCCATTTGTTTGCACACCTCCAAACTCTAGGCATTATCTCAGATCCTCATGGGGATGATGAGACCTTCAGGCTCATTGTAGCCCTAATGCTGGTCATTGTCAATGCCATTGTCTTCTGCAGGGTCCTAATGTAGCTCCACAATTTCATTCCTTTGATTTATTTCCTTCTACACCACCATACCCTTACTGTTCTAAATTCCTCACCAGTCATTTATTGTAAAAAGACTTATCCCCAAGGGAACACAGATATCCAAATGAAATGAATTTTTCTTAAGCATCAAGTACAATGAAATCCCCGTTCCCTATTTGCATATTTAACCTGAATAGTATTTAAAACAAAATAAGAAACAATCAAATAACCAAAAAGCCAAAGTTATCCATACAGTTATATCAGGATTGCTTTTTAATTCTTTCCTTTTACTTTTTGAGATTATGTTACAATTACATCACTTCTCCCATCCCTTTCATCTCTTCACACCCTCCCACATAACCCTTCTTGCTCTTACTTCGAATTCTTGGCCTCTATCGGTCTATCTATCTATCTATCTATCATCTATCTATCTATCTATCATCTATCTATCTATAAATCTATCTATCTATCTATCTATCTATCTATCTATCATCTTTTTATTCATGCACATTCCTAAATATAACCTTCTCAGTCTTTATAATGTTACTTGCATGTATTTTTCATTGCTGACCATTTGGTATTGAATAACCAACTGATTTGTTTCTTCCCCAAAGAAATCTATTTATCCTGCTCTCAGCATTCCTTGGTTGGCTATAGTATCTTGTCATGGTAGGTTTTACCTTTACTTTAGAATCTCTACTGGTCTCAAACTTGCTCAGTTCATGTTTAAGCAATCATGTTGGTAAGATATTATGGGTGTAGCTTCTGTCATTACTAGGAAACACAACATCACAGCAAACTCCCTGGTCTTCTTAGAATCTTTCTGCTCCCTCTTTCACAGTGCTTACTGGGTCATAGGTGCAGAAGTCTTACTGTAGATAGATCCATTGGAATTGGGCTTTATAACTACATTTTTATTGGGTTGTGTTTTTCTGTAATGATCTTCTCTTGCAAAGAGAAATTTCCTTGGTAAGGGTTGCAGACCATACTTATTTGTCAATACAAGTCAAATGTTTAGATTATAACTAGGAATTAGGCTGGTTTTGTATAGTGGTGGTTTTAGGTTCTACTCAACATCTATGACTTCACTAGCATTGAGTAGCTGAGTAGGTTTCCAGGACTGAGCATGATTTCTCTTTTGCTGAGTGGATGTGACACGATTTCAAAGAAAATACCTTAGAAAGTGGCCTTATTCAGGTGACTAAAAAGAAAAGGAAATAGCTTTCAAGTATCTCACAGCATGGAGTCTTAGTTGAAAGAAAATGGAGACAGTTGATTAAAACTTCAACAAGTGAAAGAGTAAACCCATCCTAACTTAAGACAAAAACCAGTGCTTTTGATTAATTTGAGGCTACACTCAGATATGCACAAAGATGTTTGGGAGCAAGAAGATGAGAAGGAAGGTACTCACTATTGGGGTCTTTTCTTAGAATCTCAGAACAGACAAGGTCAAAGCTCCTTTCCACTTCAGAGACACTCATACTTGTTTCCACAATTAGTGTCTTTTGGATTACTTGCCATGATTCTGACTCCAGAATTAAAATAAGGGGCCTGAAGAGATGGCTTAGAGGTTATGAGCACTTGCCACACCTGCAGAGGACCTGAGTTTGGTTCACAGCTCCCATATTAGGTGGCTCACAATTGCCTGTAACTCCAGCCCCAGTGGTTGCAAAAATGCCCCCTTGTGGGCTTTGTGAGCATCTGTATGTACATAGTGAACAAAAATGCACAAAAAATAATATGAATAGATGAATGTCTTTTAAAAAATTAAAATGGAAGCAACTGGGAGACTCTAAAACAGAGGCTAATACTTTATCCTAGTAATGTCTGCTTTCATTATAAGCTGAATGGGGGAGTTAGGTCAATGGGTGGAAGCTGAACCTATAACACCATTGTGTATTCAGATCTGTTATATAAAATCTATGGAGATGGTCTAACTTGCCTGCTATGCAGGCCTGCATCGCTCTCTACCTGAGAGGGGGCTATGGAAAGAGAACCATTCTAAGGAAAACGCGAGGACCCTTGGATTAGCATCATGTTTTTGTTTATCATGTTTGCTGGTTTTGTTTGAGTTTGGTTTTTTTTATTTGTTTATTTTTCCTTTTCAGTCATAAAGCCTCAAGGCAAGGAAAATTAGAAAGTTTCTCTGAGAACTCCCTGAACATCAAAGGACAAGTAGGACACACTAACTAGAAAATTTCTAAATCTCTTTCCTATGGGTTTTCTTTTACCTCATGTGGACTTCCAATAAATCTAAAACCTCTGTCCCACCTTTTGCCAAAGGTTCTTGTCTTCTTGCTTTCCCAGATCCACAAAGCTTTTTTCAACTCAGATCTTCTTCTCTTTAAAAAAAATGCAAAATAAATATTCATAAACATGAAGAATCCTCAAACATTTAAATTAACAGGCTTAGTCTAGTCATCCTAAGTGGATCTCCCAACCCATTCTTAACCAGGCCATACCCTGCTTAGCTTCCAAGATCAGCATGTTCAGGGTGGTGTGGGTGTAGACCTGTGTGGAACTTTCCATGTGAACTTTCTATAGTTATATATGCAGCACAAGTGTTTTTATTTCAGGTTTTGGTTTCTTTTTCTTATTAATTAAAAATTTCCTTGAAAATTTAATGCATGTATATAATGCATTCTTTTAAACCTTGGGCTACTGACAGATTCTAGGAGAGCAGGTAATTATTATCTTCAGTTACGTACCCACTGGCAAGGTCCAGAATCCATGTGTGGTGGTTTGAATATGAATGACCATGGCACCCATAGGCTCATAGATTTGAATGCTTAGTCACCAGGGAGTGGCATTATGACTAACAGTTGTGGCCTTGTTGGAAGAAGTGTGTCAGTGGAGGGTGGACTTGGAGGTTTCAAAAGCATAAGCCAGGACAAGTAACTCTCTGTCTCCCTGTTGCCTTCAGATCTGGATGTAGAACTCTCAGCTACCATGTCTGCCTGTGTCTGTCTCATGCTCCCCCATGAGCACAATGGACTAAATCTCTGAAGTAGGGCTTTATCATATAATCCAGAATGACCTTGAAATCACTGTAGTCCTGCCTTAGGTTCCTGAATGTTAGCTCATAGGCAAACCACCATCATATCCAGCTCTTCTGAACTTGCTTTAGTATACTTTCAGGAAAATTCCAAGGCTCTGTATTCATGGAGATAGGATAGAGTTAGAGAAACCATTAAGTTAGAAACTAGATGACAGGTAAATTGTCCATCTGTTCCCAGTGTGTCTTTGGATGAAGTAACCCACAGTTACAGTTCAGCTCTCAATAGAGCAAGGGAACACACGCATAGTGTTATGTATCACAATTACACTTTATGACAACCAAAAATGAATAAGCCTTGGTTGAGAGACAGTTAATGATGAGAACTGCTTTCATGCTAATTGTCTCCTGATTGTATCCGGAACAGTTATCTGTTCAAGATCATCTAGGGATGATAATGGTCCACCTGGTCCTTTTGGCTACATCAGTGTGAGATGGGATGGGTGAGAGCATGCTAACCAAAAATAACACTGCAGGTAATAGATAAGAAATTAATGGGATTTAAATGCTCATTACCGTATAGCAAATGTTCTGATAACTACATACTTAGAATTAGTATATCAACATAAGTTAATTCAATATGATCAATATAAAGTTGTTTTATGTGAAAAGAGTTAATCACACTACAAGTACAAATTTATTATTCATTATTCTCTTTCACCCTCACTGAAATATTCATGTGAACTAACAAAGATGTGGAAATCACTGTATCTAATTATAAGTGATCCATCAAATTACCGGTTTTCTAGTTTGCCTTTCTACTGATATGATAAACACCCTAACCAAAAGAAACATAGAGAAGAAAGAATTTATTTCATCTTACACTACCAGGTCACAATCTATCACTGAGAGCTATAAGGATAGGAACCTGAAGACAAAAAATACAAAAAAAAAAAAAAAAAAAAGAAAAAGAAATACTGCACACTGGCCTGGCTTTCTCTCCCTGGCTTGCTCAGTTAGTTTGAAACTACAGCCTACGCCCACTTACCACACAATAGTATACAATGGGCCCAGCTATTCTACATCTATTGGCCATTAAGAAAAATCTGTCACAGATAGAGACTCAGAAACAGGCCAATTTGATCCAGGAAATTCTTCAGCTTCTTTTTCACAGATTATTCTGTTTGGGTAAAGTTGACAGCAGTTAACTATGACACACTGATATAAACTTATATGTGGTCTTCAAGCAATACTCTACGAGCATGAGAAGTGTTGGAAGTCTACTAACTTACAGTGAAGAAATTATTAGCATATGCTAAACAATACAATGAAGGATTATCTAACTTAATTCTCTCAATACAGATGGAGAAACTAATAACAGAGAAGGGCAAAAGAATTCATGGACACCTCACAATTAAGTGATATGAATATAAACCAAACCCAGAACCTATTATAACAGGACCCCAGACCTTAGTAGGTCCCCAGACCTTAGTACAACTGACTCCATGATGGATCATTTGGATCATAAAACTCAACTTGCAGAGAGTACCACTGGTCAAAACTAAAAAAAAAAAAAAAAAAAAAAAAAAAAAAAAAAAAAAAAAGCCTAATGCATCAAAGTCCATAGTTCTGGGAAAGTCCCTAAATGTACTAATCTTACTTTTTGGCTTTTGTAGTTCTGCCTCTGGCTAACTGACCCTATTAACCTAAGTATATCAACACACAACATGTTGTTTTGTGCTTAAAAATCTCACACTAAGAAAGGCTCAGTGCCACACTGGGATCCTGAAGACACAGTTTAGTTCATACCTGGCTAATAAAGACTTTCTATTGGCTTAAATCCGTGTCTGAGTCGTGTTCTCTCATGGCTACCCCACAACACTATTTACAGCATTAGAACCTAACTCAAATACACAAGTATTTTGTCCACCAAAACATTTTGAGGTTAATGCTGTAGCAAGAATGCACTAGGCAAATAACCATGCCTGACCATTTTTTTTCCTCTTTGTAGTCTTTAGAAGTTAACCACAGAAGGAAAGTGATTGTATGTATGGGATATGATGAGATTACTTTGAAATGTAGGGGATGATAAACATGCCTGTGGAAAATATCACTGATAAGAAAGAAGAGAGATCCTAACATTTGACATATCTTCAGATATGGTTCATCTGGTCAATTATCCTATTCAAAGCAGACATCAAGAAGGTGCATCAAGTTTCATTCAGCTCCAAGAATGAAAAGACATCATGGTTCTGAGATAGCCTTAGTGACTGCTCAGAATAAATACAGTGTTCCAGTGCAGTCAAATATGTGGCACTTGGGTAAGGAAAGGGATAAATTCAATACCACCCCATGTGTCATATATTCTATGTGCCTTCAGAGCTTCCAAATCTAAGTTACAGCACCAACCAGGACTTCCCTTGGCAGTCTTGTTATACATACTTCCTAAGTTGTTGGAGTAAATATCGTTGTCCATAAATATCTACAAAGAAAATTTCAAGAAAGATACCAAGTACATGTGACATGGCAGATACATTTGTGTAGTAAGATGAGATACATAGATTAAACCAAAATCCATTTTAAATAATGTGAAATCTTGTGATTTTGTAAAGAAATGAGAAGAAAAAAAGCAATATAGGTTAGAAACATAAGTAAGAATATAGTGGCAATCATAGTGATGTTTGCAAATGCATGTGTAATCACTCTATTGCTTTCATCAGGTTGGAGCTAGTGAAGTTCACATTTGATTCTATCCAGATTACAAAGTGTGCTTTTCTACCACACAAGTCCTTTCTCCTTAGCAAACTGTTATAGTGCAAGCTTTGCTTTTCCATCGATTTCTTTGTTATTTTATGTTCATAGTGCTTTATTGACATTACAATACCATTTTCTCTCATTTGCTCAAAACATTTCATAATGTTGAGCTAGGGTTAGAATTTACCATTAAATGTCACTAAATGAGCCAATTCTAAAATTCCCTTGTTTTCTCAGAAAATTAAACCTTCCTACTTTTTAATTTGAGATTCTGTTTAATGTGCTTTGTTTGGAGCCAAGCTTGAATTGGCGTTGAGCCTTCCATTTAGTTTATATCCTTTGCATCATGGGGTTTCTGCTAATCTTGCTCACCAGTCTGAAGGAGTTCTTTCTTCTTCCAGGACTTTGGAGCTCATGAGGATTATTATTATCTCACCTTTGCAAGTGTCTCCAGGCCCTCTCTTTTGACATGTCCTTGATCAACCAGGCCAGAGCTGCTCTATATCTTTGTCACTGTTCCAAAAGTGTCAGCATTTCTCTTGTGTCTACAGCATAGAAGTCAATCTCATTGAAAAAAATCTCATATTTTCACATCTCTTGACTAATGAATGAATTCACTTTGACTGGCAGTCACTTCTCTGAAGATAATTTGATTCTTAAAATTTTTATGTTATGATTTTTTTCATTTTGAAATTTAAAATATAATTTTGTTCTCTCATGAATGCATGGGCTCTTTTTCTTTAATTGTTTAACACATACACACATGTACACACACACACACATACACACACACACACACACACACACACACACACACACACACTCCTAAATACATAAATACAATAACATAACTACAACAGCTCAATCTGTTTAATGGTACTTGTTACATATGTTTTCAGGGCTGACCATTTGGTGCTATTTCTACCATTCTCAGTATTTCTTAGCTGCCTATACTTCTTTGGGTAGGACTGAGGCCTCACCTCCCTAATCACATTAGTATGTCTAAAGTTGTGTCATTATATAGAGAGTTCTTAAGTATTTATAATGTGAGACATAATAGGTGTAGTTTCGGACATTCCTAGGAGACAATCTCACAAATAATTTCTGTTCCTTTAGGTCTTCTAATTTTCCTATCCTGTTTCCCACAATGAACCCTGAATCATAGGTATGATAATAGTTTTATATATATATATCAATTGGGACTAGGTTGTACAATTTTGATTTTTGTTTGGCTGTAGTTTTTTATAATGGTCCCTGCCAGTTGCAAAAAGGATTGTCCTTGATGAGATTTGAGGACTACACTCATCTGTGGGTATGAGATATATTTAAAATATTGTTCAGACATTCAGTTTCTTTAACTACAGTTTACCAAAATTTCTATGTATGTATAGTCAACAATATATCACTTAGAAGTATAAAAATCAAGTAGAAACCTTAAATTCAGCAGTATTGGATTTATGGAATGGATTTATTTAGTGGAATTAAATTAAATAATATGTGTCATATCCTATGGAAGGAATACTGTGCCCCATGCAAAAGATAATGGAGGATTATGTTGTACAACCCCATGTTCCTTTAATTGCAAAATGAGAACAGCAATTTCACAGCCATTTGTATGATATAGTCAATGATGTGAAACTCCTGTCAATCATTATTTCATCTGTGAATTTTATTAAATATTTTGTTTTTCTTCATTTAACACTTTAAGAAAACACTATTGTAAAATCACTGTAGAAAATATTATGAATTTGTTTATTTTTACATGTATGTGTTTATCTCAATATGTGTTTTACTTCAAGTCCCTTGTGATAAAACACTATGATCAAAAGAACCTCATGAGGAAAGGATTTATTTCAGCTTACAATTGTCAGGTCACACTCCATCACTAAGGGAAACCTTTACAGGAGCTTATTGCAGGTACCTGGATGTGGGAACTGAAGCAGAAGCATGGAGGTCTGCTGCTTACTAGCTTGCTTCCCCTGGTTTGATTTGTTTGCTTTCTTATACACCCCAGGACCACTTTCCCAATGTAGCACAAGCGAAGAGTGGGCTTAGTCCTCCCATACCCATCATAAATAAAGAAAATTGCCTACAGTTTTGTCTTTAGGATATCTAATGAAAGAGTTTTCGCAGTTGAGGTTCCCCTTCTCAGATAACACTAGCTCCTGTCAAGTTGAAAATAAAATAAAATAAAGGTAATAACAAAAAGCAACTAAGACAATTAACTCTTGTTAATTTGACACAATAATATATTACTATTAAACCATAACTTTTCCTTTTATGTTTGCTCCTCAAGTCTTTTGTTAATTATATTACAACAGCAAATACTGAAAAAAATTAGAAATCCTATGGTCATTTAAAAAAATTAAAACATTGGAAAAGAGGGAAACATGATCAAAATATAGGGTATGCAAAAAATTCAAAAAAGTTTCCATCACTTAAAAGTACAAATTCTCTTTAAAAGTGTCATTTGAAGGTCTCTCAACTGTGCACTCCTACAAGGTCAAAAAATAACTTCCAGATTTTTTCCTTCAAAAGGGAAGAAGCAGACTTCAATCACAATTAAATAAGAGCTGAACCAACATTCAACAGTATAAAAAGTTCAGTGCTTGACATGACATCTTGGATACACTCATGATGCTCTGGCCTTTGAAGGATCTGGGCAGTTCAACTTCTGTGGCTTCCTCCTCCTCCATAGTGCATGCAGGTCTCTCCTAGTCTCATGCTGTCTCCACTCCATACCTGGTGCTATCCCTAGGTGTTCATTCCATTGTATTGGAATCTCCAAACAGGGCTCTGCCTTCACCAATACTCTCCTTTGGAATCTTTTCAGGAATTCTGATCCTGCTACATGTTGACAGGCCTCAACTTTTCTCTATGGCCCTTTCATGCCTTCAAAACCAATATCACTTGGAAAACTCTTGCACATTACCAAGTTCAATGGGAAGCATGAAATATAGACTTGATGACCTCTGCACCACAGTTTCTGTGTGCTGACCCTGAGGAACCACTTCCAAGAAGGTTTTGCTGCAGTGATGCTAGTCTTTACTCAATCACAGATGATTCTTTAGCCCCAGCTGACTATAACTTCAGATTCTGAATTTAAAATGCCATATAGGCCTTGATAGTTTTTACTTCCCTCTGAAACTTCACAAACCATGCATCCATCATCTGTCTTGTTCTCACCACTCTTATCTTCTAAGATCTCATAAACCAGCTTATTAAGCTCCAAATACTCAGCGGGTTGTCCAGGCCAATGTTCTAAACACCTCCATGATCTTCTCCCAAACAACATGGGCAGGTCTGTTGCAGCTGTACTCTACTCATGGTCCTGATTTCTGTCTTAGTTAGGGTTCTAGAGCTGTGATAATAACTGTGACAAAAAAACAGCTTGTGGAGAACAGTGGTATTTTTTTATTTTATTATTGCTATTGTTTTAAGCTTACACTTCCAAATAATAGTTCACTCTTGACAGAAGAAAGGAAGGGCATGAATTCAAGGCAGGAGTCTGGAGGCAGGAACTGAAGCAGAAGCCATGAATGAGTATTGCTTGCTTTCTTGCTCCCCATGGTTTGCTCAGTTTGCTTTCTTATACAACTGAGGACCACCTGCCCAGGGCTGGCACTGTCCACAGCAAGTTGGGCCTTCCCACATCAAGAGATAATCAAGAAAATGTTCCACTTACTTATTTACAGACCAATCTGATAGGGCAATTTCTTAAGGGAGATTCTTTGTTCCCAGGTAACCTTGCTTCTGTCAAGCTGACAAAACCTGAACAAGGCAATGTATATAGCATCCAGAAATTTCATTTGGTAGTATTTGTTTATTGTCTGGATCAATTTAATGAAAATTATTTTGTGAAAATTCTTGTGGGAATTAATGGGATTCTGTTATCACCTATTCACACTAAAAATAAATTTAATGTTTGTTAACTTCAGTGTCTTGGTAGAGTTATTTCATTTTTATTCCTTCCAGAGATAGGCAAGATGGTGGAAACCCTGCCAACTGCTCCTGCCAATGAAGGAATAGCTAATTAGCTAGTACTTTAAAAAAATATCTTTTCTACAATTTTTCCTATTTCAAATCCAACAGTTACATTACTGCCAATAATTTGTGCCTGAGGCATGAACAATTGTTATTAATTTTAATTCTCCCAGGGATGGAATAGATACCCCAGCTCACTTTCCCGTGCCTAATGTGTTCTTGGGAGATTCGGAATACTTGTGAGATTACCACAGACTTATCCTCTTACAGAAAAACACCACAGAATGAACCAGAAAGTTGACTTTAATTTTGACTGAATATCTGAAGTACTTTAAAAAAAAATCACAAGGAACAAGTATTTATAGAACATGAATGAAGAAAGATGATGGAAGTTAAACAGTTTTATGATACCTTGAAATCTATTAAATCCTATCTTTCCTTTTCAAGTAAAGAGATAATAGAAGGACCTGTTATCTAATGGGAACCAATAAAAATTTTTAGATGCTCATATAAAAATTCTCTGGAAAACATAGCACAAAGAAACATCAACAGCAAATTGTGATTTTAACAATAAATTTCCTATTCCCTTCATATTTCCATGGCATTTGATCTTTAGTTTTTCCCTGTTCTAGCCCAAAGGATCGCATCCCAAAAATCTGGGTCAGTGAAAAAGAAGGAAGGAGGAAGAGGATGAGGAGGAAAGAAGGAGGAGCATCCATGAACTACAAGAACATTGGCCAAGCACTTTGACAGTATTTTGACTCCCTTCACTATTTTTCCTTAAGAGTAGCCATCTCATCCCTTTGGTCCTGAGGCAGCATAGAAAGATCTGGAAACTCAGTGACAAAGGAAGGATAACTTTAGAAAGGGAAAGGGGTCTGGGCCTGCTCTACCTTTTGGTGCTAAGAAAAGACAAGGAACCACAGACACCTCTGACAAAATTACCCTTCTGATTATTTCAATAAGCAGTAGAACTACGTGATGTTCACATCGCTAGCGTACAAAGATGAAAGTGGAGGCCTGGTGTCAGTGCTTGCCAGAGTAGGTATCTGCAGGACAAACGTAGAAGGGACCAAATAAAATGTAGTTCAGGGTCGATCACTTGGAGTCCTATCACTTTCTGAGTTCGTTTCTTGGCTAAGAGTATACATGTGATAGCTTGTTACCTTCAAAAAGTGTGTCTCCAGGTTGCTACCTCCTGAGAGGTATGTAAATACAGTGTCAGGGAGGAAGCAGTTAGAGCTCCTGATGGGACCCTTCTGAATGTCAGTGGACATCCCACTTACTTAGAGAGCATTGCATGTGGTTGTGGGATAAATTTGGCGGTTTCTGCAGGGATTATCCCTCTCCATGAAGTCTGATGGAAGAGAATTTAAGGGATCAGAGAGACAAGAATTTTAGCTTCCATTGTCCTTTGCCTTTCCCATCTCTCTTATAACTTTCCTGAAAAATGTCTTTAGATTGTCCTGCTATATACCCAGATCATAAATTAAAATTCTTACTGTAAAGTAAATATAGACTTTTGGAATTAGGTGTCATATGAGTAGGAGCGGTATACAACTTCGCATATCCTTCTGCATTGTGGTGGTCCAGGCTTTCGTCCCAGTTCCTCACAGCCTGCAATAGGGGGATCCCTCAAGTCCAGGGGTTGAAGGCTGCAGTGAGGAGTTAAAGGCTTCATTGTCACTGTGGTGTTTCCCCAGGAGAGGGCCAACTTGTTTACATATGTGCTGGTGACTTGTAATTAGTCACTACATTACAGCCTGCACAACAAAGCAAGATTGTATCTCACTGAAAATATAAATTGGGTACAAATTTAACTTACGGTGCCAAGTGATTAACATCCCTGATCCAATCTCACCCATGATTCAGTAAGTGCTCATGAACTCAAAAGACCGACATTTAAGTAATAGAAGAAATAGGAAAAGCCTAGGAATGACTATCAGCAAATGGCTTAGCTTTCTCTGAACAGAAATAATCATGCCTAGTATTGTTTTAACTTCCAAAACAATAATAGATGCAATCTACCCTTTGATAGTTTTGACCTGCCAGCAGCCCGGATGGTTGTCTTTAAAAGACTGGAACTATGTGCCTTCTGTAAGCAAAATGGGTGACCTATGAAATGGTTTGTCATGCTCTTAGTCCAGGAAACACTTAAAAACCATACAAAGCAAGAGATTCCAATCTGTATGTTCAGTTTAAGAACACTCCTGAATCTGCCCAGGCCATCAAGGTTATGAATAACTGAAAAGCCATTAAGTATCTGAAAGATACTTTAAAGATGTCACTTTAAAGAAGAAGAAGCTCTCTTTCCCCCGACCCTTGCTCTCCATTACCCTCCCCTCCAAATCCCCAGTTTGCTCATGTAGATCTCATCCATTTCTCTGTTGTTGGGCGATCCCTGTGTCTTTCTCAGGGTCCTCTTTACTAGATAGCCTCCCTGGAGTTGTGAGTTGCAGTCTGGTTATCCTTAGCTTTACATCTAGTATCCACTTGTGAGTGAGTACATACCATGTTTGTCTTTCTGAGTCTGGGTTACCTCACTCAGGATGATATTTTCTAGTTCTATCCATTTGCCTACAAACCTCATGATGTCATTGTTCTTAGGGGAGCTGGAGGTCCCAGCTGGATCAGGAGCAGAGTGGGAGAACGGGGAGGGAGATACCATGATGAATGAAGACCTCAGGGGAATAGGAAGAAGCAGAGTGCTAGAGAGGTCCACAGAAATCCACAAAGATACCTCCAACTGTAGACTACTGGCAATGGTTGAGAGAGTGCCTGAGCTGACCTGCTCTGGTGATCGGATAGCGGAACACCCTGGCTGTCATGATAGAACTCTTATCCAGTGTCTGTTGGAAGCAGATGCAGAGATCCAAGGCCGAGCCCCAGGTGGAGCTCCAGGAGCCCAATCAGAGAGAGAGAGGAGGGATTGTATGATTGAGAGATATTGAGACCATGATTGGAAAAAGCACAGGGACAAACAGCCAAACTAGTGGAAATGCATGAACTGTGAACCAATGGCTGAGGAGCCCCCACGGAACTGGACCGGGCCCTCTGGATAAGTGGGACAGTTGATTAGCTTGAAGTGTTTGGGAGGCCGCCAGGCAGTGGAGCTGGGACCTGTCCTTGGTGCATGGGCTGGCTTTTTGGAGCCTGGGGCATATGCTGGGACACTTTGCTCAGCCTTGGTGTAGGGAGGAGGGGACTGGACCTGCCTTGGCTGAGTCCACCAGGCTGGGCTGACTCCCCAGGGGAGACCTTGCCTTGGAGGAGGTGGGAATGGGGGGTGGATTAGGGGGGAGGCCTGGGGGGTGGGAGGAGGGAGGACGGGGGAATCCATGGCTGATATATAAAATTAAGTTAATTATAATATATATAAAGAAGAAGCAACCTGTGTCATCCAGAAGGTGTAATACTAGAGTTGGTAGGTGTGCTGAGGCCAAGCAGTCATATAGGACACAGGTTTAGTGGCCCCAAAATGTGCTGAACACAGGGGTTCAGATATGGATTCTTTAGTCATTGAACATATCGAATGAGCTCCCAAGACTCACAGTGAATTTGCAGAGCTCATGGTCAGATTACCCAACACATGTGCTCCTTCTGCCACACTGAGATGTTTCTCACCAAAAAGAAAAAAAAATGTCCCTAAGCCAGAAGGGGATACTTTACATCCACACATGTATATACGTTAATGGTATTACTGCATAATCACCACCACAATGCAGTTAACACCAGACTTCTCCTGGACAAACAAATCCTGTATGGCACAACCCTTCATGTTTCCCTACTTGTATTTTTAGCTTCTCTAGAGTGCACCACAATTCGAGAGTACTACACTTTGAAGCTTTCAGTGTGTGCTGGAATTTCATCTGCAAACACAGGCAGTGTTATCTAATATTCAGGGCTCCTGTTTCTCTTTCCCACCAAGGTAGGATATTGGACTCCAAGTGAAATGGTGAAGGTTACCACACATCTCTGGCACTGTCATTCTGACACGAGAATTGGATCACTCAGACATAGATCACTAAACCGGATGCTAGCTGCTGGGTTTGGGCAAATGACCTTTATCAGGTTAATGAAATTTTCTTTGTTTACAGTTCCAAGAGAGGTTTTGTTTTTTTTTATCTTGACAAGATGGCATAAATTTTAAAATACTTTATACCTGCTCATTGACATGAGACTGTGGGTATTTTCTTTAGTTCCTTCATGTATATAATTGTAACAACTGACTTTTGAAAGTTTAACTCACTTTGTACCTGGGTAAACTCCAGTTACACAAAACATATTGTGCTTTTATGTGCCAGTTCGAGTGGCAGGTGATACGCCATGGAGGATTTTGTGTGTTTGTTCTTTCATGAGAAATGCTTATATCTGGCTTTACTCTCTTTAATAACTCCTTTTGATGTTGTCTGATGATGATCAATATTGCTAGCCCCATAAAATAGAATTGGAAGGGACCTCTCATCTTTAATCTTCAGGAAGATTTTTGTATAGAATGGATATAATTTCTTTCTTTAAAATTTGCCTCAACTTGTGAGTGTAATAATCTGGAGTTCTCTTTGTTCTAATGTATTGCATCACATGTTCTAATTATTTAGGTAATACATTTATTCCAGAACTTAGGTTTACTTGTAGTGTGAAATTTGAAGTTTTCTTTCCATTTTGTATGTTTCTGAAAGAAAAGAAAATAATCAGAATATCTCACCCTTTACTTTCAGTACTTATCTTATTTCAGACATGGTCTATTAAAATTATGATTGAAACTGTTAGAACAATTAAGTTACAAATATAAAAGACTTTAATATGAACATATCATGTGAGATATAAAATCCTATAAGCTATAGCTAAATAACAAGATATAAATGACAATTAGACATTTCTATAATCAAGTTTTTGAAAATTAAATTTAAAAGTAAGTTGAATGTCGTGGCACACACTTTTAACTCAGCTCTAGGGAGGTGGAAATTGGTTGATGCTGGATTTGCTGGCTAGCTAGCCTAGCCTACTCATTAAGTTCCAGGACACTGACAAATGTAGGACTACCTGCACATATATGTACAACTGTACACACACGCACACATACACACACACACACATATAGACACATACACACAGACTGCACATCTATATACAAGCACACAAAATTCAAAGGTAAATTATATTTAAAAGCTTATCTTTACACTTGTTAAAATATAGTTTTTATATATTTAAAACAAACTGAAAATTAGAATAATAGAAATAATGCATAAAATATAAACTAGTAATTAATAGAAAAAAATCATTGAAATTTACCAAGACCTATACAATAGGGTCCAACTCTTTTCAGTGTAAATGAGACATATAGCTTTTGCAAACAGGTACAACTTTTTGTTCATTACATAAAAAGCTCTTTATGTTCCTAGTCAACTTTATTTTAAAGGTGCTATAAATGATGGCCAAGGTATAAGCTATACTTAATTGTTCATTTTGTTAAAGATATCATTTGTAACAACTTTAGAATATTGAAATTCAAGTTGCTCATGAGCTTCATTCTAGTTCTTGCTTTTCCAGAAAGGAAGTTGTACAGGGGGAGTTAGGGCAGATGCTCCCTATACTGTCAGCTCTGGAGTATTATCACAACAGATGGAGAACCACAGAGCAAATGAAATGGAGCCATTTAAGTGTGTTTCATTTTGAGTAGTTTTAAAATAAAAATTTACATTTAAAACTTGCTTATGTTAAACTTCTTTTACAATATGAGAATATGTATACACATATTTATAAGACAGACATTTCTAGAAGGATTAAGGTACATTTAAATTTTGAAATGGAGTCTTAAGAATGTGGGAGGTTTTTTGTACTGCTTGATATTTTATATTTTCTTTCATGTGTCCATGTGATGATTAAAATCTCCATTTTTGGGACTAGAGAGATGCTACAACACTAAATACACTGACTTTTCTTCAGAGGATCTGGGTCTGATTCCCAGGGTCTACATCGTAGCTCACAGTCATCTGGACCTCTAGCTCCAAGGGCATCTGATGCCCTCTTCAGTCCTCTTCACACACCGGGTGTACAAGTGTTGCATAAACATACATACAGACAAAGGACACGTACACATAAAGTAAAAATCAAGCATATGTATGATCTTCATTGTCAACTTGAGCAGATTTGGAATTACCCAGAAGACACACAAATGGACAAGTCTGGAAAGACATCCCAGAGAGGCTAACTGAGAAGACCAGTCCTAGATGTAAATAGGTTTAGGTTGCAGACAGAATCAGCAGGCCAAAATGGCTTCTTGCAGCCAGATGATGGTGGCTCACACCTTTAATCCTAGCACTTGGGAGACAGAAACAGGCAGATCTCTGAGTTCGAGGTCAGCCTAGTCTACAAAGCAGCCAGGACTCTTACACAGAGAAACTTTGTCTTGAAAAAACAAAACAAAATTAAACAAACAGAAAACAAAAAAAAATGAAAAAGAAAGTCTTCTAGCATACTCTACTTTCTGCTATCCGGTTTTCTTAGATGTGAAGAGTATCACCTGTATACTCTTGCTGCCAACAACCTTGCTACCCATTCCCTTCTGTGCTGGACTTTACCTTCTTTCAGTGTGACTCAAAATATATCTGTCTTGCCTCAAGTCACTTTCTGTACTGTTTTTATAATAAGAAATAAATTCTTCATATTAAAAAATATAAACTCATTGTGGAGTACCTTGAAATAGAAGGAAGATTATGAGAAAAGAGTAGTTGGAGAGCATGTGACAATGGCTATTGTCTAGTGGAAACCAGCTGCCAGCTCCCAGGGATCCCCTCCCTGTGGTGGAATGTGGGATCTGCTTACTTCCCTCCAGTCAGTTGTGTCCAATTGTAGTGTGGACAACTCAGGAGGCTCATGGAAGCCTTGGTATTCTGGGATTTTATTGGGGCTAGAAATGTAGGCATACCTAATCCTGGGCCATTGATTTGCTACAAACTCCTATGGAGGGGAACATGTAGATCATACATGCCAATCCCATGGTTACCACAAATTACCCAGAGTATATGTGCAAAAATCCACAAATAAAAAGTTCGAGTCTTTGTCTATGTCTGCAGTGCTATGTAGCATTTCTCATGACCTGTGTCTTCTTTGAATTATTGAAAGCACATCAGAAGAATGAATCATGAAATGCATTACAAGGGGCTTGACTTTATCAGGATTGACAAAGGCTTGCCCAGGCAGAGCACACTGAAGAGAATCCAAGTACAGAAAACCAAACAATTTGTAAACAGTATTCTACTGGATGCCTCTCTTCTTGGAAATCAGAATTTCTTTGTAAATGTTTTTTTAGTATGACTGGCATTAAACTATTGTACTGGTGGTAACTTTCAAAATTTTACTTGGGCTTAGGATTCTGAGATTTAAATTATTTACTTGAAACTTACAGTCTTCTGTCTTTTACTGATATTTAATTCTTTATCAACACATGCATTTTTGATCATTTAAAGTGTTTGAAAGGATTTCTGTAATGATTTTCACATTGGAGTTCAGCTTTCATAGAGTTCAGATAACAATAAATTTGGAAATATCCATATTTATAAATTGAAATTACTAAAAAAATAATTTGAATTACAATACAAAATCTTCGAGCTAGAGGCTTTACTAATTTAAGATCACATAAATCTTTATTGTACTACTATAGTAGTGATCCTGTAGGAAAGATTTACCTATCCTCATATATAAACATGTACATTAATGCATGTGTATGCAAGTATATATGGGAATGTATCTATTAAAATATAGTTAGATGCTGAAACCCAGGAACCTGGCCCAAACTCTCAAGCACTGATCCTCCCTGTCCGAGCCTCCAAAGTGCCTGTGGCCAGATCTGTTTGTAGAGGCCTGGGGAGCATGGAATGGGTTTTTGAAACATATTCCTTAGGGTGGGATAACTTGCTGAGCCTTGACAAAGCAGGGAGAGGCTTGGTCCTTTTTAACTTAGTATGCCAGACTTTGGCATACCTTCTCTGAGGAGTGAATGGGGGTAGGATGGGGGTGGGGAGGGGGAACTGGGATTGGTATGTAAAATACATATACGAGATGTCTCAGCAGTTAGGAGCAGTGACTGCTCTTCAATGGGATCCTAGTTTTGATTCACTGCACCCACATGATCGCTTACAACCACCTGTAACTCAAGTTCCAGGGGATACAATACCCTCTTCTGGCCATTTCAGGCATTGCATGCACATGAGGCACAGACTTAGGTGCATGCAAAACACTCATGCATATAAAATAAAAGGAGAAAAAAATGCTAATGTTCATGTAAAAATAGGTTTATTCTGGATTGCTTTTAATATTACCCCAAAGTAGATTTTGTCTTCAAAACTGTCTAGTTAGCATATTAAATTCATTAATATTTTTCTGCTTGTTTATATGCCACTAATAGAATATTCCAAATTTATTAAATAGAATAATTGATAAATCAATGTTTCAGTAACTATCAAGGGCCACTGTTTAGTAATTGGAAGCTGAAATGTATAAACATTTGCTTTCTTTAAAAAGCCAAACAATGGGAAAATCAGTAATCTTAGGATAATTCATGTACACTGTTCCCTGTAAGAAATGATATAATGGACAATTCACTAAGTATTTCAAGAGTCCGAGTCCACTATTCCCACCAATTAGCTACATTAAGTTGTGTTCAGTGACAGCTGCTTATCACTCTGGGGAGTTGCTGGGAGTGCCTAGATGGAATCAATGCTCAGCTGCACAGATTCAGCAGTTAGTAAACACTCCACTGATGCTCTGTGTGCCACACCCATTTACCTGTGACACAAGCTGTAGAATATATAAACCTCAGACCCAAGTGCAGAGACAGGGAGTTTCAAGAATTAACAGATGGTGATATGTTCCTATTATCACAGCCGCTCATGAAACTGAAGCAGGAAAATCACAAACTCAAAGGCAGCCTGGGCTATGGGTAAGTTCAAGGCATCATGAGAACCAATCTCAAGATTAAATAAAATTTAAAAAAGAGCTTGGAATGTGGCTCAGTGGTACAGTATTTGTCTTGAGTGAAAGATTCAATTAGTAGTACTAGTGAACAAAAATCAGAAAGGAAAATAAAGATGTATCAAGAAAAAAGAGATACAATGTGGATAAGCAAGTTCATGTACATATAAATTTTGAGAATGTTGTTTTGCTAATTTGATTCAGGGTACTGAATCAGAGTAAGCTCATAAATTTGAGAAATAAGTTATTGAGTGGGTTTTTGTTGTATTCAACACTTTAGAAACACACACATGTATAATGTTGTCTATAATTCATCATACATCTTCAGGGAGTAGGGAATAGAGGACTAATTTAACATGAAAATGATATATTTTCTTAGTCACATGGGCCTAGCTTATTCTGGAAAACTTATATACTTACATTTATATAATATTTCAAATATAGATTATACTTTAATGTACTGCACATGCAGGTATGTGAACATATACAATTTACTTAGAAATAATTTAACAGTTAGCTGGATATAGGGGTGTACATTTTTTTGGGGAGGGTGGTTTCGAGACAGGATTTCTCTGTGTAGTTTTTGTTCCTGTCCTAAAACTTGCTCATAGACCAGGCTGACCTCGAACTCATAGAGATCTGCCGGCCTCTGCTTCCAGAGTGCTGGGATTAAAGGTGTGTGCCATAACCATCTAGCAGGGATGTACATTTTTAATTCCAAGTTTTGAAAGCCAGAGGCATCCAGAAGGAAGACCAACCTCATCTACACAGCAAGTTCCAGGATAGCCAAGGCTACATAGAGAGAATCTGTTTCAAAAATCAATAACCCCCCCAAAAAAACCCAGCAAAACAACAACAACAAAAAAAACCAATAGAACAGAATATATACGAGTGAAATTCTTAGGTGTGAGAAGGCAATATTTTTAAAATATATGTTACTTCTCTTTGATGTGTTCTTAGATGATTAAAATATTACCTCCAGGTAAAAGCTAATGGCTTTGAAACAATAGGAGCTAACACAAAAAGGGATACAAGATTAAGTGGCATATTTAAGTGTATATTTCACTTTTAATTTTAAGATTAAGCTACTTTGTTTTCTACACACACACACACACACACACACACACACACACCAATGATAAATGTACAGCATTTTATTTACATTAAGGAACATTATTTATTTTTTATCAAATTTTGAGTAATATAAATAAAATCTGAGTAAATTTAAAAGAATTGAATTAATTCACTGTATATTATGAATGTACATTATATATGTATATATATATATTGTATCTAGATAGACTAAGTACTAAGAAAAATTTTAAATGTATATAATATCTAGAAAATTTTAAAGCATTTCAATGGTATCAACACAGTTTTAAGTAACTTAGGATTGTTGTTTATTAGTGTTAGTTATTTATTCTGAAGTTCAAGTATATTCCATACTTGTTCTGCCACAAGATAGGTGATAAGTATGAATCCAGTATCTGGACAAACTTTTTATTCATTTACTTTTTTAATCATATTTCAGGAATAAATAATTTCCTTCACAATCACAGACACTATGTAAACTTGCAATTTATCTTTTTACAGGAACAAAACAAAAACAAAGACCTACATTAAGGCTGTCTATTAATATTTCAAGTCTTCATCTTAGTCCTAGAGGAAACATGTTAAAAATACTCTTTCACTGAATTCTCATTCACACATATGCACACATAAATGCATATATGTTTGTGTGTGGCAAGGATTGTACAGACAATCAATGGATGTTTAACTACAAAACTTTATAAGTTGTAGAATAGCAAAGAATTAATAAATGTATGTACCATGAAAAAAAACCTGCATGCTGCAGGACACTACCAGTGTTGTATTATTTTTACATTCATATTAAGGCCTCATTATTCAGTTAACTATAATACACACACACACACACACACACACACACACACACATACATAAAATATAATGGGCAGTATGTATAATATATTATATATATAATGGACAATACAATAATGTTGTGATATAAGGCTCACCTTAGACTCATCCATGTATACTATACAGCATCTATTGGGCCAAAGAGTCATGTAATTCAAAAAAGCAAACATGTTATTTGGATCATTCATTTTAAGTTTAGAAATTGATTCATGTGACAAACATCTTACTAATAATATCTCAGGTTTATAGAATGTTTCTTAAGACCATCCCATTTAAATCTGAATTGTCACCTTCCACTTATACTTGGGGAAGGTCCTTCTTGAAGGCCTATGTGGTAATTCTTCTTCATTTATAGTCAGTGTGCACAAGGCCATTGGAGTCATAACATAGACATGTCAGGTTTCAACGTGTTTAAAAAGGATATGGTGATTCACTGGTCAGTCATATAATAAATTGACCTACCAATTAAATTCAAAACAGCTTTAAGTCTATTTAATAGACCCAGTATAAATGAATTAAGAGCAAAGTCTTGGAATGTTATATATATACCTTAAGTGTGCACTGCTAACTGTGCCAAGGCAAAATTAATTCTTCTGTAATTCAAGCCAACAGAAATAAAACACTGGCTAAAAGACAATTTGTGTGATTAAGGGAAATTTAGTAGATCCCTAGCTGCTTATGGTGAATGCCTTTCACTTTCCTCCTACCTTTGTGAGGCTAAAAGGTAAGACATAAACATAACAAAAACACAAGCTGTGCTTCCTCACAAGACTCCATTCCCAAACTATTCAATTGGACTATTTGATTTCTGTTGCTGTGATAAAACATTTTGATTAACAGCAACTCAGTTAGGAAAGGATTTATTTGGTTTATACTTCCAGGTCACACTGTCATTGAGAGAAGTCAAGATAGGAAGGCGGGAACTAGAAGCAGAATTCATATAGGAATATCGCTTGCTGATCATTGCTTAGCTATCATTTTTCTATAGCCCAGGATTATTTGCTCAGGGAAAGGGGCTGCCTACCATGCACTGTATCCTCCTTCATCTGTCAACAGTCAAGGCAACTGCCCACAGATATGTCCACAGGCAAGTCAAATCTGGAAAATTCCTCAATCCAGACTCTTCTCAGATGACTCAATGCTATGATAAGTTGTCAGTTAAAGCTAAGGGATACAACCATGAAAGATGTTCCTCATATTATATTTTTACTCTTAAGACTGAATTAAAGGAAAAGATAGAAAAGTCATGTAGTCAGGCCATTTCACAATAAAGAAGTGTTTTCTTGAGCCAATATTTGTCACTCTGTTCTTAATGATTATACTTACTAATCTTGTATACACTCATGTATCAAACTCACAAATGTGAAATAGCTTGTCAATGTCTTGGGGTCATTATAAGGACTATGTAGATATAAATTAAATGTCTCTGTGTCACAGGTTATGGACTCAATACACCTGTCCTGTTTCTACCTTCAACCAGAGTTTTGCTGTGGTTAGGGGGTGCTATGTCCACTGTGGGCATTCAGCAGCATTCCTACCTCTTCCCACACAAATCCAGCACTGTTTCCTTTCACTAATGGTAGCACCCAAAATGCCTTTGTACGTTGACAAGTATAACTGAAAGAAGGCATTAAGTTGGAGAATTGATGCCTTTAGAGATAAACACTGGCAGAGTGAATACCACTCTGGGTTACTGCACATTCCAGCTGTAACTAACTCTTACATTTTTAAAATGTTTAATTATTCTTCTTAGCTGTAACTGAACTTTGTGCTTTCTCATTTTCAAAGTTAAAATTCACCCATATTATTGTTTTCTGGCCCCCATACCTTCCTCATAGCTGCATATGGGGGAGGAAATGTCTCTTGATTCTCCTGGCACTCGAGGGCTTAATCCCTCTAGCATTACCTGCTCCTTGGCCTACACTTCTCAGAGGTTCTGACAAGGATCTAAAGTGGTATATTTTTCATATAGGTATGTGATTTCCTGCCCCCTGAAACACCCTGTTTTGTCTCTTTGGTAGACTTACTTTGTTGGGATGTAAGACCATAGACCTCTGGTGGTTCTCAATCCTTGCAGAGAATGAGAGTCACTAGGATGATTCCTGGAATCATACAGACTGTTTGTTCCTCATGCCCACTTTCCCAGTTTATTGCTACTGGGACAGAACTGTTTATATATATTTTTAACATTGGAAACTCTTATTTTGTTTTCTCTGGACATCAACTGGTTTTATTAATTTAAAACAAATTATTGAATATATACATATGAAATGTCTCATTTTTTCAAATAATAGTAAATACCAACAGATGTAGTCTTGAGATTTAATTGATTTTTTATTTATTTTGATTTTATTCATATGAATATTTACCTGCACATATACGTCAATTCATTGCCCTGGGAACACAGCAGAGAAAGTCAGATCCCTGAAGCTGAAGTTACAAAGGTTGTGAGCCTCCATGTTGGTCTTCGAACTGTTCAAACCTGAGCTTTCTACAAAATCAGAAAGTGCTCTTAACCTCTGAGTCAGCTCTCTAAAACCAGAGGTCTCTGTTTTAAGAGGACAATGTTCTGATGCCAAACTGTTAAAGAAAAGCAGAGACATCTATGTGAGCACTTGTATTTTGCTACTGGCTTGAAATATGTAGAGGTTTTTTCCATTTCTAAAATAAATGTATATGTCAGACTTTGACAACTAACAGCTTTTACAAGCACAAATCCCAAGTATTTACTGCTTTTTAAACAGAATAATGAGAGCCAGTTCTCACCTGAAACTTTGAGAATTGCTTGCTAGGAAAGGTCTCTGACTGCTGTTTTGTATACACAAATTGCCTATTGAATTCCTGCTTCCTTCCCTCAATTTACAGCATTTCTTTTTAGGGATTCTTATGTTTGTTGGCAACCAACTTTCTTCCACTTTCCTTACTACAAATTTAGTGGGGAGAAGCTACTGTCATGATGAAAACATCTTCGTATAATCCCTCACCCCAGACCTGCTGAATACAGTGCTCTTGAAGGTGATTTCAAGACATCTGTCAGAAAAGAAAGTAAGTATGGGGGAAGCATTCTTATGTGTCATCAGACAATTTGGTGGGTTATAGTGTCTCACTGAAGACTCAAACAAGTCTTATTATATCAGTTGCTATCAGGGTTTCTCTGTGTAGCTTTGCTCCTCTCCTGGAACTCACTTGGTAGCCCAGGCTGGCCTCGAACTCACAGAAATCCACCTGGCTCTGCCTCCCGAGTGCTGGGATTAAAGGTGTGCGCCACGACCACCCGGCTTAGTTGCTATTTTTGTAACTATAACAAAACTCCAGATCGAATCAACTTAAAGAAAGGATCATTTTGGCTCACAGGGAAGGGGATGTATTCTGCCTGATGGAGCAAGGCAGTCCAGTGGAATGCCCAGCTTGTCACATTGTGCATGCAGTCAGGAAGCACAGAGATGTGAATACTGCCTCTCAGTCTTTCCCCTTTTGATTTAATCTGTGATGATGCCAATTTCAGGGTGAGTCTTTTCTCAGATATCCCCCTGGAAATGTTTTCACAAACAGGCTCATGGCTGTGTCTTCATGAAATAGGCAATTTCAAATCTATTTATATTACCAATGATACCAGAGTTTTATCTGTAGAAAGAATAAACTAGGTCCCTTACATTAGGACTAATAAGATCAACTTTTGAGTTGGAGTTGTTGCTTGCAGTTACAATATGTACCAAGCTAGTTCACTCTCAGGTAGGACTTCTTTCTACTATGTATGCTTTAACTATATTCAATAATGAAATTGTTTAACTTATGGAAAATTATTACCCAGTAGGAAAGGATAAGCTGTCATGTACTAACCCAGATTAGATGAATATGTTTACATTTACTTATTTAATGTGTGTATGTGTGAGTGGGTACACTTGATATGGTGTGTACTTGGAAGTCAGGGGATAAATTCCAGGAGCTGAGTCTCTCCTTCCAGTAAGTGAATCCTGGGGGGTCAAATTCAGGTTTTGATGCTTGGAAACAGCGCTTTTATGTACTAAGTCATCTCTTCAGTCCTAGATTTTTTAAAATTCATTATAAAGTACTTATGCATATAAGGAATACACCCAAACCAAGAGTACAGATACTCTTTGACATGCAATGACACTTTTCTCTGATAAGTCTGTCAACAACTAAAAATATCACAAGTCAAAGACATTTAATAAAATGAATTTTCTGAACATGATATTTAGTGACATGCTACATTGTAAGTTACCATCCATTGTTTACTTCCCCAAGGAAGTAAACAATGATTGGCAGCAGCAGCTCTCTGTCTCTGCCCAGCACTGAGAAGAGGAACATAATCTTGATCACCATTCTGTAAGATCAAAACAGAGAACAAGACTTGTCATTTGTACCAAGTACATGTTACTTTCACACCATCACAACTTTAAACAGTCCTAAATACAACCGTCACAAGGTGGGAGACTGGCTGTTTATATATTTGGGAGTAAGTGACTTTGCCCAAACCTGTCCCGATTCTGGAATGTTTTCTCTGAAAAATAATAGCCACTGTTCTGCCTTCTTCAAGATCATAATATTACTTACTTTTTTTTTGAATTCAGAATTTGTAAGATAACAATACATACATTTGTCTCATTTTTTACTACACAGACATCCTTTTAAATCAGACCTCTTTTGCAATATTCTAGCTTATACATAAATGAAATTGTACTCCATTCCAGTTTGGGGATTCCAGAAAGCCTATAATTTCTTTAAAATACAATGTTTTTCATCTGCCACTTTCATTAGGTGTTCTTCTTTTTGGAAGAAAATTTCGTGTATTTCTTTTAGAATACAATATAGAATATTTAATGTAAATGTTGTAGCATTTACTTGTACTTAATATGTGTGTCCTTCTACTTTATCTTAATACATTGGGGCAAGAAAGGGGGTTTTTATACAGCCAAACACCTCAGAATACGAAATAGTGGCTTCACAATGTCTTCTCCTAGTGTATAACTTGAGTTCAGTGCTGGCTGGTTCTGAAGGCAGCCTGCTTTTCTTAGTGAAGAGGGGAGTTTTGAAATTGAAAAAGAAGCTTTCTGTCTCCTCAATGCAGTCATGATGTCTCCCCTCTAACTTCCTTTCTCTGAGTAGCACAGGAAAATATATTGCACACAGCATGAATTGCATTGCCACTTGAAATTCCAAATTTCTATTGCATCGTCCCCTTTCGTTTTATATGCTCTGGCTATTTCTTTTTAGTGAGAACTTGGTTTCCAACAACACTAATATATTTACTTCCCCTCCCCCCCTCTGGCGTATGTAATTTGCACTCAACCATTTCTCTTAATAAATCCTCTTAGTGGAGTTTAAAATACATTTGCACTGCTTTCTCTTGAAATGTATCTGATAAGAATGTATATTCCATATATTTCATTTCCTTAAAATAAATAACAAAAGTGTTGCTCAATTAATAGAGCAACAAGAGCTTTTATTTCTCTTTCATTTGGGGATTTATCGTTTTGCATTTTTGAATGTATCCTAAATTTACACAGATCAAATGGCAAATATCTTCTCTTTGATGTTCTGGGAGTCTGACTTCTCTGTTTTAGCTTTAATTCACCGCCCCCCCACCAGCGTGACGTTAATTTTCATGAAACTTTTGCTGAATCTAGTGAAAATAAGGTATTAGAGAAATTGCATTTCTCATTGTCTCTTATATAAAGGTAAAAGAGTGCCTACCTGTACCTGACCCTGCATTTCTGTCTGAGTCATTGGCATATCCTTATACAAGTACTCCTCACACCTCAATGTGTACATGGTTCTTCTCACACTCTTCACAAAAGGCTTCCTTGCTTGCTTCCAGAGAAGCCATCACACAATATGTTATAATGGAGAGCATCCTGTAGATTTTATTCTACAGGTGAAAGAAAATGAAGTCTCCTGGATGTTTTGTACCACATACAAATGTCTTCATGAAGCCTCTAGGGCACCTTTCTGTTCACTGTGCCTCATTGAAACAGAAATATTTATCCTTCACAACAAGACTAATGATGTTATGCTGAAAAATCAGATTTTTAAAATAATTTTTAGTTTATTAGGATGGATCATTTAATAGCTTTTTGAAGCAAAAATAGGCACATCTATTGCTATATATTCTTAATACTTAGTTGACAGGTTCCCAAAGGATCAATTGAGTTGAGCCCATTTTTGTATTCCAAATTTGTACCTCCGTGGGCACAATTGCTTTATCACAACCTTAGAAAATATTTTCACTGAACATTGCACTTACACCTGCCATCGCTACAACTTTTCCATAAAGTGTGTACTTTATCTTTACTTTATCATTTCTGTACTCTTTAGATCATATTTACATTCATTAATAAATGAGCATCAATGCTGAATTATGACACACAGATTGACATGTCCAACCATAACCAGGAGAGCATCAATATCTTCCTCTTTAAAGAAAGTTTTTATTTCCCTACCATTTAAAATCATGTTGTATTACTAGTGTGTGTCTTTAAGGCATGTTACATATTGATTCATTTTGAGAATGTTTATCTCATTTGCACATTTTATGAATTATTCTCAGAGGCTACAGGTAGATAGATGGTGGTTACTAGCTAGAAATGGAAATTTCACATTTTTGTTGTCTTTTGTTTAGTAAAATTTTTATTTATTAATATATACATTGAAAGAAAAATATATCTATATTTTCTATGAACCATATAGAACCTGTGTAAAATAAAAAGAAAAATTATAGCAAGCACATTTTTATAAATATCTTCAGAGTTTTATCCAATCCTAAATAAATATTCTTAAAATTTTCATTAAAAATCTGTAACGTTGTTGCTCAGTATTTATTATTTCCAGATGAATAATTAATAAATGCAGAAATAAATGCCTATATTTAACATATAACTTGGTCCTTTAAAAATAACAAAGCAGAATACTGTTGAGTGCACAGCCATGTATAGCCTGAGATACTTGTATTGGGCATTGACAATGCTAGGGTCTTCAAAAGTCAACAGAAGACCAAGAAATCACATGAAAATTCCAACTTCAAAGAACTCATCGTGACTTCTCTCTCCTTCTCTTTATAGTTTCTCTACCTGAAAATACATATTTTTAATGCCAAAGTGACATTTCATACAAAGACTAATAATAAAAGCAATAATAAGACTGAGAAATATCTCAGTGCTAAAGAACAGTTCCCCATCAATTTGGGAGGCACAGGGTTCAGTTTCTAGCACTGGAAAAGGAAATTGAAATAACAATAATAAACATAAAATTAGGAAATGAGAAAACCTTCCAAATATTTGACCTTCAAACATTTAAAAATTCAAATTATTAGCTAAAGTTTTAATTAATGTAAGAATTTATAACATGCATTGGAGCATCAAAGAGGAAATTTTATGCAGTATATACACCAAAAGCCATTTTTTTTGGCTGACCCTGAGATAGAATTATACTCTACTTGTGGCAATGCTTCCAAATGCAGTATGTATTTGTTCTTGCTTCTGGAAAATCAAATATTAGCTAACAATTAAAGGAATTTCTTTTTGTGCCTTTTAGAATCAGTTCCTTCTACTACATGACAGCAAAAATTGAAATATGTGATGCTTATCCATTCTTCAAGGCTATGAAAAAGTGAGATGCCCAACATGGGTGTTGTGAATATCATGTTAGATAAACTCAAAATCAATTACAGTCATTGTTTTACTTTCTGCATAGAAAAAAAGAGAGTTTTTAAAATGTAAACTTAAAAATTTAGATGTGTTATGGATGCATTTAGGAATATATATGTATACGCATATATGTATGCAATAATAATTAATTTTAAGGAGGCCATTAATTTGAAAGGGAGCAATGTAGGAGGATTATACAGGAGAGTTTTGATGGATGAAAGAAATGGGTAAATGATGTAACTATATTATAATCCCCACAAATAATATATAATTTAAAACTTGTGACTCATTAATTATTGTCAATAAATTCTCCTATGAATCTTCTTTATCAATTGCTTGGGAAGAGAAGAAAAAAGAAATAGAGAAAGAAAAGAAAAAATATTAAGAGCATTGGCAGTGGAGAGATGGGACTTCACCTAGGTGCTCTTCTTGCAGAGCACTGGAATTTGATTTATTTTCCTCCTTTTCTTTTTATTGAGAATGGATTTTTTTCTCACATATTATATCCTGATTATGTTTTTTTATTCCTCTTCTTGTCCCGGTTTCTCCCTACTGCCATCTGGATTCATTCCTTTCTGTCTGTCATTAGGAAAGAAACAGACTTGTAGGGGATAATAATGACATAAAATATAATAAAATAAAAACAAAACCTAAGACATTGAAATTGGACACAGTAAACAAAAAGAAGGAAAAGAGCCCAAGAGAAAGCAAAAGAATCAGAAACTTACTTGTTCACACCCTCAGAATTCCCATAGAAACACTAAACCAGAAGCCATAATATATACACAGAGGATGTGGTGCAGACCTATGCAGACACTGTGCATGCTGTCCAGTCTCTGTGAGTTCATGTGAACTTTGCTCATGCTGATTTTAAAGGTCCTTATTTTCTTGTTGTCCTCCATCCCCTCTGGCTCTTACACTCTTTCTGCTTCCTCTTTTGTAGGATTCCCCGAGCTCTGAAGGGAGGGATTTGATGGAAACAATCCTACTTAGGCTGAGGGTTGCAAGGTCTCTCATTCTCTGAACAGTGTCCAGTTGTTGCTCTTTGTATTTGTTACTGTGTACTAGAATAGGGGGCTTCTCTGATGATGGCTGAGTACAGCAGAAGGTCATCAGGAGTCATTTTATTGCTATTTTTATTATTACCTTTTCAGAAGTGTAGGATGTGTTTTACTCTGGGCCTCTGGGCTATCTCGTCTCAGGTCCTCGATCTAGAATTTGGTTTTTATCACCTCACAGCTGCCTTCAGTGACCGTTCTAGGGAATATGGTGCCCTCTTCTGGCCTGATTGGCACCTTCACTCATTTGCTCATACACCTTCCCCTGATACTCCCACACATACAAATGCATGTCATTAAATATAAAATAAATATTCTGCAAAAGAGTGCAAGAGGTTATAAATTCTACACTGAGAACTCAGTTATGAATAAACGTGCTTTTTTTTCCTCTATAAAGGCACTGATTTTGTTTCTGGGTCTTCAAGTGATATTTATTCTTTCCTTGGCAAATACAATCAAAGGTAGAGATTCCTGATCTATGTAAATTACCCGTGAAAATCCATTGCATCTCTCATCCAATCAGATTCCTATTTGTCCCCTCTTCACAAAAGATTTCCTCCACTACTTGTGCCACCACCATTGTCCATATGGCACCAGTTCTATGTAGTCTTTTTATATATCACCAGCATCTACTAAGAGGAATCGAATCTTTAGAACCACAGAAAGCATACCTCCTGATTCCATGTCCAAACAAAGAAGCATGTACACAGTCATCATCTGAGCCAACAGTTATAACCCAAAGAAAGGAATTCTCCAATACCTCACTGCAAGTACTAGTGATTCCAGATGGAATGAATTTTTTCAATCCACATAGCCATACCGCTCGTTGTTACCATCTCCATCCATGTCTGCAATGCCACATAAAGAAAGAATATATTCTACCCTCACATCCCCAATACTCTGCCTTTCTTCAAGGATCTGGAAAATGCCAGAGGTCTCATTCTGTATATCCAGGATGTTGTGTTCATGCTCTGCTGCTTCCTTGTAGACAAGTTAGGTATGTAATTTGAAAGAAAGTGAGTAACACTTTCCTCTTTATAATACTGATAAATTATTAAATGATTTCTTTCACTGGGGGATTCTACCAAATGGAGCTTCAGACATTGTGCTTGTGTTCTGAAGCCATGTTTTTCTATGCACATCACTGCTGTAAAACAGTACTCCCTGAGTGACGAAATCACCTGGGAATTAATTCAAATAGTAGAGACATAAGAAAAGAAGTTTGCTGCCAAAACTTATTGCTGTCATATAATTTAATATATGTAAAAAAAATCTGTATTTTATTTTACTCCTGTTTCCTAATGGTAAGCTATTGGGAGTTCATTTGCTAACAGCTGTGTATTTATACCCATGACACATTAATGATCACTGGTGACTGTTTTTTATTTTAAAAGTTTTAAAATGTGATTTTGAATGAAATAGAGTTATATCACAAACCCCTTCCATTCTCTCCCTTTAGCCCTCCTAAACGCTTGGCAAATGGTCCCATGACCACCTCTTCTCAATTTGATAGCCTTTATCTTTGCTAAGTTTTGTTGTTGCTGCTGTTGTTATGTGTGTCAAATACATACATACATATATATATGAAAACCATTGAGTCTATTTTTGTTGTTTGGGTGTATATAATTATATAATTTCAGGGCTGACCACTCTCATTTGATAACTAATGAGGGGACTCATCTCTGTAAGAGGCTAATTCTCCTATTCCCAATGGTCATTCATTGTCTGCAGATTTTTTCTCCCAGGGGCAGGACCCTGAGAAATGTTCTGCCTTCCATGTTAACATATCCATTGTCATTGTCATTGTTCTGTCTTATTTATGTAGCCATTTCTAGGAGTGACTGTTTCTAAGCAGATTTCTTGGTATTCTGACTCTTACACTCTTTCTGCTCCTTCTTCCTCTACATTTCTTGATAAAGTTGTGGGAGCTGTGATATAGATATATCTGTTAGGGCTGAGCTCCCCACAATTTGTTGATTGATGCACTGTGTCCATTTGTGGTTTTCTGAGACGCCATTTGCCGTAAAGAGAGGCTTTTTTGATGAGCGGTGGTAGCTACACTTATCTGTGGGTATAAAGATAATATTTAGAATATACTAAGGAACTGTGTTGATCTAACAGTGTTGGTAGTAGATTCTTATCTAAGATCCATGAGCTCATTGTCCCAGGGCAGCAGGCATGAGTTCCCTTCTGTTGAATGGTCTTTTAGTCCAAATAGGTAATCTTTAGTTATCATGGACATGTGAGTGACACTGAACATTTAGAGTATCTTACCATGTTGGTTATTGTTTGTGGTTCATAGGTGTTACAGTCGGGTAGAACTGTTTCAGGGCTCCCCTCCCTTCATAGTTTACACAGTATTTTCTGATAACACAGAGGCTAGACCACAGGGAGAGGCCTTCATGTCAGATCCAGCTTGACCTAACCATGTTTTACATCCTAAGGGTTCATTGTCTTCAGCAATATTAGCCTACCTTAAAGGTCTGTATCAATAGACTTTATTGTTTTAAGTTATACTTTGATGACGCTGACTAACCATTCAAAAGGAGATTTCTCATTGTGGTACTGGGGGTTTTGTTAGTCTATGGTTCTTTTGGGAGAGAATTGTCATTTCACATGGCTAAAATTCTTTTAAGATGTAATTGTATATGTACACAAAAGTACTTAGATGTGCAATATATAATTTTGGGTAAATATAAAATAACATGATTCTTTGAGGCTTTATATTTTTTTAAAAAACCTGTTATTGTACCTACTTGTCTCTCTGTATTTATCTCCTCTCTCATCCTATCTGTAGTCTCCTCCTCCAATTTTCCATTTTCCACTTCATATCACATCTATCCCGCTCTTCCCCTCTTAAGACATCTGCCATGACACACCCATGGTTCCTTCATACAATCCTGGTTTCTATGGGTTCTCCATATTACCATATACTCACATCTAAGGATTTGGAGCTAGGAACTCAGAAAAGAAAGAGAGAACACGCAGTGTTTGTCCTTCTTGGTCTGGTCACCTTACTCCACATAATTTTTTCTTGGCCATTCATTTGCATGCGAGTTTCACTTTTCTTCACAGCTGAATAGTATTCAACTTTCATACAAGCCACATTTTCACTATCCATTCACCTGTTGAAGGATTTTGGTTGTTTCCATTTTGGGGGATATTATGAGTAGTTTGGCAATGAGCATTGCTGAGCAATTATCTCTGGAACAAGATGGTAAGTACTCTGGGCATATGCCAAGGAACAGTACATCTGGATCATATGGTTGATTTATTTTTAGATTTGAGGATTCTCCTTACGAATTTCTAGCATAGCTGCACTAATTTGCATTTCCACCAACAGGGAATGAGGGTTTCTCTTTTGCTACAACCTCACCAGTATTTGTTGTCTGCTGTTTCGTTGATCTTTTAGCCTTTCTGACTAGGGTGAATTGAAAATTTCAAAGTTGTTCTAACTTGACTTTTTTAATTCTTTTCAACATGATGCTCTAAGCACTAGTCAGAGCAATAAGAGAAGATAAGGAAATTGAAAGGATACGAAAAGGAAAACTAGTAACTGTTTTCAATTGTTATTTTCTCTAAATTACATTTAGTCTTGTTTTCCTCTTTGTGAGCTTTTTGTTTCACTGTGTTTTGTTTTGAAATATTTTGTATTATTTTTGTTTGTTTTAATTTTTTGTTTTGATTTTTGACAGAGCAAGAGGAAGAGGGAAAAAGATCATGAAGTTGAATACTTAAGGAGGTGGTGAGTACCTACTGAAGAGGAAAACAGTCAAACATTGTATAAAAATTTTTTTAAATAAAAAAGATAAAATAAAAAAAAGATATTTTCTACTCATCAGACAGTAGAAAATTAGAGTTTGAGTGGGAAATTATAGTTACCTAAAATACATTTATTTGGTCTGTAATATACAGACCAAAAGGAAAAGTCTCTCAGTAGCCACTTATACATTAGATGTTTCTTCAGCATATCACTTTAAGAAGTTTCTTTTCCTTAATCTTTTCTCGATAGGAAAACATTTTTGAAATTTTAAAAACTCTAAACCTGGCATTTTGCAAACATCCATTTTCAAAGACTAGTCTTTATGGTCAGCTCAATGGATGTTCTCAAACTAGATGCAGCCCTTTTAACTGATGGTGCTTTTATGGAGGAACAGGAGCATCATCATGGATGCCAGGGTAGTGATCAGCTGGGGTGCCAGCTAGCTAAAAGCAGCCATGATCCCTTCCACGATATCAAAAGTGAAAGGTGTCTTGCACTTTGCATTTAGTCAGGGCCTTGTGGTACATCTACAAACATGATATGGCAGTCATCTCAATATTTGTAACTTAAAGAGGAACTTCCTGGGGCTAGGGTTATGGCCGTGCAAAAAAGAGCACTTTTCCAAGGTTGGATAAAGCACAGGGACAAATAGCCAAACGAACAGAAACACATGAGCTATGAACCAATGGCTGAGGGGCCCCAATTGGATCAGGCCCTCTGAATGGGTGAGATAGTTGATTGGCTTGATCTGTTTGGGAGGCATCCAGGCAGTGGTACCGGGTCCTGTGCTCATTGCATGAGCTGGCTGTTTGAAACCTGGGGCCTATGCAGGATCGCTTGGCTCAGCCTGGGAGGAGGGGACTGGACCTACCTGGACTGAGTCTACCAGGTTGATCTCAGTCCGCGGGGGAGGCTTTGCCCTGGAGGAGGTGGGAATGGAGGGTGGGCTGGGGGGAAGGTGAGGGGGGGCCGGAGAGGGGAGAACAAGGGAATCCATGGCTGATATGTAAAACTGAATTGTATTGTAAAATTAAAAAAAAAGAGCACTTGTCTATGCAAAAGACTGAGGATCAGTTCTCAAAACTCATTTCATGACTACTGGTAAACTCCAGCTCCAGGGGAATCAAGCCTCTGGTCTCCATGGCACCTGCATCATTTGCAGATATTTACACATGGCAAACACAAGCATATAAATAAATTTTAGTAGATATTAAGATAAGATGAGCATTATCTACACTATGCTTCATTTCAGGACTCTCATCAGAGCAGGCAAGAAATGAACTAAGGCAATAGGCAGGGAGCTTCTGAATGTGTCCCCATTAGGTAAGTACAACCTGAGATACGAAGACAGAATGTCAATTCTTTCATTATAAAAGCATGTTACCAAGTGTAATAATATGTATTGGCATCTTGTCAAGAATGACAAAACAAAAGCTCTTCATATTTGGAAACAATAAGAAATCAGCTGACTTCTATTTCTGTTTGAAGCAAGAATTAGGACAGAAAAAGATAAATCTACCTTAATTTTGAAAAACGAGGTCCCCTTTGATACAATGACATCCCTGTCTACCTCTAATATAGCTTTGGGGGGTTGATGTCCAGATTAAGCCAAAACGACCTGAGATGTTCAGAACAAGAGTCTACACACAAACGGCTGTGAGGGTGTGATAGATCCTAACTGAAGTGTGTTTTACTGCCACTGTTCATGGAGTAGTATCTCACAGGGACTTACACTTCATAAGAGAAAACTAATTTAATATTAACATAATTTATGAAGCAAGAGTTTAATTTGTTCCTGATGCTCTCTGTTTTTCCTTTGTAGTTCTTTTTAAAAGGTGACATTTGAGCCTATACATTATATTAAAACAATAAAGTGAAAAAATCAGCTGCATTGCTTTCCTCTATCAATAAATGTGAAATACATGGTTATTTTTATCTCTAAGGAATGCTGCTACAAATGATCATAGTTCCAAATCTAGAAACATAAGGTAGAGTCAGTGGATAAGTCAAAGTATACAGCATTTACTCATGGGAAAGAGATAACCTTATAACAAATTGTGTTTTATAATCTATTAATAGTAATGGAAAAACAAACTCATTATTATGTATTTTTTAATTCCTGGGATTTATGATTTGGGAGTTAGTCTTCCTTGTCCACTTCACTAGGTTTAGAATCATCATGACAATGTTCCTCTGGTCATGTGTGTAATAGCTCTCCAGAGAAGTTAAGCTGGGGAGAGAAGATAGAGCCTAAACGTGGTTTGTACCATGTCATGGCCTGGGATCCCAGACCGAATAAAACTGAAAGATAATTGAGTGCTAGTGTTCCTCCTCTGCTTCCTGAGTGCTGGTAGGAAGTAACTAATCTCATGTTCCAGACACCATGCTTCCCTGCCTCAGTGTACTTTTCCATCTGTGAGCCTTTAAAATCCTTTCCTTCCTTCAGTGGCTCTTGTCAGGTACTTTGTCTTAGAGTGAGAAAATAATAAATACAGATTCTTTATAGAATATTTTCAATAATTATAAACATTTTGGCCTGAAATTTCTTTTATATCAAACTTATCACATAAAAATCAACCAGATAGTCATAGATTTTATGAGTGCATATTCTCATGACAGTGATAAAACGACCAGACCTAGAACACAGAATACATGTAGTTTCAAAGGCATCTACCTTTATCCTATAATGTCACCTTTCTAAAATATGAGCAAGCTATTTTTAATAAACTAGGGTGCCTATAACAGAACTGCATGCATATACTAGGTCAACTAGCTGCATTTTTAAACTTCTGAATTACAGTGTGTACTTTAAGAAAATACAAAGAACAAAATTCTGACAGTTCAATGTGCTACTTAGACTTTAGGAAATTAATATTTTGCCTCAGATAATGATGCTTAGAAAAATGACTTTACACATTGTCTAAAAATTTGTATACAGGGCAAGATGGATTCTACCTATAATCTCACTACTTTGGATACTGAGCCTAGAGGATTGCTAACAGTACAAGGACAATCTTAGATACATAAACTTTATTACAAGAATAAAATAAAATTAATGTAAAATAGGATAAATTAAAAGCACACACTTGTTAGAGTTCATCAAGATGGTGAGCCAGAGACCATGATGTTCCTAATTCATTTTTAGTTTTCAGTAATATTGTATGTGTTGAAAATGAGAGAAATAAGCAAAATTTTCAGTGCTTTATGAATCAATAATAGATGTAATGCTACAGTTATGGGTATGGAGAACTGTGGCTTCAATGAGAGCATGAGTGTGAAGGAACATGAAGAGGTGGTTGCTATTTGTGGAAAAATATCCCTCCTACACTCGGAAAAACAGCTTGGAAGGGACTGTGACTTTGAGCAGCCCAAGAAAGCTGAGGACTGAAGGGCCTATCAACTTGACCTTTGCTCCACTGTTTGTCACCAGGTGCATTTGATTTCTTTCTGCTACTGTTTATTCTTGTGATACTTTGACCAAGTGTGTAAATCAAAGGTTGTTCTGAAATGAATGTCTTCTTCAGGGAAGGAGACACCAGAGTCCAGCATGGTGGGAGAAGATTGGCAAGGCCACAAGTCGTCCTGGACAGCAGAGGCGAGAGTAACCTTCGTCTATTATCTTCTGAGAAAATGAATTTGACTTTGCACTGACAATAGCATAAGTAAAACCTGAGGAGCTTATGTAACATTTATGAACTTATTTTCCTTACATTTCTAAGCTCATTTCTTTGTCTTTCTTCTTATTGATAAAATATTTTCAGAAGGATCTTGTTTTGGACATTTTAAGTTGGTCAACAAATGCAAACTTAAGATTTTGTTTAGTAAAATATAAAGGCACAGTTCTTTAATTCATGCAAGCTAGAAAGTAATAAAACAGTTGATATGAAAATAAAAATATCTAATAGTGAACAAGAAACAAACAGAACATTGCCCAGTTTGTTTTATGAGGTCACAGTTATCATGATAGCTAGACCACATAAATGCCCAATGAAGAAAGAGAATTACAGACAAACTTCATTATGAACATAAATCCAAAATTCTCAATATAATACTTGCAAAAAAAATCCAAGAACATATCAAAGTGATCATGGACTGCAATCATACAAGGTTCATCCCAGAGATGCAGGATGGTTCAACATTTAGAAACTGATTAAATGTAATCCACCAAATAAACAAATTGAAAGACAAACACACACACACACACACACACACACACACACACACACACACACACACATGATCAATTCATTAGAAACAGAAAAAGCCTTAGAAAAATTCCAACACACTTTCATGAAAAAAAGTCCTGGAAAGATTACAGACACAAGGAACATACATCAATGCAATAAATGTAATTTATAGAAATTCCATATTCAACATCAACTTAAATGGAGAGAAACTTGAAGCAATTCCACTAACATCAGGAACAAGACAAGGTTGCCTACTCTCTACTTTCTACTCAATATAGAACTTGAGATCTTAGCTGGAACAATAAGACCACTGAAAAAGATCGAAGGAGTACAACTTGGAAGGGAAGAAGTCAAAGCATCTTTATTTGCAGATGATATGACAGTATGACAAGTGACCCTAAAAATTCTACTAAAAAAAACCTTGTAGACTTCTTAAACACTTTCAACAAAGTAGAAAAATTAACTCACAAAAATCAGTAACCTTCCTATAAACAAACGGCAAAGGTATGGATAAAACAGGAAATAAAATTTTTCATAGTAGCCTTAAAATTATAAACTATTGCCAGGTGGTGCTGGCACACACCTTTAATCCAGGCATGTGGGAGGCAGAGGCAGGCAGATCTCTGTGAGTTCAAGTCCAGCCTGGTCTGTAGAGGAAGATTTAGGACAGCCAAGGATACACACAGAGAAACCCTGTCTCAAAAAAAAAAAAACCATATTATATAAATGTAATATCTTTGGGGTAACTCTTACCAATCAAATGAAAGACTTGTATGTTTAAAAACTTTAAGACCCTGAAGAAAGAAATTGAAGAAGACATTAGAAAGTGGAAAGATCTCTCATGTTCGTGGATCAGTAGGATTAATAAAATAAAAAAATGACCATCCTACCAAGCTAATTTACAGATAAATTCAGTGTAAACATCATCAAAATTCCAACACAATATCTCACATATCTTAAAAGGACAATTTTCAGCTTCATACAGAAACACAAAAAACAAGGATATCTAAAATAACCCCGAATAATAAAACAATTGCTGGAGGCACTACCATCTCTGACCTCAGATCACATTATAAAGCTGGTTATAAAAATATCATGATATTGGCACAAACCAGACATGTTGATAAATGAAACTGAATTGAAGTCCAAGACAAAAATCCATCCACACATATGGACACCTAATTTTTGTTAAAGAAACCAGAAATACACTCTGGGAAGAACCTTCAACAAAAGGTGCTGGTCAACCTGGATGACTAAACGTACAAGAATTCAAAGAGATCCATACTCATCATCCTGACCTAAATCCAACTATAAGTGAATCAAAGTCCTCAACAAAAATCCAGATACATTTATTCTGATATAAAAGAAAGTAGGAATAGCCGTGAACTCAGTGGCACAGGAAAAGACTTTCTGAACAGAACAACGTTAGCATAGACATGAAGATCAACTATCGATAAATGATACCCCATGAAACCAAAAAAGTATCTGCATGGCAAAGGACACCATCATTTGGACAAAGTAGCAGCCTACTGAATGGGAAAAGTTTTACCAACTACACATTTGACAGAGGACACATATCCAAAATATATGAAGAATTAAAAAAAACTAGGTATGAAGAAAAAGATAACCCAGTTAAAAAAAGAGGTATATATCTAAACACAATTTCCTCAAAAGAAGAAACAAATGGCTATGAAAGTTTCAATATCCTTAGTCATTGCAGAAAAGAAAATCAAAACCACTTTGAGAATTTATCTTACACCATCAAAATGGCTAAGATCAATAAAACAAATGGCAGCGCAATGTGGACAAAGATGTGTAGTAAGGCAAACACTCATCCATTGTTGGTCACAATGCAAACTTGGACTGCCACTATGGAAATCAATGTGGAGGTTGGGAATGATATAATTCAAGATGCAACTATGTTATTCTTGGGTATATACCCAAATGATACTTCATCATACTACAGAGACAAGTACTACTTGTTCAATAATGTCCATTGCTTCTCTACTCATAATAGCCAGAAATTAGAAACATCTTAGATGTACCTCAACAAATGAGTGGATAAAGAAAATACAAAACAGTTACACAATGGAATATTAGTTAGCTGTTTAAAAAATGAAGTCATGAAATTCTCAGGTAAGTAGATAGAGCTAGAAAAAAATTATACTGAATGAGGTAACTCATATCCAGATAGACAAATACAGTATGTATTTGCTTCTATGTGGATTTTAGCTCTTAAGACAATGATAAGCTACACTCTGTTGGACCACAAAGGTTATGTACAGAGTAAGGGACTAGTGAGGGTGAGGGGGCAGATGAATATCCTTAGTAAAGGGAAATAGAATAAATAGTTATGAAGTTGGATGTGGTGAAATGGGAGGATCAAGTAGGGAGAGATCAGGAAGAGGGGAATAAAGGAAGGAATATGTGTAGAGACAGGTAAAATAAGACATTTGAGTGGTAGGATGGAAACCTAATATAGTAGAGGCTACCTAAAATACATACACATCTGAAATAGCCAAATGACAGGACAGGCAGAGCCCAAATGGACACAGTTTTCCAACAAATGAAGTTTCCAGTATTGAGAATGGGTTACATCTAATTGAGCTCTTGGTTCAAGGGTCCCATGGCAACCCCCAAACAGCCCAAATTGATGCTATGCTATAGGTTGTTCTCCATAAATTGACAACAAGATCCTACTGCTGAATACAACACCACCTAAACAATTCCTTGAACATGGATAAGTAGAACTGGTGCCCACCTAGAGCCTTCACTCCTATGGACTAGTGTTCTTGGTAATGGAAGGTACTCTCTACACTCTAGTAAAGGAGAAACAATAACCCTCCCAGCTACAAAGTCTTTGACCTACATTGCTGTTCTGTCTGCAAGATATCTGGTGCAATAGTAAGACAAAGCTTGCAGGAGTATCCAACCAATAAATGATGTAATTTATGACCTAGACTACAGTTGACACCCATTCCTTATGTTGTTTGCATGATCAACAACTGGATATTAAATAGTTCAAGGGCCTCGGGGAGAACCAAATACTATGGTTCTACTAAAAGAAACTTAGCAATAAAATGATTTCTCATGACATTCTGCTATACTCATAGATCATGCCTTGCTCAGTCATAATAATAGAGGTTGCCTTTCCCAGATGATAAAAACAAATAGAAACTCACAGACCAACACTATGCAGAGAGTGGGAGATATCAGAACATTCAGTTCTAAAGGATTTGTCTCCATTAAATAAATAATCTTACATGGCTCAGGGAACTGTGCTGAAAAAGAGGCAGAAAGAATATGAGAGCTGGAGGGAATGAAGGACACCAAGGAAATTATGTCTTTTAAATACAACAGGACAGATATACATGCAGACTCACAGACAGTGAGGCAGTATGGACAGTGACTGCAGGGGCTACACCAGGTGGATCCTACAAGTGGACACATGCCCACATCCCATATCCCTAACCCAGGAGCTATCTCCAGTACATAACAACTTGCAAATGAAAATTTAGTTTTCTCTAAGGGAATCTCACTGGGGAAACAAACTACTCTTAAGGGTAGGCAGCATGTCCAGCAGTAGATGGCCAATAAAAACAAACTCAGTGTAATCCTCTGAGGTTCCTTTACTCACAACGTCATGTCAGAGTTTTTCTTTTTAATTTTCCTGTTTTTTATTTTACACACACACACACACACACACACACACACACACACACACACACACATTTACTTACCTTACATGTCCTTTGAGTACATATTAATGCTTTTTATTGTATTTTTATAGGATTCAGGAATGTGGAAACCAGTGGGTCTTTGTGGCTATCTGTTTCTCATGCTGTTCTTAAGCTTCTGTTTGTTGGTTTCCTCCTATTGTAGTTTTATTGTTTTTGATTTATTTTCAGCCATCAGAAGCCTGTTTACTTTCTGATGTGAGAAAGGAAAGAGATGGATCTGGATGGGAGGAGATATAGGGAGGAATTGGGAGCAGGAGAGGAAGGGGAAACCATAAATAGGATATATTGTTTGAAAAAAAAAACCCTTATTTTCAATAAGAGAAAAAAGGATCAAGAAAAACTTGATTAAGAAATTTGAAAGAAAAGCAACATTTCTAATTAATACATTTGTCAGATCTAACTACTTAAAACACTGTAAAACTGACATAGAAAAGAAAAAAATTAGAAATTTAAAAAGTTTAGACATGGATTTAACAAACAACTATTAAGAAAGAAAGCAACACCTCTGAGGTGTTACTGCACTGCAGTGAGGAAGAATGATCTGTTAATAAAGATATCTATAGGAAAATTAAAAGTCAATCATAACCTCCTAACTCACACTGCAAGTAAACTAATAATGAAAATGACAAGACAATGGAATGGAAAAGACAAGAAATACATAGAACTGTCCAATAACTCACATTCATGAAGAAGAACCTCTTTTCAAATACATAAGCAGAAAGCAGACATACCCAAACAGAACTGAGAAGAGAAAGGACAAGAGGAGAAGGAAGAGGAGAAGGAAAGAGAGAGAGAGAGAGAGAGAGAGAGAGAGAGAGAGAGAGAGAGAGAGAGAGAGAGAGAGAGGAGAAGGAGGAGCAGGAGTGAGATATTCATGCAGCTGCTAAGTTAAAGAAAATATATTACAGATCTCTAGAGATTTAAGGAAAAACAAACCTAAGTTAGTATTGAGTATAATATGCATCTATCCAGAAGGCTAAAGATTTGTAGTTGATTATCAACTCTTAAAAGAAAATACTGATGTAGGGTAGTGAGATAGTTGAGATAGCTCAGGGGTTAAGAGCAAACAAAGCTGTTGTACAAATCTGAGTTTGGTTCTCAGTGCCCACACTGGGTGGCTCACTACTTCCTGTTACTCCAGGGACATCTGATGCTTCTGGCATCCATTGGGATCATGTGCATCCATTTGGACATCGATACACACACATAATTAAAAATAATAGAAAAAAATTAAGAGACTATATAGAGCACTGAGACCTTTCATTCACTTCCAGTGAGCAATAAAATTGATGCAACTAATATGTAAAACTGATTTTATCATATGTAATAATGCTGAGTCTATATATCTTTTCTAGGGCTCAACAATGTCACTCCTTTACACATATCTTTAAAAATGCATACATGAAAAGAATCTTTCCCTGTAACCTTTAAAATGATGCAGCCATTCCCAAACCATGATTCTAAACACGGAGGCACCAAATATCTTATCTACAACAAATTCACAGGTCACACTCTGCCAAGTTGATCCAAGCCAAACCTCATTGAGGGAGCACCAGTGGGGGATCGGAGGATTACATTGCTAAATTCAGCATGCTTTTGAAAGAAGGCCATTCCAATGTTAATATTCAATGTTGAGAATAACTTAGCTATTGATGCAGACACTCTGAACTCATAAAATGAAGATATACATTCTGAATTACATGCCTCAACTCTACATAATCTAGTACTGTTTGTATGTTGCAAGTAATTCAAGTAAAATACTATTATTACAAATAATAAAGTCCACACAATGAAATAATATCAGTTCCATAAATTCCAAATCCTTAATATGAGAAAACAACATAAAAGTTCAAGGGAACATATCCTCTTCAAACTTTTCTAGTTTTATAGCAATAATGTTCAATAAGAGGGAATTAGATGCTATCTAAAATAGCTCAAAAGCATGGTCATCAGTATGTTCAAAGAAACAAAGTCTAAACCCTTGTATGAATCCTAAGGAAAAATATATAAACACACACAAAAATGTTGAATAACATAAAAAAGTTGTAGAAATTGTTGAAGGGGAATTTAACAAAGAAAAGGAAATGTCTCCTCAAATATGATGAACTGTATTCACACAAATACTTCAAAAGAGCTACCATAAATATGTTCAAGGAACTCAACAAGGAAATGAATATTTGCCAAGAGAACAAAGGCAACAGCTAAATAAAATGAAGAAGTGAGTTTTGGATAAGAAAAAAATTCAAAAGAAAGATAGAATTACTAATGAAAAATCAAAATGAAATGATGGTGGAAATGAGAGTCTCAAGAAGTCAAGCAACAATCCCATTGGAAAATCTCACCAATAGAATAGACTATAGGGAATGGAACAATAGGACTTAAAGACAAGATTGGGTCATTTGAACAAGATTAGTGCTAATTATTTTAAATGACCAAATGGGACATAAAAGAATGTTGGGACACCATAGAAATACCCAACAAATTTTGGACACATAAGAAGAAATAGAATTCCATGTCAAAGGCATAAAGTAATTCCAACAAAAATATTGAAATAAATTTCATAAATCTAGGGGAAATAAACCTATTTGGTAAAAGAGGCATATAGAATACCAGGAACATAGGGTCATAAAAGAAATCCTCATCTCATATTATAGATAAAACATTAAACTATGTAATGAATAAAGTATACTGAAAGCTACAAGAAGGGCCAAGTCATATATAATAGCAGGCCAATGAATAGTAGCTAATTATTCAATGCAATTTTTTAAGAGAGAAGGGTTTGGGAAGATGTATTTCAAGTTCTGAGAAATCAGAGCTGTCCATACAGATAATTGTATCCAACATAATTGCTTGTCATAATTTAGTGGGAATAATACTAATGATAGAAGCAGGCTAAAACAATTTATGAGTACTAAGTCAACTCTAAAGGGTGTACTGGAAAAATACTTTGGAGTAAAGAGAGGGGTAAATATGTATATATATATATATATATATATATATATATATATATATATATATATATATATAAAACAAGGTAAAGAAATCATACTTAAGCAAATGAAGACTAAGAAAACACCATAATCTTGACCCCTTAGGGGTCAAGATCATGATAGGGAAATCTACAAAGACAACTGAACCAAGCTCATAGGAACTCATAAAATTTAGAGCCACAGCTGTGAAACCTGCGTGGGACCAGACTAGGCCTGCTGCATACAGGAGACAGTTGTGTAGCTTGGTCTATTTAAGGGGCCCCTGGCAGCGGGATCAGGATCTATCCTTGGTGCGTGAGCTGGCTTTCTGGAGTCCATTACCAATGGTGGGACACCTTCCTCAGCCTTGATGCAGTGGGGAGGGGCTTGGTCCTGCCTCAACTGAATGTATCAGGCTTTGCTGACTCCCCATGGCAGCCCCTGCCCTTTTGGAGCAGGGAATGGGGGGTGTTTTGGAGGTTGTGGGTGAGGAAGGCTGGAGGGGGAGCAGGAAGAGGGATGAGAGGGGGCAATCTGTGGTTGTTATGTGTAATATGAATAAAAAAATATTAAAAAAGAAAAAAATAAAACACCATAAAAACAACAAATTGACAAAAATTAATAAACACCTTTGAATATTACTTCACATATTAATGACCTTGATCTCCTCCTCCCAAGTATACAAACTCACGAACTGTATTAGAAAACATAGTTATCTTTTGTGTGCCCCTAATTCATGCATCATCATCAAAGACAGATGTCATTTTAGAGAAAAAAAGATAAAGCAAAAGAATCCCAAACAAATGGAAACAGGAAACAAGAAGGAATGACAGACAATTCTGATACCTAAAAAATTCAACTTCAAATCAAAACTAATCAGAAAAAATACAAGGGTTCCTTCATGTTGATCAGGGAACAATCCATCCAGAGGCCATTACAATACTAGATACAAAACAGCAAACACGGGTCCACTCATTTTCAGAGAGTAAGCATTACTACACACACAGTCACATATTGTGAGGATATGAGGCCGTCTCCACAGGAGGAAGCTTACATTTTGTACTGTAAACTTGTTCAAATGCTTGTGCATGAGAATGGCATAAGCTTAATAGGAAATATGATTGTTTTTCCAAATAAACATGTTGTGAATTTCAAATTGCCTTTAAATGAGTTGACACTTTTTTTTTTTAATCAAGAGGTGGTATTTACTGCAGAGACTCAAAACTGGATAAAGTACTAGAATGAGGCCATAAATGTTCATTCTTCCATGGGACATATATATCAGTCACTCTGAAGTCTTGTGCAAAACTGTGGGAAAAGAATTGCAAAGATTGTAAAAGTCCATAGAAATGGTGGAGTGTTTGGAACAGCATGTTTTGGGCATGATGTGGCCATTGTGGTCTTGATGTAGCAGTAGTTGCGATTATCACCACAAGACCTGTATGGCATTAGGCTATCAACATGCAGTCATAGAGGTTGGTGTCTCATGAGTCTCCATTCCCCTTTGAGAGTTTATAGGCAGCTAATATTTGCTGGAGGAGGAAGAGACATTTTCTTTAGTGGTGTAGCCACTGGTTAGTTGCTCATGCTCCTGTAAATAAATATTCTTTTGCTCGCATGTACTTACAACTCTACTTAAATTCATTGAGTGGGTCACACACATTAACATACACACAGACGTGTAACTAAAAGAGGAATTATTAGGAGGAAAAAAGGATATCAGAAGTGCAGGGAAGTTTCAATTGTCTAAGGCTACTACAGCATTTGCTTTAGGCTACTGAAGCTGGAAATCATGAGCCAGTAACGGAAGGTGGATATGTGAAAATACATTGCATTATTTTTGAAAGTGCCATAATAAAACCTATTATCTAGATTAATAAATTATTTTTAAATAAGTCATAAATTATTTTTAAAACTAAAAAAATAGTAAAAGATGCATATACATCTTCACCATAAAGCATACAGAAGAACCTTGGTAGCATCATTTGACTGTAACATAGTTGTAAGCTAGAAAAATAATTAGTATAGTGACTGTATGTCTCCCATTGGCCTATCATTGTTTACATGCTGAATTCCTTTCAAATAGAGAAGAAGGTCATAATTCCAGTGAACATGACAGGTTTTCTTTAAAACCTTTATCATTCATTCATAGTCGATATTTCTTAAATACCATTCCTTCCAAGAAAACCTGGAAGAAGAAGCTTCTTATGCACATACTCCATGGAATAATAAACATGTTAATTGAGCATTGGTAATTTCTTAAAGAGAAGGCTGATGACTTCTCCTTCTTCTCCTTCTTTTTCTCCTTCTCCTTCTTCTTCTTTTCCTTCTAATCCTCCTCCCCTCCCTCCTCCCTCCTCCTTCTCCTTCTTCTCCTCCTCCTCTTCCTCCTTCTTCTTCTCCTCCACCACAGCACTAAACCATATTCAGTAATCCCATCCATAGCTTCTCCAAGTTCTATATAGGTATAATGCATCATCTCAGAATCTTACATTCTTACTTAACTTACAAGAGAGAAAATAGAATACAAACCACTAAATAAGCAGTTTTAATAAGATTGTATTTGGACATGATTTAACAAAGAATTACTGATTCCTTGAATTAACTTTGTAGCTAATTTTTATTGTGTGTTGGGGTCTTCCTACATATGAAGGACATAAAGCACACTAATACTAAATCTGTATTATCCCACTCACTACTCCCACTTCCTGCTTAATTATGGTTGTGTCTTTGAGCCCATTTTTCTTTTTGCATTGTCTGCATCTCTTAGTTTAATGTGGTGTAGCAAGAGTTCATTCATTCTGCCCTATAGAGAAATTTGCTGGAATTCTCTGTGGCATTGACATAATCAACAAACAACTCACAGGAGGATTCCATGTTTCTTTATTTGTATTTTTTATTTAATTTTTTTTCTTAATTTTACATGCCAGTCACAGATCCCCCTCTCATTTGTCCTTCTGCTCCCCCCCAGAGGCTTGATAAGTAACTGATAAAAGGAGACACAGAAAAAACATCCATAAAGGAAAAACTAAAATCTATGTTGGGAACCATAATTCAATCTAAAGAATGTGTCCACTCATTTCACGTTATGTAAGAGCACCCTTACATCTTTGTTGATTTTCAATAACTTTGTCCTCAGATAACTAACTAGAGTATTTCCTGGCATAAAAAAAATAAAATAAAATAAAATAAAAATTTGGCTGGTTTCCATCGTTGGAGGTCATGGTGGTACTGAGTTACAAAGGAAAGTGAGAACAATTGGAGTGGGTCAAAGCAGAAGATTCATGTTTTTTACCCCGGCACAGAAGCTGCATCTGTCAATCCCAGAAAGCCAAAAGTTCAGCTCTTTTAATAGAGAGGTGAGATCCAATGGAACCTGGAGCAATGGTGAGCGGTGAACTATATTTCCAAAGGTCACTTGATATTTTAAAACTGTGGTCAAAGACACATTCTCTATCCCCCAAATCAATGAACTCTCTTTGTTAATGTGTTGATCTGTCTGTTTGTTTGTTTATATTTGTGTTTTAGTATTCTAAAGGTTGCCCATTCCTCACCCCAAAGAAAATAAACTTTTCACAGTTTTGGGAATTCAATCTGGGGGACAGAACATGGGCTGTGCTCCGTCCCTGGGCTAAGCCTTAAGACTGGTACTTCAACTATGAGAAACCCAGCACAGCCATTCCATGGTGCTTGACTTGAAGATACTACTTTTTCTCACAAAACTCCACTGAGACTTTAAGGTTGAGTTTACATGAAATGCTCTTTGTTTTTAAATAATTTCAATTTCTTATCCCTATTTCACTCCTTAACCACTATTTCATAGTTACATTTCTAGAAAGTTTTAGGTAAATTCAGGATTTTATTTATTTTTTACTTTTAACAATGCTGAACATTAGAAAAATAAAGATCATATAAATGGAAATGTTGGCTATCATATTCCTACTATTGTGTAAAGACAGTTTGATAAAAATAATTTTAATATGCTTCAACCTCTCATCTGCTTTAGTGAATTGAGAAATCATTGTTCAAGACTATAAGGTATGAAAACAACCAAACAAAAATCACATCTGCACCAACCATTCTTATTCCTGGATGAGGTCACAAAATAAAAAATAACCTGAATCTACCAAGACTTATTTTTAGCTTTTCACTTTAAAATCTATCTAGTTTCTAAAATGGGCCAAAATTTAGTGAACACCATACTCTGTGGTGGTAACATGGCAGAAGTGGGGGTGGAAAGATTGTTAAATACAGCAGACAGAGAACTGCTATGAGTTAGCATCTTCTACATATGACAGGAAGGTGTACCTCTGAAATCCTAACAATGGGATCACCTAAACAAGACTTGAGCAATAGCATCACCAGTTGACATGATAACACATATGGGGTAAATCTCAGAAGGCCTGACTTCTGGATGAGTTATAGGCAAATAGTGGCTGTTAAGAGCAGAATCATTCTTTTGTAGGGACAAGCCCCCTGAGAGGTTACCCAATCCCAAATGGTCATCGCTAGATACATGGACATATGACCAACACTAAATTGACTCACCAGGTTATATGTTTTATATACATTTATTTACATATATATGTATATGTTAGTGGTATAGCCACTGGTAAGTTGCTTATGCTCCTGTAAATATTCTCTTGTTCATACTGCTTTCAAAAACCCTACTTACACCCACTGAGTGAGTCACAAACATACACACACATGCATGTACACACAGAGACATGTAACTATAAGAGGTATTATTAGGAGGAAGGGGATCAGGAAAAGTGCCATGAAGTTTCAGTTGTCTAAGGCTACTATAGCATTAGCTTTAGGCTGCTGAAGCTGGAAATCATAAGCCAGGTAATGGAGGGTAAATATGATCAAAACACATTGCATATATGTTTGAAAATGCCTTAATGAAACCTGTTATCTAAAATTAACACATGTTCATAAATTATTTTTAAAACTAAAAAAAATAGTAAAAGACATGCATACACATCTTCCCCATAAAGCATTTAGAACCTTGATAGTGTCATTTGATTGTAGCAGAGTTGTAAGATAGAAAAAAAGTCAGTATAATTATACACACACACACACACACACACACACACACACACATACATATATACACACATATGAAGAGGCTGAGAATTTGAGAGGGAGTAGGGCATGGGAGAAAGAGGAGTTAAACAGGGAGAGGGTGGGAGAGAAATTGTGTAAATATAGTTACTAATGTATGAAATTCTCAACAAAATGTTTAAGAAATTCTACCCAGTTTCTACACCTTTTATATAATCAAGAAGCCATGAGCTCTGTTTTATACCAAACAGACACCTTGTAACATTTGGCTATAAAAGATGTCATCTCCAATTACAAATCACCATGGGCATGAAGATAATGGCTAGGCTACAAATGAAACCAAGAGATGCCAACTACTTGGTTTGTCATCCTTGTATCAGAGCCACATAATGCTGTTTATGTTTTTTCCTCACTTTTCTGCATTGAAACAACTACAAGCTAACAAATGAGTTGAAATGAGAAGACCCTTTGGGTGAGAGGGACATGGTTTGCCATGGAGAATGAACACTTGCTAGACAGATTCTTTTTCTTTTCTTTTTGTTAGGTACCAGCATGAATGTTACACAGTAGAGCCATTTTTATGAAGAGATCTGAATCTCTCTGCTTAGAATAAAATCTCAGTCCGTCTACCAATGCTGCCTATCCTATTTAGCAAGATCAGCTGCAAAATAGGTATACAAATAATACCTTCTACAGAAGAATACCAAACCCAATCTTAGCGATTTGGAAAAACAGTCCTTAGGTGCCATTTGAGAGGCCTGATTCCTTGGTCTATGTAGAGGTCTGAAGAGTACAAGTTGTTTAGGTGTGTAGCCATGTGTGGAGCAGTGATGGTAGGGACAGTATTCTCCACATGCCAGAACAGATTTACGTATGCACCTTACTATAAGCAAAACAAAGTAACAAAAATTCATGATAATTCTATTTGTATCTATCAAATAATTAGGGAGGTAGAAATTAGAATGTAAGATTTGCAATCAAGCTCTCTTCAGAAACAGTATAGTAAGTTACCCAGAATTTCTTTATTGACTAGCCTCTTCTCCCTCAAGGATCAGGGCACCCCTAAATACAGGAGTATTTGTTGCTCCCCCACACCAACATGCATCATAATTAATGTGCTTTCCTGAAGGGAACAATGTCTTCAACAGTATTTGAAATTCTAGATAGCGGCAGAGTCAGCAGCAACAATTTAAGGTAAAACAAAAGTCTTGGAAGATATTCTGCTCTAGTAGAGAACAGCCTATATTTTAAAAATTATTTTTCCACTTTATTAACTAAATTTTCAGTAATGGAATGAAATCCATTTGAATTACTGTTCTCCTGTCTACATGACCACACTTATTTGCATGCTGCTGGTACTGCACTGGAGATAGGTGTCAAAAGCTTCTATTGAACTTCTGAACTGATATATATTCCAAAATATTTAGATTGCATAAACACTTTCTGAAATCCTCAACTTGATTACCTTTTTAAGGTAAAATAGAAATAGTGTTCTCTTTAGCAATTTACTGAACTCCATTTCTCCTTTACAGTCAGATAACCAAATCCTCTGCAGCCTATGTACAAGTCTGACATGCACTACAGTGTCTCCCTGGTTATGCTTTTATTTTCTCAGCCTTTATCTCCTCAGTATAAATGGGCAGGGAAGTGTGGGTTTCCAGCGCAATTAACCTTATACATATTAACATTTTCTACCACTTAGACATTTGTTCTTATTTCCCTAAAATTTTATTCTACTCATTTGATTATTTAACTCACCTTTAATTCAATTGGCCATAAAATTGACCTTTACTCAACCCTTCCTTTCATTTGCTTTCTGTCTTCCCTGCACCCTACCACAGACAGTCATACTTCCTGTAACTTTCCTGGCTAAACCACATTTTACACTTTATCCGGCCTTTGCCCAGAGGAAGAGTCAATATATTTACCAGATGGAACACTGATTCATTGTTAAGACTTTGTTGTTTATGAGTTCCCAAAGTTTCAGATAATAGAGATCCGGGCTACAGTGCACCAAGATTAAAGGATTGCCATTAAACCTTGTCAATCCCCTTCTCAGGTATCAACACAGAATCCCTCCTCCCTTCCCTTCTCTGGCTCAGCTCCCACTGGCAGAACAGTTTATCTTTTGATTCCACCTGTGTTCCTATAAGATGTACCTTCACTCCTATGAACTATGGGTAATGGGCAATCCCACTTTTATAAAATATGTCTCACCCATCCCTCTGCACAGCTTCATAGGAACTCATTAAATTGTGATTCTAACACAGAATTGGCAGAGAGACTCTTCTTTTTTCACTAATCCAATATGAAGCCACGTCATTCATCTCTTTCAAGGAGAAACTTAGAAATCAGTATAGGTAAATGTGAAGTGAGGCAATTGAACCTAGGAAAGTGGGCAATGTGTCCATCCAGAAGCTGATTTACCTCATCCAAAGCAAAATCATCTGGGATGTGATATAATTGCATTAGGATAGAAATGATTTATTGAAGCCATTTTTTTTTATTTCTGGTAAGTATTCTCATTTCAGTTTTCACAATCACAGGCTGCTTAACAGACTGTGCCATGAGCCACATGTTCAGTATTTTATTTGTTACATTATAGCCCTGAAAACCCTTACTGGATTTCAGGGAGGAAAGAGGAGTATATATAATTCATTGATATTGTAGAATAAACATGGCATTTATTTTTAAATAAAGATCATTTTGTACAAAAGTAAACACCACCAAATTTTACAAATTATAATATAAAAAGAAACATCTCATTTTTAATTGATCTTGTTATCCAGTTACACACTCCTTAAATGTTAATTTTTGGTACACACAGAAAGCCTTAACATGAAGTAACCCGTGGGTTGATGCTTCTGCATCAGTATACCATAGTAAATATTTCACTTAATCTTTCCCTAAAATAGAAAAATCACTGAGTTTTGGTGTTTAAATGTTTTAAATATGAACTTAAATATGCTGTTTTTCATCTAAAAATGACATGTGCTAGGTGGGCTTAACTCCAGTTCCATGTTCACAGAAAATAGAGTTAAGGATTGCTGTTCAGTTTCCTCCAATATTCTAAAGGGTCCTCTGTCACTGCTCTAGGTCTTAAGGGTGATTCTATCCTGAGTAAGCACACAGTAGGTTCAGGAAACGGGCTGTTGTGGAGAAGCCTTCTGACGACCTGTTTGTCCATGGGAGTCATACCAAGAAGAACCTAAAGAAGATTGATCCTATCAACATCAAAATCATATGCTTTTCTGTTCTGGTGATTAAAAATATGGATTATTATGCTCATTTATTTTGCATAGGATGTGACTGCATTAATGAGTTCCATTAGTTCTAGAAATTGGGATGGATGTCTTAGCCAGAGACACCTCAGACCCAAACCTGAGGTTCCAAAGGCATAAAGCAGTATAGTATCTTTTAATCAGCCTTAACTTGTTTCTTTGTTATGCTTCTTTCAGAAATTTGAGATATGACTCTTTACCCAGGAACTGGAATGATAATGAGTTATATATACATACACATTTATATATAATTCACACATATAATATACATACACACATATGTGTATATACATACAATATATGTATATATATATGTATTCATAGGTATGTGTATATAATACACATGTATAATATATGTACACACATAGATATGTATGTGTATATGTGTGCATGTATGCATGGTATATACACACATGTATATAAATAAATCAACCTTTTCGATTCTAATTAATTGTGCTATTGATTTACTTTGTCACTAAGTATTTAACAAGTATGGATGAAATTCTACAAAGAAATAATTGTTTCCAGAAGGCAAGCAATTGGTAGTTCAAGTGCACTCATTTTCTCACTTTAGAATGAATTGAAGTGGAAAAATATGGAGGAAGTTAATGTGAAAATGTCTTCAACCTTTCATTGTCTGCCTCATGGATAAAAAATCACCCACAGCTGATGAGTTGTATTGAATCTGCATTACACATTGATTTTATTATTCCTAGTACAAATTAGTCAAGTATTTATCATGTTGAAGAGAATACACATGTAAAGGAAAAAACAGAGACAAAATATATGAGACTAGTCTCTCATGTGAAACAAAAATGGCTCTCTCTGTGAAACTATAGACAAACAACTTATTTTGCCTGAAACCACAGTGAGAAAAGCAATGTATCTGTCCTTTAATTAGGCAATAGAAATCTATGAAGCTGCATTCACTCAGCTTTTGGCTGTTTATTTTGCATCAGTAAAATCCATGGACTCTGAAGGAGAGCTCAACCGTAATTAAAAGTGTTATTGAGCTAAACACAATTACCAGTGCTTACCTCGTTATATAATGCAATTGGCACCAGAAGTAGAGTTCAAACTAGCTTTCTTTTCTGCATTCTGGTCAGACATATACATGAAAAGGTCTAATGTATTTTAGCAATGGCTAGTATCAAAATCAAGCATGTAAAACTGATGACTTTTGAATCATGACACTGAATTCCTAGGGAGTTTCACAGTGGTTACTAACCTTGGAGGCAATTTGATCTGCTTTGGACTCCATCTCCTATTTCCCTGTAACACTAGAAAGGAAAACATCAAAACTTCTCTTCCCCATAAGACTCCCTGTCAAAGCATGAAATGCCTCTGGTTCTGGATAAAAGCACACCATTCTGCTTTGTTCCAAAAATTAGAACAATATATAATGGTATCTCCTCCCTTAAGAGTTAATCACACTTGTCTTGTCAATAACATAGTCAGGAATCTACCACCAGGGAAGTTGATTCACCTGAATATAAGCTAGAAAAAAATGGGGACTAATTTCCCCCTTACTTTGCTTTCCAAAACCCCCTGCCTTGGTACAGCCATTTTACAGTTTCATTCTTCAAGCACAGTTCTGTTGGAAGAAATGTAATTTTTTCCTTTCTGTCTTTTTCTTTCAAATGCTGGCCAAGAGCCTAAACATGACTTCCCTGACCTGCTTGGCCTCCTCACTTTTTCTCTGAAGCTGAAGCTCCCCTCTTTTCCATCATTCAATGGCTTGCCTATCTCCACGTGCTGAAGATCTGGGCTTCCTGGGACCCTTACTCAAAAAGCATGGCTTTCTCTCGTCTCAGTCTTCTGCTTCCTGGCAGCTGATGATGTTTGCAGCTTCCCTGCCTTATGATTTTTTTTCCCTCAAACTCTAATAAAATTGTCATTGAGCTTCCTTCGAATCTGTTTCTAAAATCTTTTATTAATAATACAAGTACAGAAAGAAGGTGACTCTAATTTTTATGGTAACGCAATTATATACCTGCCATTTAACCATGTGAAGTTTCTTGAGATCAAGACAATTCATTCAACACTAATCTCTTTATGCTTTAAGATGGTAAAGGGTTTTAGGATGTCAACCCATATGCTTTAGCAGGGTTAGCTATGCTATTGTAAGTAAGGGAGCTTACCAGTTGAGAAGTAACGTAATTCTAGCAATTTCAAAAGTAATTACTTTATGAATATAATTATAAAGCTAAGAAAATTTTATCAAAAACCAGATCTATGGAAAAATAAGCATAATATCACAAAGGCACTAAACTTTATTTTTCATAAAATTAAACAAAAATTTTAAAATGTTCTTACTGTATTAGTTTTGACATATTCTGTTTTGGAGTATAAATAATATAGTAAAAGTAAAATAATTGTGATTTGATTTAAATAATATAATCTTTATAATATTAGAAGAAAAAATACCAACATTTGAATATATACCAATTACACTTGTGACATCTAATCATTATCAACTTGACTGGAATTGGAATCATTTATAAAATAAACCTCTGGGCTCCTCTGGAAAGATATTTGCAAGAGAGGTTTAACCATGGAAGGAAGATTTTTTTTTCTTTTGGATTTTCGAGACAGGGTTTCTCTGTGTAATTTTGGAGCCTGTCTTGAAACTGACACTGGCTCTGTAGACCAGGCTGGCCTGAAACTCACAGAGATCAGCCTGCCTCTGTCTCCCAAGTGCTGGAATTAAAGGCGTGCACCACCACCGCCCGGCAACACTACAACTTTCTGACCTCTGAAAAATGCACTAAAAAACATACATCAGAGAAAAGATGGTCTCTTCAAACATGGTGCTAGCAGTTCTGAACACCCATGTGCAGAAAAACAAACCTAGATTACTTTTATACAGAAGTAAAATCAAAGTGGATTAAAGACATGCATGTAACAGTTGACACCATGGAACTTGAAGTTGGAAACACCACAAGACTTAACCATAAACCAGAACTTTATGCTTAAGATTTCAATTAGCTCATTAAATAATCATGAACATTTAAAAACTGGATTGAATGAAATTAGTCTCTCCACAGCAAAGGAAATATTACTGTAATGAAGAGATAGACCAAAGAAAGGGAGAAAATCTTTTTCAGTTATTCATCTGAGAGGACATTAATGCTTAGAAAGATAAAAACTGCAAAAATAAATGATGCTAGGCTTACAGAAAGTGCCCGTAATCCAAGCAGAGGACAGGGTAGGGGCTGATTTATGAGAATGGAAGTGATTGATGGATAGCCAGTTCAGCTGAATATGCTAGTTCCAGGTTTAATGAGAGACTGTTTCAAAAGTAAGTGATAGATGAATTCATAGAACATGGACCTTTGATATCTATATGTACACCTGCACACACACATACATACACACACAAGTGTATAAGCACACACATAAGCACAAAATAAAAAAATTAAGTTTAAGCATCCAGAAAAATTAATCCCACTAATAAATGGAAATATAAATTGAACAAAGAGTTCTCCAAAGAAGCACAAGCGGTCAATGAATGTGGTAAATAAATAAATAAATAATAAATAAATATTTAATGCTGCAATGGTTAGAAAAGTGCAACTCAAAAATACATTGATATTTTGACTCTCTCCAGTTCTTGATTAGGTTGTAAATTAGTCCCCCGACTGTGGTTAAGTATAGAGATTCCTCCCAAAAAATTCTGCAAAAATAAACTACCATAGGATTCAGTTACTCACTGACTGTGTATATACCAGAAGGAATCAAAGGCAGTATCCAATAGAGAGATTTACATGTCCATATTTATTGTGTCTCTATTCATAAAAGCCAAGTCACTGAGGCAGCTTACCTGCCAATCAGGGATATGAATGGGGATATGTACACATTATGTTGATTACACAAAAATTGATAGAATTGGAGCTCATCATTCATGACTATATTCTCAGCACTTGGGAAGTGGAGGTAGGAAGATCAAGAGTTCCAGGATACCTTCAACTAAATGAAATATTTGATGCTGGCTTGAGCTCCAAATACTTTTCCCATTCCCAACACACACACACACACACACACACACACACACACACACACACACACACCAGACAAGTATCTTATGTTTTTGTCTTATACACAGATCTTTTGATAAGTTATGAAGTTAAAAGGGAGTCAATTGGGAGGACACAGGGGGATATATGTGGCTAGTAAAAGGAAAATATGATCAAAGTACCTTATGTAAACATCTTATGAAAATACTTTAGTGTGCTGTTATTTTTTATAATTAAAATGTACTAATAAAAATGATAATGATAATGACTTTTCTCTAGAGTTGCTTATTTTTCCTTACTCAAACATTATAAGGAATGCTGCATATAATTCTCATTCTGGAGAACTGCAAATTGTCTAAGGCTTTAAGTTTTAGAGTAATCCAGATGAATAAGAAGGAATTATGCTCTTCCCTGTGGCTGTCCAGTGCCAAAATGTCAGCCCTGAAAACATACACACAAATAACATTATATGGACTCACCAGGTTAAATTTAGGACTATATATGTATATACGAATACATATATGCATGCAAAAATAATTAATTTAAAGAAGAGACCATGAATTTCTGTGAGAAGAAGACTTTGGAGTTTGGAGAGGGAAGGAGGAAATGTTATAATTAAATTACAATCTCAAAAATAAACAACAGAAAAAACTTTGTTTTATACAAGAATTTGACTTCATCCTCAAATGAAATTTTTTTATGTTTTTCTTTTATTTTTGAGATTATAATTTCATCATTTCTCCTTTTGCTTTTTTCCCTGTAAACCCTTCCATATATCCCTCCTTGCCCTCATTCAAATTCATGACATTTTTGCATAACTGTTGTTGCATGCATAAATATATATGTATATACATGTATGTCCTTAAATATAAGCTGCTCAGTCTATATAGTGTTACTTGCATGTTTTCATGGATGATGATCTAGCATTAGTTCACCATTTGGTGTACTCTTATCTGGGAAAGGCTAATATTCCCACTCTCAGCGTTCCCAGTTGCTTGCAATTCTTCGTGTATGGTTGAGACCTTATGGACTTTCTCCATAAGAGAAATATATCTATATTAGTCCATGACACATTAGTGTTTCAGATATCCTTAACAAATGCCTTATATATCTTTAAATTGTCAAGGTATACTCTAGTCACTTTTCCTTCTCCAGGGCATTTTTACCCCCTGGGGTATATTGTGTCAATTCTTGACTTGCATTTCTAGTAGTTTCCTATTCAATAAAGCCTCCCAGTGTATCTCACATAATGGACTGTATCACTTTCATGATTGAAATGTATCATGATCTCTCCTGCTGAAGTTGGGTCCCTGATCATGAAAGATGCATGTTATTCTCTCTCAGCATCAGTGCCAGGAATACTTATTTACACATGGTAGATATTCAGTACATACATGTAATATAAATAAATGATCACACATGCACACTTATTAATTAAAGGATTTGCTTTCAATAAGGGAAAATATTATGTATCTGAAATTCCTCTAGTTACCAGCTAAAGAGAAGTTGATAAAATAGACAATAAGCTTAGCAGTTGTGGTATATAAAATGTATGTTCAAAAGAAATAAATTATATATATGTATATGAATATATATGAATATATGTTTACTGTGTAGATGATTTACCTAATTTGAAGCTGCAAGACTCCCTGTGTCTTTTAGAAATGCCAAATGAATGTGGGGGATTCTATGAAGAATTAATTACATGCTATCTGTACTTTATACGCAGGGACTGGCATTCTTGGTACTGACTCCTAACCTAGTATAGGAGTTCTGCGAATCAAATATGGTTTAAGTTTTGAAGTGTCTGAAAACCTGATATAAATCTCTATGGATTTTAGCATATAAAATGTATGGTTTAGATAGCCCATGGAGTTTTTTAAAATTTTCCAAACTGTTTTAATGTCAAGGGATATTTACAAGGACGGAACAATCCTGCATTCATAAGTTTAATTTACTCATGCTCAGTAAATCACACTCCTGAATATGTTAGAACAGAAATCAAAATGAATTCTTCCTAAGTGATTTGCCAAAATAACCAATATTTCTCTAAAGATTTCTTTATTTCCATTGACCTTACAATATGTTTATCATTCTATTGTGTTGGGTAGATACTACATAACTGTTATTTTAATCCCTCTATCTATAGAAGAAGATAAACAAGTTTGCAAACAAACTAAGATGGTATGAGCAAGGACACTGAGCTTAAAATCATAAGTGTATGCATGCATATATACATCCGTGTGAGAACATACAGAGTTTTATGGTCTACATTGGCAAACGTAACAAACATTAGCTAACTAGGAAAAACTTGCTGAGTGTTGAAAACAGATCATTAAAAAGGAAAAAGAAGACACATTTATTTCTGACAGAAGAGTAACTAGGGAAGGGTACACATGAAAATCTAAAACACATCATATTAGATGAAGAATCTATTAAGCATGGATGCCTCCCAAACGGGTCCTGTGCTCATTGCATGAGTTGGCTGTTTGAAACCTGGGGCCTATGCAGGGTCGCTTGGCTCGGCCTGGGAGCAGGGGACTGGACCTGCCTGGACTGAGTCTACCAGGTTGATCTCAGTCCACGGGGGAGGCTTTGCCCCGGAGGAGGTGGGAATGGAGGGTGGGTTGGGGGGAAGGTGAAGGAGGCGGGAGGGGGGAGAACGAGGGAATCCGTGGCTAATATGTAGAACTGAACTGTATTGCAAAATAAAAATTAAAAAAAATAAATAAAATCTATTAAGCGCTAGTAATCCAAAGGCCATAGAGTATGCTAGATTTTTTATGTCTTTATACATAATCCAAAAACCACTAAAAGCTTCAAAGGAAAATGTGGTACATATACTGTTTAAAGTTTATTCTTAAATTGAGAATGTCAAAAGTTAATGTGGAGAAAACACTTGTTAGGTCAGCCTGAGTATGCATATATATGCATACATAAAAAACACATATGTGTCATATATACATGTTTGCATATAAGAATGTATATGCCATTCAGGCAGCCAGATGTCTCTGTCATTTCTAGAATTTTGGAAGTTGCTTATAATGTATTTCCTGTTTAATCAGAAAATATATCCTTGTGGGGTCTTTGATATAGTTGAAGTCTAGATAGTTATAATTTTACTTAGTTATGATAAAAGATAAATTAGATACAAAACTTCAGGCTCACAAAAATCAGATAAATGATAGAGCATTTTCCTTAATTTTGCTAAATACAAATAGACGAGCTATTGGAACTGTAATTATTGCTTGATGACTGTCTTGTTTTATGTAATTTTACTGTGCTAAAATGAAAATCTTTCTTTTTGATTAGACAGAAAAGAGGAAGGGCTGTGTTATGGTCTTTATGTATGCTGTGAATACGTGTTTCTACCATTGGTTAATAAAGAAGCTGCTCTGGCCTATGGCAATACAGGTTATAGTCAGGCAGGAACTCCAAGCAAAGATACAGGGAAAAGGAAGGCAGAGTCAGGAGAGACATCGAGAGCTACTGCAGGAACAAGATGCAATGGAACACAGGCAAAGCCACTAGACACATGATGATACATAGATTAATAGAAATGGGTTAATTTAAGATAAAAGAACTAGTTAGTAGTAAGCCTGATCCATAGACCAAGGAATTTACAATTAGAAAAAAAAGAATATATATGTCTTTGCTACAGGGAATTTGGAAAATTCTGTCTTCCCAAAGATCACAGCTATGTACAGGAATGCTATCACAGAATCTTGGATGAAATGGAAATCAGTACAGCTAAACTGTTACTTGAGGAAATAGCACAAGAAATCTTTTGAGCACATGAAGGACTGAAATGTGTTTCAGCTGTGCTTTGGGACTCCAAAATTCTCCTTATCCTTTAAAACTTAAATAGTCATGATTCTTTACTGTCAATGCAAATGATGCACATAAAAGGTAACTACCTACAAAGAATATGAACCACTGTTGAATGCTTCTTCATCTTCTGCTTCTTCTTAAATTGTTTGCCTCATAGAATCTCTTCTTTTCTTATTAATGTAAGGGATGAAAATTTTTCGTCTGGCTCTGAGGATCAAACACACAATGTCAGAATTGCCAGACAAATACTCATCCATAAAGCATCCCCTTGAGCACTGGAGGTGGATTTTCAGGGCTGGTTAAAGCTTGATATTCCTAAAGCCAGATGGAAACTGAGGGACATCAGCAGGAACGGTATTTCCTCACCATGGGATCCAAATGGAAACTCACCAGCAGTTAAGCTGAGTTTCACTATTTTACATTATAACTCTACCTGTAACATCTCTGTAGCAACTTCACTTACCTTACTTATCAAGAGAGAGAGAGAGAAAAGGAAAGGTTTCTTACAACCTTTTGATATGCGCTGTGAGAACCATCAAAAAATGCTATACATGGCTAATAACACAATTAATTGTGGCTGTCCCTTGAGCACGTGTCAATCTTTTACCCATCCTTCTTTGAGAAGCCCACATCTAAGCTCTCAGGTGTTTCATACCTTCTTCTGTCTTACTTTCTACTTATTGACTCTTGTGCTTAAGCTTATATTAAAATATGTTTAATAAACCCTCCAATTCTGCTTCACAAACTTGCTAGGACAAAATTCTTACCTCAAGCACATGAATCCCGTCGACTTGAGTTGAGGTCCCTATGACTCTATAGGAATTCCTCAGGCTGATGAGGACGGCAATGTGGTGTTGTCTGTGTTCCTTTGTGGCTGACAATTGTAGTTTTTCCATAGATCCTTATGCATTCCTACACTGTAGAATTCATATTGTATTGATTATTTTTTTGTTGCTGTGATAAAACATCATGACCATAAGTACTTACAGAATAAAGTATTTGGTTTGGCTTACAGTCTCAGAGAACCCATGATGGCAGGGGAAGCTTGGCAGCAGGTGGTTAGCACATGAAGCTGAGTGATCACATGTTCAACTAAACAGACTAAAGAAATGGAAGACAGTTGAGGCGATCAACTCTCAAAGTCCACTCTCTAGTGATATACTTCCTCCACAAGACTTCATTACCTGAAATTTCCATTACCTCTTAAACCAGTGGTTCTCAAATGTGGGTCACTATCCCTTGGGATTGAATGAACCTTTCAAGGTGGTTGCATATCAGATATTTACATTACGATTCATAACAGTAGCAAAAATACAGTTATGAAATAGCAACAAGATAATTTTATGGATGGGGTCAGCACAACATGAGGAACTATATTAAAGGGTCCCAGCATTAGGAAGGTTGAGGACCGCTGTCAGTGCCATCATTTGGGGGCCAAGTGTTCAGAAGGCTAAGCCTGCTGGGGGGGGGCATTTCCTATTCAAATCACCATACCCGGTCATCTCAACTTCTAACCAAATTTAGCGATTTCATTATATATTTAGCTTTGAGGTATATATTCAAGATAACTTTTACTTTACCTTATTTTACAAGTATTCAGATTATAACAGGGAGTTATGAACACATATTTCATATTTTCAAATGTTTACTCTTTATTTCATGTGCATTCTTAATTTGATTATGAGAATTTCTACTCTGTTAATTAGGTTTGTATCAGCTTGAAAGAGGCTGGAGTCACTTGGTAAGAGTGACTCTCAGTTGGGAAAATGCTTCCACAAGCTTGGCCTGTGAACAAACATGTGGGTCATATTCTGCCTTGATGATTGATGTGGATTGAGAGCAGCTCACTGTAGGCAGGTGATCCTGCATTTTATAAGAAAGCAGGTTGAGCAAGTCATGGAAAACAGAACAGTATGCATCAATCCTCCACAGCCTCTGCTTTAGTTTTTCTCTCCAGGTTCCTGCCGTGCCCAAGTACATGCCCTGACTTCCCTCCGTTACGGACATTTACCTGGATGGAATAAACCCTTTCCTACCTAACTTGCTTTTGGTCACAGTCATTATCGCAGCAATATAAATTCTAAGAAAGGGACATAATAGTATATGACTTAAAATTAAGACTCAAAATGCAACTGGTTATAGCAAAATGAAAACTAGGGAGAGTATCTCCATAAGAAACACATAACATGTGAATGCAGTAGGTTGCCTAGACAGTTTAATGTAAGAATAGAAATGATTTGGGGGGTGTTTTAGAATACTTTAGAAAACCAAGTTATCTATAGTTAACTAACATTGATGATCTCGTAAGTAATTATCTTGTTCAGTATTGAGATACTAGAACTGATGGAAGAACATGAACATATGGTTATCAAATGACACTATTGGAGAAAGATCTTATGCTTATGTGGTTGCAGATTTCCTCAGAGGGAAGATATTTAGAGATGGACAAATCTGGTTCATCTCTTGGCACATTACACAGAGGATGCATCTGGTACATTTTCTACAGCCCTGAATAGACTAATAGGATTTGATTTCCAATAAAACTCCATGCATCCTGGCATAGAACAAATATTACAGGACATTGAGAACTTTCCATAAGAATAAAAAAAAATTATGTAAACTACGTTGATCATTGCTGGATGAGGGTCTAACAGATTTTAAGTGCTATGAACTCCTCAAGCAACCTTTTATTACGATAAGTCTTCAAGGGAAACTATTTTATAGACAGAGTTTTAATTACAGCTAGGCAGAGTTGTAAAACAAAGATAATTAGGGTTATAAGATGCTGGCCTCCACTCTCCTTGAAATCTCGAATATACAATGTTTATTTGTATTCCTGACATATACCAATTTTTCTGTTAACTTTCACTCCTGAGACTCCCAACAAAGTGGTTAAAATGAAATGTTTCTATGCAAAAGTTCAAACTTTAACTAGTATTGAATTTCTGCCTTTAATTAATATCATAGTAAGTATGACATGTTTCTCTTGTATGTTCTTGGAGCAGAAAAACCTGTTTTATATATGAACTCTGATGATGTACAGAGAAAAAATATCAAGGTTCTTAGTCTTATTTAGTGTTGCAGCTTCTGTAAGATACATTTATAGTATGCCCTCACCTCATTGCCCTTCCTTCAAACAAGTATACACTGAATGAAATTGCTAAGGCCACAGCAATTAAACAGTATCTCTTATAGGCCATACCACAAGAAGTTCATGGTTGGCCTTGATGTTTTTCTGTAGGACAACCCTATTCTCCAAAAATGCAGAACAGATAGAGAAAATATGATAACAGCCCAATGATATGTGCTCTGCATATTCTATTTTATAAGAAGACATCATATTTGATTTCGTAGGAAGGGATCTCCATACAAACGCTGCTAATATTTTTTTATTCTGAGTTAATTTTCAATCTAAGTGACTGGCTCAGGAGGAGTGCAAGTCTTATTGGCTTTGGTATATGGAATACTCTATAAGCTTCAGAAAGAGAACCATGTGCAGAAATGCACCAACAGTATAAATATCAGAGATAGGACCTGTCGAAGTGGCCAATCTAAGTTTTAGAAAGATGGACTATCATTTTTCTGCCTCCTCTGGCTACTAGTGAAAGGACCAAGCAGACACCATAACAGACTGTCAGTCTTCTCTCAGAGATCAGGCCTCAACTTCAGTTTCCTGAGACTTGAGCAAGCATTTTCCAGGAAGGCCATGAACAAAAGACATAATCCTTGCAGTAGCTCCCTTTCTACATGTACTCTGACCACTCAAGGTTCAGACAATTGTTTACTGTCTGGGACCCCTCACCAACTTAGAGCTACGTGCATAGGTCAAGGACAGAGCCTAGGCCACTGAGTCAGCCCCCACAGTCAGTATGTGTTGGGCCAACCAGCCTCCATGGCAGATCAAGGACAGAGCCTGGGCCACTGAGTCAGCCCCCACAGTCAGTATGTGTTGGGCCAACCAGCCTCCATGGCAGCTCAAGGACAGAGTCTGGGCCACTGAGCCAGCCCTCACAGTGAGTATATGCTAGATCAGCCAGCCTCCATGGCAGCTCAAGGATAAAACCTGGGACTTGGCCAGGTCTGCCCAAAAATGAATAACTGTAACCCCCAATTAACCCTAGCCAATTAAAAGTTACTAACATGATTGCCACTCACATAAACCAATCCTGAGTCTGTTATTATGTAGTCTGTAGATCCCAAGTCCCCCTTGCTTTAAAAACCCTGCCCCATTGCTACTCAGGGTAGAGCTACTCCTGCTCTACCGCTGTATCAGACAGATGGAGAGTCCCAAATTAACTTGTAACAATACAAAGACTCTTTGCTTCAGTCTCTTGGTGGTCTTTGGGGGATTCTGGGTACAACACTACCTAAGGTGTAATGGAAGCCAACTGTTCAAGATGCTAATGCACTGTAGTCTCCGTTTGCTGGCTATATGAATAAAATACGGCATACCGATTCAATTTCTGATTTTATTTAGTGATGACCAGAACCTCCCTGTGTTTAAATTTATACAGCATGTTTTCAGCTAAATTACAGGCAGTTTTCTCTGCCCGCAAGGGAACATCCATTCTGTAACATGAATTGCTAAATGGTCTTATTAATAAAAAACGCAGAGCCAGAAATTGGGGTAAAAGCTGAAAGATGAGAAAGGTAGAGCAGCAAACCACTAGTTCTTACCACTATGAAATCCTCCACTGAAAGAGAGTGTGCTCCTCTCTCTATCCCACCTCATCACTTCCTCTCTCTGCCCAGCTCTATCACTTCCTGTCTGTCTGTACAGACCTCCAGACCTCTATGGTTAACTAGTGGCTAGCTCCTCCTTCTGATTTTCAGGCAAGCTTTATTTGTTAGAGCATAAATAAAATATTACTACACCATTCTGAAGGAAAAGTTTCTTTGTAATGTCAGGTAATGTGGCTTTGAATAGAACCATTCATTCTCTGAAGGCTACAGGAATTGCATTCCCAAATGGAAGATGGAAATCTGCTTATGTTACTCAACTACTATTGGTGTCTTGAGTTGGAATTTGAGTTGAACAGGGCTGTGACCATGGGAGTATTTAACAACAACAACAACAACAAATGGTCTCTTGATACAAACACTAAGTAATAATGTGTTTTAAAATAACTTGAAAAAAATCAAGATTTACCCTATTGAGTTAAATGCCAAACATTAAATGGACTTAATTATCAGATGAAAAGAAATAAATGCCTAAGAATTAAATGACTGATAAATTGAAAGCCTTCAGAATTGAATCAAGTGAGTACTTATAGCAGAGACTTAAAAACAAATAAAAAACACCAAAACAAGCAAACAAAACAAGAAAAAAATCTTGAAGAACATCCTGTTAGGTATGTTTTGTGGGAAATGGAGTTTAGGTTACAAATTTCTGTATTCATCTAGATACTATTAGAAGAAAATAAAGGAAGAAACTCTTTTATCTAACATGTTGGAAATAAAAATCTTAACCATTCAAGCAAGCTCCTTGTTATAGTATTGAAAAATTTCTCACACAGGCACACAGACACATACACACACACACACACACACACACACACACACACACACACACACACAGAGACAGAGACAGAGACAGAGATGGAGAGAGACAGAGGATTCACTTATAACTTATTTTACTTGCAATGGAAGGAGAAAATGTACTGATTAGTCAAGATTGACAGCACTTTCTCTTTAAAAATTGGGTGTTTTATTTATGGAGGGAGAGTACTGACAATGTATCCTAGCATTTTTAATGTGTAGATTTTTTTCACTATAAATTTATATATAATATAATGCTTCAGAATTTTAGTGATTTATACTACAGCTGTGTCCCCAGTCTAAATTTAAATTCTTAATATATTAAATGTTGTTTGCACAGATAGCAGTCTCCTTAATTCCATGACACACTCAGACCCAGCTCTGTTGTCAACAGACCCCAAACTCTGCCGAAATTAGCAAATGGTATATTAAAATATTGTTACCTATCCTGTTGCGACCTCATCAGGACCCTAAAGCAGCATTGAATAGAATCACTGAATTCTGTTCTTAGGAGGAAGAGTCATCAGCCCCTCAGTAAATGTGAAAATGAGCCCACCTCCAATCAAGAAGCAGAAATAACTCATGTAACTATCCCAGTGGATATAATAAAAAATCTATAAATATTTGTAATAAATAGTGATGGAGATTTATTGCCATTGTAGAGTGCTTGACTACAGTTTGATCTTCAAAAATAAATTTCTGCACATATAAATATTTGTGAAAAAAAAAACCCAAAATGTCCAAATCAACAAATGACAAACTTTAGAATGTCTGTCATACCACAAAACAGAAGTTATCCAATCAAAACTAAGACAAGTTTGAGATTTAGCAGACAAGAACATTAAATCTTTATATTAATTATATTACAGGTGTTCAAAAACTTAACAAATGTTAAATATAGATGAGATCAATCAAACATTCGTAAGACATAAAATTACCACCTTTGATATGAAAATTGTGTGTGAGATTAATGCCAGTTTACATGTCAGAAGAGAATATTAGCACTTCAACATGAAAAAGAGGGAATAGTGTTTAAAGAAACTAAAAGGATGTCCAATGGCCTATGAGGTAATACAAAAATTCTTAGTATGTGAATAATTTAAATCACTGGCATCGGAATGTGGGCATAAATTTATTCATGGAAGTGTAAGATCTGCACATAATATCAAATAAAATATTGATGAAAAGAAATCACAGAAAAAAAATAATAGAAACATCCCAAGCCTTTAGACTGGAAGAATTCATATTTTAAAAATGTTAGCACAAAACAAACTAATATATAAACTCAATACAACTCATACCAAATTCCAGCCCCATTTTCACAGAAAAGTTTTAATGTTTAAAACATCATATAGAACAATAGGTGAACCCAAATAGTTACAGCATTCATTTTATTCCATTCCATTTGAATGAGATAATCAGGTAAGAATCAGAAGGTTGGTCTCTGAGATTTCTGGATCATTGCAGACTCTAGCCATGTGTTTCTAAGTATTCTTCCATGTTTCCTACTTTTGATATTATAGCATCTAGTATTTTAATCATGGTTGTATTCCATTCCCTGCTTGATAATTTCAAAATCTATATAGCACTTAAACTTATTATATTTGTTTTGTTACTCAGTCGTATTTTTTCTATTTTTAAATTTTAATTAAATATAATCGCATCATTTTCCTCCTTCCCTTGTCTCCCTCCATGCCCCTCCTTATTCCCTCTCAATTTTATATTCTGTTTTCTTTAATTATTATTGTTTTACACACACACACACACACACACACACACACACACATACACACACACGATTATATAAGTACAACCTGCTGAGTTCATTTAGAGTCGCTTGTATGTACATGATTTCAGGGTTGATCATTTACTATTGTATTTCCAATTAAGGGCTTACTCCCAGAGAGGACTAATCTTCCCTCTTTCTGCATTCCTTGTTTTCCTATAGTGCATTGTCTAGGAATTGGATCTCCTGAGCTATAACCCTTCCACGTGAGCATAACCATTAGTGTTGTCACTGTTTACATTCTATAGGCAGCTATTTTGTTAAGGTATTAGGAGTGTAGCAATCTTGTTCTTTTAAGAAGGTAGACTTCCTTGCCTCTGGGTCTCACCACCATTCTATCCTCTCTTCTGTAATGTTCCTCAATCCTAAGAGTTGTGTTATAGAATTATTCACTTGTTCTGGGCACACATGTTCTCTGCATTTTGATTAGTTGTGGTTTTCTGTGATGGTTTCTGTCTCCTACAAAGAAGAGATTCTTTGGTGAATGCTAGACTTATCTGTGGGAAAAATGATAGGGTGTAGTTAGTCATTATGCTGCTCTAGTTAAGTGGTAGTAGTAGGTTCTCCTCTAGTATCCATGACCTTAGTCAACTGCTCAAATACTTTTTAAATTCAACATCTTTTACATGCCTTATAAATTTTGTTAAAAGATGAGTGAAAAAAGAATTGAGATACTTAGATGTTTAATGCCACATTTAATGTTAATGTGATTAGAAGTATTGGGGTGCTTAGTTTAGTCTTGCTCTAGTTATTGAATGTTTCATTTAACCCTAGTTTCCTTATTTTCTTTAATTTTTTTTTAGACAGGGTTTTTTGTATAGACTTGACTGTTTTTTGTTTCTTTGTTTGCTTTTTTGTTTTTCTCGAGTAAGTGAACTTATAAAACTTAAGCACGCGAGCGCGTGCATGTGTGTGTGTGTGTGTGTGTGTGTATACAGATATATATATATGTGTGTGTGTGTGTGTATACAGATATATATATGTGTGTGTGTGTGTGTGTGTGTGTGTGTGTGTGATTAGAATGACAAGCTGCAGTTCAGCTAATCCAACAATGACTGATTGAGAGTGGAAAGTCCAAGAGTCCAGTACTTGCTCAGTCCACAAGGTTTGATGTCTCAGTTGATATTCAGTATATGTTGGAATACCAAAGAAGCAAGCTCTAAAGCCAGTGAAGGAATGGACTTGCTTGCAAGGTGAGAAGGACAAGTAGGCAAACAGACTTGTTTCTTTAACTTTTCAACCATAGATGCTGTTGGGTTTTCCTAGGAGTCTTTTTGTTTGTTTTTTCTTTTTGATTTTTCTGGGACAGGGTTTCTCTGTGTAACACTCCTAGCTGTTCTGGAACTTGCTTTGTAAATCAGACTGGCCTCAAACTCACAGAGATCGGCTTGCCTCTGCCTCCCAAGTGCTGGAATCAAAGTCATGTGCCATAACTGCACAGAAGGAAGGGGAGCATTTTGACATTCCCTTTAATCTGTGTGACCTAAGGCTGCAGGGCAGAGCAGCTTCCCTTGGAGGGCTGTTCTAGTAGATGCAGGGATCTTTGCAGGCAGCACCAGAGTTGCTCCCTCTCTCTTTTCCTAGTAAAAGAGGTTTGGTTTTTAAGCTGTGATACTCTAACAATGCGATCACTGGAAGGAAAAGACACAAAAGCTTCCTCCTCTTCAGCACAGCAACTCTAGGAGATTTTAATGATCAAATAGTTGGCACTCAGCCTCCAGTACATGGCACAGTTGTGAATTGCTCTCACCTGAAACTGTTCAACAGCTCACTCATGGCTAGCTAAACTCAGCTATGATTTTCTTCATTGACTGCATAGTGACCTCAATTTCCTGAAACTATTAAGACAATTTGTTAATTTTCAATTTTTAATTTCTTGTCAAAGCATGATTGACAACTTTCAAGCTTTTCTTATGTTGAATCTAAAAACTATCCCTACTTGATTTAACTTTTAGTGTATGAATTGCCCATCATTCTGCTCAGTTGTCCATCTCCTTTGCCCTTCTGTACAACATGTTTTATTAAACATTACTGTAATGTACTTTAGGTCAAGAACCTCTGGCTGTCACTCAAACCTTCTGCTCATTATGATAATTTTGCTTCCGACAGTTAAGGTCTGCACCCTGGGCCCTATTATTTCAACAGATTACCACATTCCTTGTTTTAAAAAGCCAGTATTCCAATATTCTTTATTTATCCCAGCCTTACAAAGCCAGGAGCTGTGGTTCCTCCCAGTGAGTAAGATGTTCTTGTCACTAGAGCATTCTATATAAGCAATTGGTGCTAAGGATCTCCCAGGAAGTTTTGTGAGTTGGTAGTCTTCCACCACAGGAATGAAGATTTGAGTAGGTTAGGTTTTCTGTCTCTCTTAATACTCTGTGCCATTTTTACATAGAAGTTCTTACATTTTAACTTCATTCTCCCTGTTGTCATTTTCAGCAAAATTGAAAGACTCACTCCAAAATGTATTGGGAACACTGAAGATTCTGTAGGTGATGCATACTTGTCATTCTTTCCTTTTATTGAACAAATTGTTCTTTGTCTAAGTGTGAATGCTCTCCTCATCTACAGGATACAGTTGCATGCTTCTTTCACTGCTGGCTACAAATATTAGTGGTAAATACTGTAGTTCTTTTCAACTTCTCTAGCTAAAACTGTCGTGTGCTCTCTTGAAGTCATTATGGGTCTGATAAGCCAAAGTAGAGTTGTCAATGGATTCTATGTGTGGTGTTTGGACAAACAGCATTCCCTTTATTATCTATAAGGAAAGAAGAACCACCAGCACTTAACAGAAAGCAAGGAGCTCCTTCTGAAGGACTTATGTCAGAGCATTGGAATATCCAAAAGCTCAGGTACTTGAATCCATATCTGACAGTTATATTTATCAGATTACATTCCTTACAAAACCGAACCTTGAACTTGATGAGAATTTGCTGAATTGAAAATTTTGTCTTCTATGGAATCCATCTAACCTCAAAATTGGGTCCGAGGTTTGGCATGCAACTTACTCATTATTCTTAGTACAGAACATCAGACAAACTTCTTTAAAAACCCCCAATTAATACTTAATAACCTACCAGTACTGTTATTTTTCCAAAACACAAATAATACTCACAATATTTAGAAGAAATTCACCTGGAATGTAGCAGCCATCATTGTATCACAATTCATCACCAATGAAATATTAACGACTTATATTAATGCAGCATCCCAGAGTCTATTGTACTTTATCTGTCTTATCAATGACTGCAAATGAACTAACAGAAATATCACTCCAAAGCCTGATTTATAGTTCTCTTCTTCTTTCTCTTTTTGGACCTAAATGCTTTAGAAATTGATGGGAGCCATATTACTTATTCAGGGGACAAGGCCTGAGAATAGCATGAAGGAGCTCTCCTTGTGGCTAGGCCCTGGAGAGACCCTGGCCCATTTGGCAAAGCCTATGGACAGTTTGCTGCATAGTTCTAGGCATGACCCCGGAGCATATGTGTGACCTGCTCTTCTTGCTTTCACTATGCTGGCCATATTGCTGGCTGCCTTTAGTTTCACTTCCTCAGGATTATGGATAAAATAGTTATTACAAAAGGAAAACTTCCTCTTGATGACTCTCCTTTGGATAAGCCAGAGGAAATGTTGTTAAAATCATACAGTGGGTCTGATTTAGCCCCCTAAAGCCTTTGATGTTTCAAGTGTGACCAAGAATTCAGGTTTCTTAAGAATGGGATGTTGCCTTTCCAATGTGCCCTGTAACTAGCCTGGAAGAGTCACAGAGGCTCACTCACAGTTTAATATTACATATTTGCATAATTGTTCTGGAGAAAATGATTTTAACCACAAGAGTCTCTGAGAAATGATAACAAATAGAATAGATGATATCAGGAGTTAATGGGAACAGTCTAGAGACAGGGAATGAAGTAGAATCGTAGAAGCCCAGTTCTCTCGTAGTTGTACCCATACCCTAAGAAGTTAAGAGAGAAGGACATGAGAACAAGGGATAAACAGTGCCAACTATTAGGAGTAAATTTCCAAGTTATGTTGCCTAACAAAAAACAATAATAGGTCCAGCCTTTTTTTTTTTTTTTTTCCCCCCCAGGGTCCCTAGAAGAGTCTAACAACCAGGTGAGGACTCTAATCTGGGAGATATCAAATGAATCTAAGCACACTGAGTTCTTTAGTCAATTCACTTTATTCTTCTAAGTCAATTCTATCTACACCGTTTCTTTTCTGTTCTCATGCTTAGCTCCTCTCGGTCCCTCATGCTCTCTGTCCCTTCTGATGTTCTTTCATCTCTACCAAGTTCTTTCCATCTCTGTCCTCATCTTGTTCTTCTAAATCCATTCTTCCCAGTGCTCTCAGGGAACCAGTATATATATACAAGCAGTAATTCTTTGACAAAGCAATTAGAGGCTTGAAGTTTTCAGGGTCGCAGAGAGAGGTGGTAAGGATCCACACATAAAGCAATAATTTTCAGCTTCCAATTACAACCCAAAACGGGGAGTTCTCTGGTAGGGTCAACTAAAGGCAAGATCAATTTGGGAATTTATGTGCTCAAACTATAATCTAGAAATGGCTAGGTAGACTGTTAGGGGTCAATAAGTCACAAGAAAGTAAACTGTCTTTGGTGCCGCTTTTCCTGCTTATCCCGGCCACAGCTGCTTTTTGGTAGAGAGGGGGACATATGCTAGGTGGGTAAGCAGCCTATGTCAGAGCATGTAGTATTTGGTTAGTAAAAGCATTTTCACTGGGAGTAATTGTTAAGGAGAAAATCTAGAAATACACTTGCCTGAGGAGGAATTAAAACTTAATTTACATGAAAACAAAAACAAAAACAAAAAAACAAACCTTGGCCTTGAAGGAAATCTCCTTGGGTCAGTGGGAAGTAACTACCTTAACTCAGTAATTAGCAAGTGGCTAAAACATCATCCCAGGAATGTGAGCAGTAAATCTCTTAAGTTAGGGTCTTGTGTAAATAACCCGGGGTGAAGGTAAGGGGTTGAGGATTTAATTGCTAGTGGTTATTTTCTCTTATCTGTAAGTGAGATGAGCTAATGTTTATCTGCATTTGTCCTTGGATAAAAAGGTATCTTAGCTGAAATACTTTTGTTTGGAGAATGACCCTGGACAGATTTATGTTAATGAAAAAATAAACACAGCTGGGGACAGTTTTCAAATACCTGAAATGTATAGGGAAAGTTGTGCCCAAGACTGAGATGTAATCATGAGATTACATATACACATAACATGGAAATGCACAGTAAACGGGGAGAATCATAGCTGTTATTGCACAAGAAGTTTACAACAAGAGACAGCCAGTTCATTCGAAAGGCAGTAATTCCATAACACCTTGCATGATGGTTTCCTCTAACAGAACCCTTAGTTCTGATAGGTTGACCTTCTGAACTCCAGTTGTCACTGCTGTGTATTCCCATGTACTTTTGCTACCAGTAGCTCGCAATAGTTGCCTACAGGAAAAAATGGGAAAAAAATAGTATATATCCATAAGAGTACAGAATGTAGAATGAATTGATCCAGCTTCGGCTGTTGAGTTGATTGTGAGAACTCAGATGTAAATATTAACCACTAGAGACAAAATTCTCCCTCAAAAGCTAGACCACAAAAGCTGCCAGCTGAGCACACAATTCTACCTGTAGATGTGACTAGTTAGAAAATTTCACTTGTGGCTTGCACCACTGCTTATGCTTCTAACATTAGAGCCATGGGTCAGATGGGTAATGGTAATGGTGAGAAAGTTGGGGGATGGAAGAGGAAAGAAGCAAAGGAACAAATGTAATTATTATAACCATTTTTATAAACGTAAGGAAACAAATCTGATTGTAAAACTGTTCAAGCAAATCACTGAAATTATATAAATAAAAATAGCCCACGTTATCCGGTGCCACTTGTTTGCAACAGATGGTCATGGTTTCTTTGTTACACCCACTTCACACATCTGTCCCAGGTCATCGGACCCATCTGGAGACAGGCTTCCAGCAAGAAATCATGCACAAAGAAGTCTCCTAGAGAAAGTGTTGCATGTAATTTTATTGGAAGTCTCTAGGAAACAACATCAATATGGGAAAAGCATAGTAGGTTTGAGCATTAGGCTAAGCAGAACTAATCTATAAATAATATACAAAAATAGATGACTGCTGGGATCCAGAGACGGCTTAGTCTTCTGCCCTGCTTGCTTGAGAATTAGAGTTTGGATTGTATTGCAATCAACTAAGGAAGACAATTCACATCTACTTCAGTCTTCTACACACATGCTCACCTTTACATTAATACACATAAACAGACAGAAAGAGGGAGGGAGGGAGAAAGAGAGAGAGGGGTGAGTTGACTGCTAATCTTAAGAAGAGATTTTACGGTCGGGAATCACACTTTAAATATGCCTTGAGTTGTGATATAAGGATTTGTCCCACATCAACTAGACATTGGAAAAAACATTGGTCCAGGAGTATGACATCTTTTTTTTGGGGGTGGGGGAAGGGGGAGCAAATTTACAAGGAAGAATGTGGCTTTATCTTGAAACATATTCTGTCAGGAAGATGAACAGTTACTCTCCTTTTACAGATGCATTGGGTAGCACACAAAGCCCATTGGCTATTCCCCAGAGAATATGCTCTCGTTTCAGAACTGTGCTTTGAACCTCATATTAATATGCCAGAAAACTTAATGATATATGGGAAATTTATTATGATTTGGATTTTTCACCTCTGATCTATCCCACATTTCAGTATTTTCTCAACTTCTATCTATCTCTAAGCTTCCTTGAAAAAGTCTATGTGCCTTCTTGGAGAACATCTAAATAGGGATTCAAACCCTGAAAATACTTTAAAAATTTATACAATATTAAAATCTGTACAATAGTGTGATTTAATACTACAGACTTACAAGCTGCATTATTTAACTTTCCAGATAATCCTTTTTGAAAGAGTATCAAAGAGGTAAAGGAAGATACAGCATATTTCCTTACTTATAGTAGGTTAAAAGGCTATGTGATACGAATGTAAAATGCTGATTTTAAACTCAGTTACAGGGCTGTTCTCATCATACTGCTTTTAGTGGTATTTGTTTATTAATTTGAGTAATATTAGGTGATTTACTTTGTGTTTCTACCACTGACATCCTACATCAGTTTTAGTTTGGTCCAAGAAGTCCAGGTACTCACATGCTCTAGTTGATTTTCTGACTCTAGCTACATGCCATCCTGCCTTTTCTATTAGACCTGTGTTTCCTCTGAAGCTGAAGCATCACTTTGTTTTCACAGGGCATACCGTAAAACATGCTAATTAAGTACAGAAGTGGTAAGTTGAGAAATGCTCTATTTTCTATCAACATTAAATGCGTGCCACTTTACTTTCCAGACAAGTGCTTGTGGAAGAGCATTACTGTCCATTTTAATTTCGAGTTGATTCAGTGGAAAAGAAAACTGAGACGCTGGGTAGAGGGTTGTCATCAAGTGCTGCAGATTAAAGCCCCGTGATGGGGATGGCATCAGCTAGAGCACTTAAAGTCTATGCCTACATTTCAGATGAATAGAAAGTAAAGTAAGGACAAGGGGAAAGAACTCCACTGATGACGTGTTGCTAGACTTAAGACCTAATGTGCAATTAGAAATCCTAAGTGAAAAGTGAAGAGAGTAACACAGAAGATAGCCTAACACTTTAGATGAAGTTTAGAAATGTAAATTCACATTACCTGCCTAAGTAGCCTCCCGGGTCAGCTGGAGGATACTAGGTAATCTAGTGGGGACTAGGAACATGCAAATGTTTGTAAATCTGATTTACTTCTTCATAGGTTCCATGCATGGCTCTGTTGCTATTTTGCAAATTAAATCAAATGAACACATTTATAATAATGAAATAAGTAAAAAGCCTTTGTTGAGTGGGAAATTTTGAAAAAAAAACCTTGTAGTTCATTTTTTTATAATTTATGCATAAATAGACCAGTTTTATTACTAAAAATTGACTATTTCTTCCAACTCTTATTTTCATGTTGAGGATAATCTAAAAATCTAGCTGTTAGAATAAAATAATAATGATGATATCCACTCTTTGCTTCCACACTCCCATCAAGGAGAAGAAATGTCTTTGCTAACAACTTATTTGATTGGCTTTATTTTATTTAATTCATTCATTTATTTATTTTTTTGAGACAGGATCTCATGTATTCCAGGGTGGACTTGAACTTGCAATGTAGCCAAAGATGACCATGAATTCCTGATCTTTCTGCATCTGCCTCCCAAGAGTTAGGGTTTTAGGCATGTACCACCTTTCTGGACAATAATAGTTCCTTTAAATGGAACACTGACATATTCTACCCAGGATATTAATTCTTCAAAGTTATTTGTTCTTTTATTTTATTTTCTTTCTCCTGGTGTACAATTTTCCAAATTTTACTTTCAATCTTCTTTTAAATGAATCAAAACTAAGCTACTAAATTATTTCATTTCTCTTAGCTATGGTTCTTTACATATTCCTCAAGAGTCCTTTTAATTAATTATGTTTTATATCCTGAGTGTTGACTTTGTGGCTAAACAGAAATAAACAGTTAAAAGTTTTTGTGACAAATATCCATGTCAAGGATTGAACTAGAAAATATTTAAAAATTTTCAAGTCTTTTTGCTTTTCTGTGTGTTATCAAGTGATTATGTGATATTATTTTGCATTTTCTATTGCCACTAGTTAATTCCAATGGATTTCTAGTTCTGTGCTCTGAAAATATGCCACCTAGTCCATATATCTGACTTAAGATGGAATGAAGAGAAAATTTACACTTGTTAATTCTAGCTTTTTTAACTTCGATCAACATCGTTTCAGTATACTAGGCCCATCCGTTGGTTCCTCTGCCTCTAGGACTAATGCGTCTCTCTTGACATAGCAACCACAACAATACCTAGTGTCTGGTGTCTGTCAGGTCAACCATCAAGTTTGGATAAGTTGGGGTAGCCCCCTTATTGTAATGACCTTGTAAAGCTAGAGAACAACAACCTTTCATCAGATTATATTTGAATTAATATACTTAATTTATATTCCATTAGTTATTTATTTGTGTATAGAAATTACAAGGAATATTTTTAACTCTGCTTACCATAGAGCTTGGCTTCTTCAAAACTGAAGATTGAGAAGCATCACAATTTGGAAAGGTGAGGTAAAATGATATCATCTGAGTGGTAATGATAAATGACTGAAATAATCACGGTAGTGTAGAGTGTAGGTATGCCACGTATGTATGTATAGATACTTTAGAGTTTAATACTTAAAGATAAGAAAACACAATCAATCTCTACAACTGTATTTAAGGGGCCCTCAAGGATGCCCCTTTAGAAGATAATGAAAAAAGAAGGATATTCAGTATCTTAGCAACCTTGGCTTGGAATGATGCACAATATTTCTACTCAAAACTCTGAGAGAGAAGCTATAGATTCAGAAGAGACAAAAAGCAGCTTAATGAAGATTAAAGGTCTTTGAGACCACAACTGTGCACAGTTTCCCCAATTGTGAAGACACATGTAAGAATACATATATTTATATAATATACAAGCCGGGCGGTGGTGGCACACGCCTTCAATCCCAGCACTCAGGAGGCAGAGCCAGGTAGCTCTCTATGAGTTTGAGGCCAGCCTGGTCTACAGAGCAAGATCCAGGACAGGCACCAAAGCTACACAGAGAAATCCTGTCTCGAAACAAAACAAAACAACAAAAAAGAATACATATATTTATATAATATATAAGTTGCAAGATGTATTGGCATATATCACATTAACATGTAATAATTATACGTTTGTGTTATTATTAATGCGAACTAAGAGTTAATTTCAGAAATTTGTGAAAAAGAGTAATATTTATCCAGTTCTTCCCCCTTTTGAGGTACTGGGGTGCAAACTTTGAACATGCTAGTCAATCACTCTACTCTGGACTATCTCTCAGGTCCTTGGTTTGTTTGTTTGTTTGTTTGTTTGTTTATTTGTTTATAAACAAAATTTTGGCACAAAGCTCCTTTAAGTCTTGAATTAGATATGAAACCCAAGGTGACCACAGACTTCCTTCTGTCTCCTCAGTACTTGAATTATAGGTACTAACTGATTTATTCATCTTTAATTGAATACATTCTATTGATAAGCACTATTGTAGAAACTGGTGATGTAGAGAAATAAAATGAAAATAAAAATTTCCAGTCCTTAACATAGTGTCTATCTCTATGGATGAACTAACTGCTTCTTGAGGCTGTTTTGTTTATTATCATTTATTAATTGGACAAAATACGAGTTCTCATTATGGCATTTCTATATTTACATATAATATACTATGATCATAGTTTGTTTCCTCTATTATTCATTCTTTTTTCTACTCCATCTTCCTTTCCTCTACTCCTTCTACCTTTTCTTCCTTCACATGTGTATTATTTCCCTTTTTTTGATTTTATAGCTTTACTGCACTAAGTTTCACCCATGAGAAAAAGACATATGATAGTTTTCTTTCAAATGCCAACCTGTTTCACTGCACATGAAGATCTCCAGTTCCATATATAATTTCCTGTTTATTTTTGATTAGGAAACGTGCACATTTAGGTATTGCATTTCCTCTATCCACTCCTCTGTTGAAGTACAGCTGGGCTGATATTTTGCACAATGCTACGACAGGCATGGTTGTGTAGATTGTAGGTGTCTCTGAAGTAAACTAACTTGGATACCTTTAGTTATATATCCAGAAGAGCTGTGAATTAAGCAACTGGATATTTGATTTTTATTTTTTTAATAATGATTCATATTAATTTTCATAACGGCTACACTAAGTTTTATCTGAATGGCCCACATGCCCCTGCCACTTCATTAGCACTTGTGGCTTTCTCAATGATTGATTGATGATAATTGACTTCTTGATGATGATTCCTTTCTGACTAAAATAAGTGTGATTTGGTATCCATTTCCCTGATGGTTAAGCTTTTGAAAATTAATTTTTTTTCATGCATTGATTGGTTATTTGTACTTCTTCACTTGGAAAGTGTTTATGTCCATTGTCCATCATTTCTTGATTGTATTCATTCACTGGTTATTTTTATTTATTTGAAAATTACTCAATTCCACTGTGCATCATTTCTTGATTATATTATTCATTCAGGTTTTTAGTCTATTGTATATTCTGGCTATTAACCCTCTCTCAAATGAAAGCTGGCAGACTATCTCTTTATTCAGCTGATTGTTTCCTTGAGGAAGTTTGCAGGAGCATAGACAGTCTGTTCTAAAATTGTCTCAGAATTGATGTGCTGCATTAGTAAGAATCAAAGACAGTACTGAAGACTTCAGTAAAGGGTAGTAGATTTGTGAGTAGTATCATTCTGTTAATTTTATTCTGCTTCTGGTTTTTTGTTCAGTTTAGGCATACAATTTAATTTTTTCAATCTATTCAACACTATAACTAGTGGTATAAAAATCAACCTCTGTTTTGCATAATCTGTACAGCAGATAAGATGTTTTATTCTGTTGTGGTCAAACAAACATCTTCTGAGGAAAATAAAGATTTATTTGAATCTTACCCCGCCTGTTTGTAAACATTTATCAGAATGCTAGATGGTTCTGAAATTACAATACAAAGTTATTTCCATTGATCCACCAAAATGACAGTTTCATAACTGTTTTCAGAATTACTTGTGTTAAGATCCTGTAAACATCATATAATAAGAAGTCACAAGCACAATTGTAAAGGAAGGAATTATCCCTAAAACATACATGAGGATCCAGTGAGACGTAAAGACATGATGAGGTGTGTGCAGTTTCTATGCCTGCAGGGCTTGGGATGCTTTTTACCAGGCTTCCCAGCTACTTGCACTGCAAATGATACAATATCCACTGTTAACTTACCATGTCTCTATTTTTTTACTTTATCATTGTCATAGCTTATTTTGTTTTTATTTTTGGAAATTACTTATTCACAAATAATGTAAGTTGATGATTAATGCTTGATAACTAGTGATAAAAATCAACCTATTGCTGGGTGGTGGTGGCACATGCCTTTAATCCCAGCACTCAGGAGGCAGAGCCAGGTAGATCTCTGTGAGTTCGAGGTCAGTTTGGTCTACAAAGCAAGATTCAGGACAGGCACCAAAACTACACAGAGAAACCGTGTTGAAAAAACTGAAACAAACAAACAAACAAACAAACAAACAAAACGAACAAAACACCAATCTATTACCAAATATTTACAAACAATGTAATTTCCTCAATTAACTCTTGAGGGGAATTAGAAGGGATTTTTCTTCCTTCATTTCTTAATGCTACTCATAAACTCTCTAGTAAAATGTACTGAACCTTCCCTTTCAGAAAAAATATTTCAACAAAGCCATAGAGTACAGATGTAAACAATGTAGAACAGGTTTAAAGTTTTAGTGATAGGTGTCTTTAAGCAGAAGTAAACTGACTGTGATTGTGAAGGACATTATTTCTCATAATGTGAACCAAGAAGCCATTGTAGCTATTTCTTTACACTCAAATTATGTTCCATTTTCAAAGTGTAAGATAAACATTGGTTACTTAGAATTTTGACAGAAATGTTAGAGAAATAACTATCTAAGATGTACAAATACATAATATAGGTATATGAGTAATTGTGTATGCCTACTTCCCACTACATCAAAATTATTTTTTATGTTATAAAGAAATGAAAATTGAATTATTAGTAATATATACCAGGACAATAGGTAAATACCCTCCCCTTTTTACCTTGCCTATCTCCTCCTTTACTTTCCCAGAAAAAACTCTCTATAAAGAGAAAAATTAAATTAAATTTACCATATAGTGAAATCAGAGAATTCATTGGTGAATGATGGAACCTGCATACCATTTTAAAGGAACTTATTAGGAATTTTCACATCACTGGTATACTATTAGAACTACCAAGAGAAAAGTAGCAGGTGAGAGAGAAAAGACTCAAATTAGTAGAACAGAAGATGTTAAAGGCCTTTACAAAAATAAGAAGGATGATATCAATAGTATGAAAATCAATTAAATTATTTGGATAAAACTAGGAAGTTGATATAAGGAAAGAAACCCCAAATCTGACTCAAATTGAAGTACACAGTATAACTAATATTATAATCAATAAAGATATGGTCAAAATTATATCACTTGTGTTAGTTTGGTTTTCTATTGCTGTGAAGAGACATCATGAACTCTTAGAAAAGAAAACAATTATCTGAGGATGGCTTACAGTTTCAGAGGTTTAGTCCAATATCATCATGATGGGGAGCATCATGGCAGGCAGGCAGATGTGCTGCTGGAGTAGTAGCTGAGAGTCCCAACAGGAAGTTGACTGAGATATTCGGTGTTGTCATGAGCATAGCAAATCTCAAAGCCTGCCTCAACAGTCACACACTTCCTCCAACTAGGCCATATCCACTTCAATAAAGCCACACCTCCTAATATTTCCACTCCTTTTGAGCTTATGGGAGCCAATTACATTCAAACTACCACATCCCCCAAGCCAGTCACTCATCAGTAGAACTCTTTGAAAGTATTAGAAGGATTAGGAAGTGTCCATGCTGGGCCCAGTCTCTCTTGGCCTGCAGATCAGGATATTGCTCTCAGCTACTGGCCCAGTGTCATGTGTGCCCCCATGCTTCCCATCATGATGAAAATGGAAGAAACCTTTGAAACTGTATTCAAGCCCCATAATTAAATGCTTTCTTTTATCTTTGGTCGTGATGTCTTTTCACAGCAATAGAACAGTGACAAAGACAGTTGGAAAAATATTTGATTCCAGAACATATGTAAAAACCCAAGCTGATGCAGGAAAGCATGGTGATATGCTGTAATCCCAGGTCTTGTAAGGCAAAGAAAAACAGATCTCTGGGTCTTACTGTCCAACCACTATAGCCAGTCCCAGACCAGTGACAGAGCCTGTCTCAAAAATGATAGAAAAAAAAAAAGAATTGAGATGTATTGTCATCCGTTAGGAACAATATCTGAGCATAGCCTCTACTTCTTCACAGCTGTTCCTACATACTCATGCATATATACACAAATTGCCTCAATAACCAAAATTCACAGATATCCACAGAGGAAATATGAAAATCTATTAACGTTTCAACAGATAGGGAAATATTAATTGGCATATCACAACAACCTTACATGATAGGAACCATTCATTTTCAGGAATAACAGCAATGAAACTCACAGTCAGCATCATATTGAATTGTAGAAAACTGCTTGATTATTTCATGAAAAAGACTAATGTCTGTTTTTGGTACTCTACAGTAATCTATTATGCACTTGATGTTTCATTGAGTCATTAGGCACTTTAATGAGAAGATATTCAGACTTGAATAGGAATAAAATATTCATTTCTGATAAGCATAAACTTATGTGTGGAAAAATCTTGGTGAAACAAATAAATCAAGGTATTAGAAATAATAAATAGGTTGACCAACACTTCATGTTTGTACACAAAGTGAAATATATTAAACATAATCAAGAAAATAATACTTTGCATGATACCTTCAACATAATCTATTGCTTCTCTGTGCCCTTAGATTTCTGTCTAGTGGTTTTTAAATTCTAGAAGAACTGAGAAGCCTGAACATTGTCATTTACTCTAGAAAGTGCTTTAAAATAATGGAGCATTGGAGAATACCTTTGGAGTATGAAAATCCCTGTAATTGGAACCAAAGTGTCATTCATAGATCCTTAGCAGCACATTATATTTGCTATCATTTTATTTCTAGTTGGAACACCAATATTCCCGTATATTCTTTATAATGGTGCTGCATACCTCCAAAGTAACTATGGGAATCATTGTTGACATACTTGATACCTCAGATTCATGCATGCAAATTTTCATCTCCGTAACTCTTGAGAACAGAACACACCAATAATGGCATAAAACCCTTGTGAAGAGACCTTTGAATTCATTTTTGATCTTAGAAAGCATTCCAGAATCCACGTTAATGGATGCCAATTATGTCATGGGCTGTCGCATGTTGTCTAGATACAGCTACACTTCTTGGTTTTTTTTTTTAATATAAAATAATTACTTTTATTGATACATACACATCAGGCATTACTCTGTCTATGGATGTTTTTCCTCTATTCTATATTTCTTTTTTTTTTTTTAAATTTTTATTTTGCAATACAATTCAGTTCTACTAATCAGCCACGGATTCCCTTGTTCTCCCCCCTCCCGCCCCCCTCACCTTCCCCCCAGCCCACCCCCCATTCCCATCTCCTCCAGGTCAAAGCCTTCCCCGCAGACTGAGATCAACTTGGTAGACTCAGTCCAGGTAGGTCCAGTCCCCTCCTCCCAGGCCGAGCCAAGCGACCCTGCATAGGCCCCAGGTTTCAAACAGCCGACTCATGCAATGAGCACAGGACCCGGTCCCACTGCCTGGATGCCTCCCAAACAGATCAGGCCAATCAACTGTCTCACCCACTCAGAGGGCCTGATCCGGTTGGTGACCCCTCAGCCATTGGTTCATATTTCATGTGTTTCCGTTTGTTTGGCTATTTATCTCTGTGCTTTATCCGACCTTGGTCTCAACAATTCTCGCTCATATAAACCCTCCTCATTCTCATTAATTGGACTCCCAGAGATCCACCTGGGGCCTAGTCATGGATCTCTGCATCCAGATCCCTCAGTAGTTGGATGAGGTTTCTAGCACGACAATTAGGGTGTTTGGCCATCCCATCACCAAAGTAGGTCAGTTCGGACTGTCTCTCGACCATTGCCAGCAGTCTGTTGTGGGGGTATCTTTGTGGATTTCTGTGGGCCTCTCTAGCACTTTGTTTCTTCCTATTCTCATGTGGTCTTCATTTACCATGGTCTCCTATTCCTTGTTCTCCCTCTCTGTTTTTGATCCAGCTGGGATCTCCCACTCACCCAAGCTCTCTTTCCCTCGACCCTCGCCCTTCACTATCCCCACTCATGTCCAGGCTGTTCTCGGCCTTTTGGCTAAGATCAAGTGTAGTATCTGTTCTTATCAGTTTAATATCGGTTTTTGTTTTTTTAAGTAGGAGAGAAAATAATGTTCTTTTTATTTCTAACCAAATCACTGAAACAATCCTGAAATGTCTCTTGAAATTGTGTTAGTCCTAGACTTATGGTTCAAAATAGCATGTGTGAGGAACAAACCTTCAGAACAGAATGAAGAGAAACAATAGTAGAAAACGAAGAAACCCTTGACTTCAAAAAAAGAGACAAGGATTGTTTTTTACACCTGAAGTACCTGGTGGCCTTTCTGGGTTCAGATGGGGAGTTTCAGCCCTGGTGAGATTCTTTAATATGAGGAACACTGTGTATGAATCAGGAATTTTGGGTTGTGTTGTCTATATTTCTGAGCTTTCTAGATCTGTATGGGACATGACAACTCTACTCTGATTTTCCAGAGAAAGAGCAATAAGATATTCATGAAGAGCTAAGGAAAAATATAAGCCACCAGCTTATTACTTCTTATACCACAGACAATTAAAATTTATGCTATGCCTTTATTTAAGAAGAAAATCCCGGGTCAATTTGTCACTTTAGTGGTGGGTGAGATCTGGGAGAAACAGTAATTCAAAATAAGGTGAATACTTGAATGGTTTAAAGGGGAAAAGGTCAATGCTGCATGGTATCCTTTGCCTTGTTTCACATGTGTCTATGTCAAACCCAACATGTTGGAGATGATGTTTGCTGATTGGATTGAAATCTTTTTCATATGATCGGTATGGCTAGAATGGTACTTTTATGGCTCCTGACTTACAGGGAAGCAAGTTTTCAGGAGAAGGGTTGTGAAATATTGTGAAGGAATTCCCTGCATTTCTTAATCTATGTTGGATACACGGTCTTTTATACATTATTATCAGCATATTTTATGTTTCTAGTTTACAAAATAAAGACTTTCACAGTGGAGGAAAATAAGAAATAATGCAGCAAAGCACATTGTGATGACTCAGATACTGTTGATGAGTCCCAGCATCCAAAGACACTGAAAATAAAAACGCTGAAGCAGAGTACTAAAATGAATGTCAAGCATGTTGGGTCTGACACAGGCTGATGGTCTTGGTGAGTGACTCAGCTTTATTCAATAGGTGAGAAATACTTGCCAGGAAGGTCTAAAATTTCATGTTAGACTTGAATTTCATTTAAAGAATTAAGGAAACAGATTGACATTTTGATAACTAATTTTCAATCTTTCAATATCAAGTACTGAAAAGACCACATGTCCTTGTTCTTCAACACACTGAAGAGCATTCATGTGCTTAAAGATTCCACATTTGAAAGCACTGGTGACATAATCTATCTCATTGTTCTGCTTCCCCCAGTAATGGTGAGACAAAAAGATTGTTCAACAAGATTTTCTAAGTAAATCCACAGAAAAATCAGTTCTATAGAAAGAGCAAGGACTCTGAAATCCTATGTAAATTGCATTTAGAGGCAAGGTACAGATAGTCTTACTGAGCATAAGGGACCAGCTGATATGCATAATTGCAATGGTTTATCTGAATGAAAATCACTACTCCTAGGACTTTGTTAGAAGGAAAATGATGTTGATTCTGTCACCATATACCAAGCAACAGTTTCTGTTGGTATGGATTTCCTAATAAAAACAGAGGAGTATGTACTAGATTTTAGATGGGATTTACCAGATTTTATTTTATGTCCTCTTTTTAAATGTGTAGCTTTTTAAAATTATTTAATACTTCAAATTAAATAAGTAAGGTTTCCCATTATATGTGAATGTTATTCACTGACTAGATTTCATGTCTGTTACCACATTATTTATTTATGTATTTACATATACACATATGAAATAAACACACATATGTAAATCACCATAAACACTATGAAATTAATAATAATCTAAACAAATATGGTCCCTCTTTACTGGATACAGAAGTTGCTCCAAATTATGTGTCCTCACCTACAGATTTGCAACTAGGTTCCACAAATAAAGGAGACCATGTGGTATTTGTTCTTCTGGGTCTGGGCTAACTCATTCATTCATAATAATTTCTAGTTCTATCAATTTACCTGCAAATTGCATGATTTCATTTTTTTTACACATGAATAGTATTCCATTGTGAAAATATGCCACATTACCATTATCCAATAATTAGCTGAAGAATATGTAGGTTGCTCCTATTTACTAGCTGTTATGAATAGGGTGGAAATTGATATGGTTGAACAAGTATCTAGAATAGGATGCTGAATCATTTGGATATTTGTCAAGGAATCCTATAGCGTGGTTATTTGGTAGATCTACTTTTAACCTTTTAGGAATGAGAATAACATAACAGGCACAGAGAAACATTTTCCAACAGCATAAAAAAGCAATAATCAGCATGAAATTAAAACTTATGCACAATAAGTGAAGTAATAGCCTAATAGAACAAATAGAATAGAAAATGATAGAAGACCTTTGTCAGCTGTACTTCAGACAATGTATTAACATTTAGAATAGATCAACTACTAAAAACTAAAGCACATACAAAGACATTCCAATCCATGAATGCACAAAGGAACTGAAGAGAAGCTGCTCAAAAGAAAAAAGGCATAAATATCAAATACATATTTTCAAGTGTTTAACCTCCTTAGTCATCACATGAAACACAAGGAAAGGCTGCAATGGGATTCCTTCCTATTATATTCAAAATGAAAATTGTGATGAAAATAAACAATAACTACCATTGAGGAGTTAGAAAAATAACTCTCATAATATGATCATGGAAATGTAAACTTCTCCAGATATTGTTAAAATCTACATAAATCTATGTAAAGAATCCAAAGTTAAGATTACTATATGATCATATGACATCCCAGGCTTGGTATTCCCAAATGAAACTGTATTAACATATTACAGAGAAATCTTCATATCCATATTTCTTGTTTCTACAATTATAATATGTAGGAACTATAGCTAGCCTAGTTGTTCAGTAGCAATTGAATAGCCAAAGAAATATGTAAAATTATATATTTTGGATATCAGTCCTCTTTCAGATGTGAGGTTTTTAAAATTTTTTCCACATTTTGTAGGTTGCAAACTTATCAGAGTGATAGTGTCCTTTGCCTTACGTAAGCTTTTCAGTTTCATGAGGTTTCATTTATTGTTAATCTTAGTGCCTGTACTAATAGTGCTTTCCAGAGAGTCTTCTCCTGGGCCTATGTGTTCAAGGCTATTCCCTACTTTCTCTTCAGTCAGGTTAAGTGTTTTTATGTTGAGGTCTTTGATCCACATGAACTTGAGTTTTGTGTAGGGTGATAAATCTGTCCTGTCTGCAATATATGCGAGGGCAATGGTGGCACGGAATTTGTGGAAGTAGCCAAACAGTGTCTGATTGGACTTAAAGCCCTCTCCACAAGACAGAACCCATAATAAATGCTGCTTTAGTGACCGAGAAAGAGAGACTAGAAAGCCCAGAGACATAGAGTTAACTAAATGCAACTGGTCTAAAAAACAATGTATCAATAAAATGACTCCCTGTGATATTCTGTAATGTTCATATATCAATGCCTTATTTAGTCAGTATCAGGGAAAGTACTTTACTTGGCCTGATAATCAAGAGGGGCTGCCATGTTGGTAACAAATAGAGAATGCAGTATTTGCCCTGGGCAGGAGAATATTTGGGACCTATGAAGCCACCTCCATTTCACAACGAGCAACTTACAAATCATTCTTTTCATATACCTTAAATCATTTTTTTTTAATCACTAGTGTTTTAAACTGTGGAGATCAATGAAAGATATTTTGCTTTGGCCTGTGACATTTTAAAATTGGCATTCCTTTTTGTGGTGGTGGAGACGAATGTAGACGTGGGGGAATCATTGGGTGGAATTTCCAATTTAGTGTGAAGGGCCTGTCATAGCACATATCAGAGAGAAAAAGTTTCCACTAGCATGTCCTTGGGCCCTTTAGACATCTACCAGCATTGAATGTTTCTACTCACCTTATCCCATGTCTCCAAGAATAGAGTTTCCTGTTTCAGGAACCGAGGCCTACAATGTTGTGCAAATTATAATAAACAACTTTAATTCATTTTTTTCATAAGAGTATGCTGCATAATATCAATAAAGAGTCTTCTTTCATTAGACTCTTTATGGCCCATGACTTCTTAAATGTATGTGTTTTGATATTTTATTTGTGCTCTAATAAATAAAGCTTACTTGAAGATCAGAGGAAAAGGCCAGCCACTATATTAAAGTAGAAGTCAGGCAGTGGTAGCACACGCCTTTAATCCTAGCATTCGGGAGGCAGGGATTCTTCTAGATCTCTGAGTTCAAGGCCACACTGGGAACAGAGTCAGACATGGTGGTACTTGCCTTAAATCACAGTATTAGTTAACCATAGAGGTCTGGAGGTCTGTACAGACAGACAGAAAATGATAGAGCTAGGCAGAAAAAGGAAATGATGTAACTGGGCAGAGAGAGGAAGTGAGATGGCAGAGCACAGAAAGGATATAGGTGTGGGTATACAGGAAGTAGGTTCCTCTCGGGCTGAGGATTTCCTAGGGTAAGAACTTGTGGCTATGGCTTGCTCTGTTCTTCTAATCTCTTGGTTTTCATCCCAATATCTGGCTCCAGGTTTTTTTTATTAAAAAGACCATTTAGCAATTTGTCTTACATGTAGTGCTGTGGGATGGTCTGTATGTCAAATGTGTTGCTGATTGGTCAATAAATAAATCACTGATTGGCCAGTGGCCAGGCAGGAAGAATAGGTGGGACTAACAGAGAGGAGAATTGAGGGAACAGGAAGGGAAGGGAGAGACTTCCTGGAACTGCTGCCAGGACAAGGAAGATGTAAAGTACCGGTAAGCCATGAGCCACGTGGCAAAGTAAAGATTAACAGAAATGGGATAAATATAAGAGTGAGAGCTAGACAATGATAGGCCTGAGCTAATGGCCAAGCAGTTTAAATAATGTAAGCGTCTGTGTGTTTATTTTATAAGTGGGCTCTGGAACTGGCGGTACTTGGTGGCAGGAGCTGGAGAGAAATTCTCCAGCTACATGTATGTTCTTAATTTTCACCCTACTCTTAGCCTTTCTTGCTAAGGGGTCTACAGTACCCATTGTTAAGTCTGATCCACACCACAAATAAGGGGCTTACCTCCTCAAGTCCCTGTTCAGGTGCCAACAAGCCAGAGTCCAGCACTAGTGGGGTTCAGGTCCCAAAGAGAAGGTGTGGGGTTGGGGAGGGAAAGGAGTAGACTGACAAAATCTGAGGGTGAATGGGGCTGACTGCTGTTTATTGAAGAAAAGAATACACATTTATACTCTGTACAGAGGATTGAAAGGACCAAGCAGATGCCATAACAGGCTTCTCAGTCTTCTCTCAGAGATCAGGCCTCAATTTCAGTTTCCTGAGACTTGAGCAAGCAGTTTCTGGGAGGGCCATGAACAAAAGACATAGTCCTTGCCGTAGCTCCCTTTCTGCACGTACTCTGACTGCTCAAAGTTCAGCTAGATGTTTACTCTCTGGGGCCCCTCACCAACTTAGAGTTATGTGCAGTACGTGCTTGGCCAGCCAGCCCCCATGGTGGCTCAAGGACAAAGCCTGGGACTTATGCTGGACTGCCCCCAAAGTGATAAATTGTAACCACCAACCAGTAAATTCAAAGGTTACATACCCTCACCCAATTAAAAGAGAACAGAGATAAAAATAAACCAATCCGAGTTGCACCCGTGCAAAACTCCCCCAAACCCCCTGAAGGGCTTTTGGATTTTGCCTTTAAAAAAGCTAGCCACACAAAGAAGAAGCAAGTTCCTCCTGGCCTCACAGTTACTACGAGTGAGTGCTTTGGAGCGAGCTTCCCTGCCTGCGGCTTGTAAACAAACAGAAATAAACCATGCTATTGCATTCTGTACCTAAGGTCTGTGGTGATGTCTTTGGGGTCCCAATCTGGGCATAACATTATTACACAGGAGAAAGGGAACATGAGCTGTGGTGTGGCTTGTGATCAGGGATGGAGGAAGCTGACATTGTCCTTGATAAGTTAATAGGCCAGTCATATGTTAATGAAAGGCCCACAGTTCTTGCCAGAGATAGGAAAGTCTCCCTTTTTAGAAAGTAGGCTTTCTTTAAGCCCCTGAGGAAATGGGGACTTTTGGCTAAATGTCTGGCCTTGGGAAAGGATGTCCTTGAAGGATCCGAAACTCCATTATAGAATATTGCAGTTTTTTTGTATGGCTTAGTTTATCCAAATAGCTAAAGCTTAAAGAGAGCAAAGATGAAGCTAGACAAATATTACTATGAACCTGAGTAGACCTTAGCAATTTATCAATCTTGATTATCAGATATACCTTATTTATCAAGCATGTGTTACTTATCTAAAATTTCTAGCAGCTTGGTGTCAACTTGTGTGGGTATAAGAAGTAGAGTGATCATGCTATATGATTCCATGGTTTTGGGGATTTTTTCCAAAGAATTCTTTTATTTTATAAGACTGTCATCATATACATTCTCATCCTTCAAAGCCAGTGAGAGCCAAAGTTACATTTTAAGTTTTAATTGCTGTGCCTAAGAGATCCATGAAGCAAAGATGTCTCTGATCTGCAAGCCTCTTATGCAAGGATAGATAGTTCCTGAAAGGCTGGAGGCTATTGTTTACGAGAGATAAAAAGCCATGTTTTCACTGCCCCAAACAAGTTTGTCTGACCCATCTGCACTGGATATACATGATCATATGTGGGCAGGAGGTACATGGGCAGGAAATACATCAGGATATATGCTTGCCGTGAATAGACATAATGGGAAATGGAATGAATCATGGGTTTTCCTCCTTAAGCCCTTGCAAAACTTGATTCTGGGCCATTTCCTAAGAACCTGGGTATCGACCTGATCAGAGCTTATCCACTTGGCCAGTATTTAATTAAAGCTTGCTTCTAATTTAACTTGCGGCAGTAGTCTCATTCTTGACCAGTGGGATTATCAGCCTGCACAAAATTTCCCAAAGGAAAAGGCATAAGGGAACTCCCATCACACATAGTGAGAATCATTAAAAATGAAAGTAAAAGGGTCCTGGAGAACTGTGATACACACAGTTGAAATGCTGGAACTTTGTCAAGCAGCACTGGTTGCCATGCAGTCCATGACAACAGTGTGGGAAAAGATAACTGATTTCCTGGTTGTGATGAGGAGAGGAGTCATATCATTCCATCCTGCTCTTCTGAACAGTGCCCAATTATAAATAGGAACTGTTTCTGTCTGAAATTTTCCAATTGATAATTTAGAACTACCAGAATCTGAAGCTATGAATTTGAAACTCAGATAAGGGTTGTTGTGAAAACACTATACTTTAGGAGACAGAGATTCCTGCTACTTTTCAAGAAATTGACAGTCACACTATGGAATGCCGTTGCCTAACTTTACAAGCAGTCTAGAAGATAAAAGCAGCTACAGGCCATCACTGTCAAGAAAGTGTTGAGCTCTCCACTGCTATGAGAAATGAAGTCTTTCCAACAGTCTCCTTGAGTGAAAACATAAAGTTCCATATGTAGAAAAGGCAGATAGCAACATAATACTCTTAGTTTTAAAATGAATGCATTTTCACTTTTGAAATTCTGTGTAGAAACTCTAGTTAAATTGGGATAGATTTCTAATGTTTAGCAGCAGAAATAAATGCTGGAGCTAGACTTATATACAATCAAATAGACCTGTCACTGTTAATGAATGCAAGAACACAAGACTAGGTAAATCATGGGCATGGTGGGGGAAACCTGCTACTATTATTCTGCTAAGGGAACATAGCAATAAAATGACTCCAGTCATTATTACTATTATAGAATATTACTATACTCATGGATCAATGTTTAACTAAGACCTTGTCATGCTGGAAGCGGTAGCATAGAGACCCTCAACTTGACAATGTGGAGAAAGTGAGAGACTTTGGACACTCAGTCCTAAATGGAGCGTCTCACCAAACATTTCCCTTCGGTGCTCAGTGATCTATACAGAAGAGGAGATTAAAAATGGTAGGAACCAGAATTTCATGGAAATATCATTTACCAGATATAACAACAACAGTTCTGATGCATGAATGAACTAACAGAAACTCTGAAAGCAGGTACAAGACCTCAACAAACTCAAGCCAGACAAAATCCCAAGATGTAGAAGAGGAAGTGGGAACAAGTCTAATCCTTAACCAAAAAAAAAAAAAAAAAAAAAAACTATTTGTATTTAATGCTGCTCCAAAAGGAGAAATCAGTTTTGTTTTTTGTTTGTTTGTTTGTTTTTTTCCAGTAGATTGGCACTGAGTACATCAAAGCTCTTCAGAGAAGACCTCAGGCTCGGGAATAATTAGCAAACACAAATTGAACTCTATGTGTATTTTTTTTTTTTTTGTGATTTTATAGAGAAATAGAGAGACAGACAAAGTTGGTAAGAAGGTGAAAAAAGATCTGGAAGAAACTGTAGCTGGGGAAAGAATATAAACAAAATATGTTGTATGAAATTCTCAAAAGAATAAATACACTTTTAAAACAAATACTTGTCAATTCCATTGACTTTCTGAAAAGTTGTTATAAAACAACAGAAAAACAAAAGCTGCAATTACCTACAGATTTTTTAAAAATCAGTTATGTTGATTTCTATCTTCTACCCAAAACTTAGAAAGCAGTTGTTTTATATATCTGGTTCAAAGAATTTTCTTATGTATTGATATTCAGCAATCAAGTAAAGCTGATTACTTTTAATAAAATTAAAGCAAAAATTTGATTTCTCTAATGCATCTTGAAACAGGTGGCCTCAATGTGTCATAAAAGTAAAGAGGAAAATAAATAGTGTAATACATAAGCCTGTGGTCTAAATGTCAGTTGTATTGCCAGAAATACATAGCAACTGGAAATAAGCAACAGTAAAAATCTGACAAATTAAAAGGTCATGCACCTCAGGCATCAAACCCAACAAGAAGACCCATCATGAGGAGAACATACAACAAACACAAGCATAGAAAGCAAAGACAATTATATTCTAAAAGGAACCAGACATTTGGATACTAAGAGCTACCATGGCAACATGGACAGTGATTGACCAGAAAGTTGTGTGATTGTGGTTGTGATATTAGATACATGTTTTGACAGCACTCTCTTTTTCCACCTTTTGTCTTAGGAGCACTATAAGAAGTGATTATTGCCACTATTTTTTCATCTGATTTAACTAAGACAACATAGGTAATTATTCAGATATTTTTGTTATAACATTACTACAAAATAGTTCCATTTAAAAAAAATTCCTAAAACTTGGGCAATATTTACAATGATTCAGTGCATTTTTTCTTTCCTGCTGGAGATTCATTTGAATGAAAACTTTTTTCATGGATTCATGAATTTGAAGACTTGGTCTACATGTTGGTGACACTCTGGGGAAATTATGGAATTCTGAGGATGCGGAGCTTTGTGAGAAGTTGTCGTTGGGGGTGGGATTTGGAGTTTATCCTCTCATCCGAAAGAGTTCACTCACTTTCTCTGCTCTGTCAGAACCTTCTGAAATACTCTACCACAGTTATGGAGAGTCCTTCTGGAATCTACAGGGAAAATTAAGTTTTTGTTTTAAAAATTCTTTTTGACCATGATATTTTATCACAGCTGTGCTGTCTATGATTTGATAGAAAATGTTGAACAAACTAAGGCTAACAATGTGAACTCACAAATCATGTCTTATGTAATGTCATTTTATGGGTATGCTTTTACTGCTCATTACTCTGAGTGTTCAAGGTATTTTAATTTTTTTTTTTTTTTTTTTTTAGCTATCGTCACAAGTACAAGTATCAACAAATCCCAAAATGGCTCAAAAATGTCACTGTCAAGATTCAGATGAACTTCATATCATAGTAATTTGCTTGTGAAATTGTGGATCTCTATAAATTTCTCATATATTCTTACTTTTGCTCCTTTTGCAAGATTTGAGTGCAGTCAGTTGTAGAGGCATTTTTTTTTTTTTTTGGCTCTGCTAAGATTTCATTGAAATTCTTTAGTTTTGTGTCCTTTAAACCTCCACTGGAAGTGTTCATGTTTATTGACACATGATATACATATGATGAATATTCTCCCTCATCCAACCAAGTCCCTAGACACAAGTGAAAAATAAGTCATCCCATAATACCATATTTTACCTAGTCTTCATAATTTTCTTTTCTTGCATTATCATTTTAAAGTAACAATGATAGTTCCTATATTTTATAATCATATACAATATAGTTTCAAAATCTGATATCAAAATTAAATTTGCATGGACTTATCTTTTCCTAAAACATTTTTTCTTTATCTTTAGCCCCAGAGTTTCACATATTTAAATGGGTGAAATGATGCTTCTAGGACAATGGTGTTATTTATTATGGTGTGTTATCCAATTGCACTGCACCTGACTGGATCAGAGGCTCGTAATAATGCAATGAAAATGATCTGAATGGGTCACAGGTCTAATGTGTTAAGCACATAAACAAAGACTGCCCAGGGAGAGTGTTAATCCATGCTCATTAATTTTTGAATTCACATTCTGCAAGTTCATCCAAAAATTTATGAAGCACGTCAGAGTTTGGCTTCAACAGCAATAGAGACATACCGGAACATATGGCTTTGGGGCAAGACAGAGTCCTTGGCAGTGCTCCTGCAGGGAGCCAGGTGAAGTGAAACCCATTAGACCCTCTACCATGATCCCAGAGTCACAGCCCATAGAGGGGGGATGTCTCCAGTGTCTCTGAAAGCGTGAAAGGTAAATGAGACTCATTTCAATTACTTCTACCCAGACTTGCTCTGCCCTGTCTAGTGGGTTCTGCTTATTAGAGTACATCATTATGCATGACCATTTAAATCAAGTAAAATACATCCACCTTACATTTTCATATTCCCAGCACATACCCAGATGCATCTATATGTATTATATATGCATGTATATGTATTATACACACATGGCCATTGTTCAGCACACTATGCAAATAATACTTTTCATTTATAACTATAAAAGTATATTTTCTTTTCCTTTCTTATATAACTTAGTAACCAGTATAAGCACAATTACACATTGACATTTTAAGAATCTTTTGTTTTAAGAAAGTGAGATTAAATACAATCTATAATTCCTTATTTGACACTTAGTATTATATATTAGTCTGATTATTTTCATGTGGTCTTTCCCCCAGTGACTCTCCCTACGTGAAATGATGTTACAAAGAACAAATCAGAAGAGGAAATAATAATAACCACTTTTTGTAATAGAAACTGTTAGAAAATTCAGTCATAAATATCCATTTTCATTGGTGTAGATTTTTCTTGAAAAAATGGAGAGTATGCTTTAAAAATTAAAATAAATATACAAAGAAATTACTCATAGTTTGTAGTAAAGTTGGAGAGGTAGTAAAATCTAGTCATTTCCGTGGTTCCACCAAGCAGGTATTTTCAGCTCTCTCAGCCTGTTTCTAGCAATATATTTCTAGTAATATGCAGCTTTGAGTGCATTGCTACACACCCACAGCTCTCTATGTTGAGCTGGTCTGACTTCAAAGTTTAGTGTATAGATTCTGCTTTCTAGTTGCCTACATGAACTATATTTATTGTTAATAATTAGTTACAGTTCTGACACATTTCCACTCATATCCTCAGGGAGATTTCCTTAAATCCTGGTTTTGGGATTATCCTTTTAAATTTCTCCCTAGGATTTTCTAAAAGCAACTTATCTTATAACCACGTGTTTCTTCTCTGTATGTGTGGGTTGATTTGCCAAGGCAGCTAGGCATCCTGTTCATCAACATTTCCCGTTAGTGATTATTACCTAAAACCAAAGTAAATTAGTCATTGAACAAATCAAGGAGACAATCAAAACCAAAAAAAATATTTTCAGAAATGTATGATTTTCTACAGAGACTGAGTATGAAAATCTATCACAGATATGATAACATTTTAGCAAAGAAAACATGCTTTGCTAGAGAGTTGAAGGAGGGAAAGTGTGTTTTCACGTGAACACCTTCTATTTCAGGAAAAGCATTTCTCAGACTGTGCACCACATAGACAGGACTGCTACATTCTCATGGTACAATATTGGTGCAAACACACTCTTCCATACATGACTCGGGTGCTAAGAAGTTACCAAAGTGCCTTCGTAAGCAGAATCCCATTCAGACCACCCATTTTGTGTGCCTAGGGCAGCCCTGAGTCCCAGCTTTCCCACACATATTCTCCCACGGACCCACACCACACTAGCTCCATGCTTCCTCTGAGATATTTAAGGACACTTCCTTCTCTGTACTTGCTCAACTCTAATTTGGCTGACAGGAGTGCTATTTCACAGAATCCTATTCATTTCATCACTTTATCCTGGTATCTGCACAAGTGTCTATCCAACAAGAGAACATTCCTAAATACCCTGTTTATAGTACACATATATTCAAGTACAAATAGCACTAAAACTTACCTTACTTTCTTTATAGTATGTGCCTGATTATGTCATACTATTATGCTACTTTATATGGGAGTAGATTTATGCATTTATTCCTCTGATAGTAACATGGCATGAACAGTCTCTTGTATCTCCGATTACACTGAAGTGGCTGGCTTGCAGGTGATAGTAAACATTTAAGGATGACTGTGAATGAATTTGGCTCATGTGGATTTTATCTCGCCATAAAACATACGGGAAGAGTCCTGTTCACTTGTTTTCCCACAGATTATCACAAATGATCATATTCTAAAAGAGTTTCAAATTTTACATGCTAAGATAAAATTCAATATATAATTTACACTTTAGTGGAGTCTAAATATTCACAATATTCTGTTCCTCAGAACAACATCCACAAACTTCACATTATTTATCCTTCTTCATCCTGCCTCCTTAATATACAGAGGGATTTTTAACTTTTCTGTTTTGTACTCTAGTCATTTTTATACTTTATACCTTATTTTCTTTTCTTCCTTGTATTTTATTTTAGAAACAGTGCTGAGTTGGAGCTTTGAATTCTCATGCCTTATCCTCCTTAGAGCTGAAAGTACAGGTAGGCCACTATATTTAGATTTATCAATTCATTTCATTCAGAAATGAATACTGTCACAGTGCTTTGTTGAAATCTCAACCAAGTAGTGGTTTTACATGACACATCTTTGTGGTTGGGAAGTTTTTCCAGTTCCTCCAAGCCCCCACAGTCCTGTGCCTACTTATAAAATAACCACCCAGAAGCTTATATTAATTATAACTGCTCAGCCATTAGCTCAGGCTTGTTAGTGAATAACTCTTACACTGGAATTAACCCATAATTCTTATTTATGTTTAGCCACGTGGCTTGGTACCTTTTCTCAGTTCTGCCTTGTCATCTTGCTTTCTATGTGTCTAGCTGATGACTCCTGACTCTGCCTTCCTCTTCCTGTCTTTCCCATGGATTTCTTGCCTGGCTATAACCTGACTCACCATAGGCCAGAGCAGCTTCTTTATTAACCAGTCATAGCAACATATATTCACAACATACAGAAAGACATCCCACATCACATCTTCTTTTGAGTTTACTTATTATTAAATAAATTCTTTTAGAAGCAATTTGTCAATAACTAGTACTTAATGTTTCTTAAAGACTAATTGTAATTTCTTCTAACATATTTGAATATATTTGTGGACACTTCTGTGTGTTTATATACAATATCCCTATTGTTTTTATATTTGCTCTCAAGAAATTGATTGGTGGATTCCTGGTAGTACATTCATAGAGACCTGTGTTTTGTTCCTTGTTTTGTAGGTCATTCTTGCAAACACTCTTGTTCTGTTTTTATTGTTTGTTCCATTTTTGTTTGGAGATAATGTTTCCTTGTGTATTCCAGGTTGCTTTGAACTTACTGTCTTCTGGTCTTCACATCCCAGTTCAGCGGTTACAGGTGGATTCAACCTTTATTTTCTTTGTCTTTAGATACCTTGTGTTGTAACTAGGAGCTAATTTGTCTTCTATTGTGCTAAGTTCTGTAAATATGTCAGGTTTTTCACATGATATTTTCTGCACACAAACTCTTTGCAGTTGGCAAACTCCCTGGTCTTTTCAGCTCTGTGTCATGTGTTCCATCTCTTTTTTTTTTCTTTGTCTTGAGCCACATCTTAATGTTCATTTGTGTAGGGCATTATTATGAATATATTATTTTTAGATCATATTTAAGTATACTGCTTTTGGTTTTGACTCAAACCTTCATGTATGTTCCTATGTATCTATGTGAAAATGTATAGATGTGAGTTCAGCTGCCCTCTGAGAACAGAGGTAAGAATGAGATCTCCTGGAGCTGGAGCCAAGGTGGTTATGAACTAGCATTTTCAAGTAGGTGCAAGGACATGAATTCAGAGTCCCTGCAATAACTGAATGTGTTCTTAATCACTCAACTATCTATCCTCTACTAACCCTCCCTTTTTGACTTTAAAAAAATTAATTTGGTAAGAAATATAGTAGTATACAATAATAGTAGAGCACATGCTTGGTATGTGGAGATTCTAGGTTCAAGCATGACAAAGGAAAAAAAATTTTTTTTGTGAACAGCAATTTATTTACAGACTGTATCTAGAAGCTGATCCTTAAATTTTCATACAGTTGATTTCCAGAGATGTGCAAGAATTTATTATAATTTGCCTACAAACCAAACTCATTAAAACCAATGGACTTTGGATGGTTCATTTTGTATTTTTCTCAATACAAATGACACTGGTATGTAGGTAATCACAAATTTGGCTTTTTTTTGATACATTTTCAGTCTTGTAAAAGATGTGGGAGTTAGGAAAAGAATTGTGAGAGGGGAATGTACGATCAGAATATTACTGTATAACTTTTTTCAATTAAAATATATAAACAAGCCAATATAAATTGAAGTCTTCTACAAAGGATATAAAAGGCCATGAAAGATAAAGTCAAATATATGCTTAGGACATACAAATCTAAACTCAAATTCTTTTCCACTTCTAAACTTTTACACTAAATTTGTCTTCATGGCTCCTACTATGTTCATTTGAAATAAAATTTGTACATGCAAATGAAAGTACATATTTTGCAAGCTTGGTGTCTGTGTGCTATTTATCACACATGACTATGTGTGGCAGGGCATGCCCATTGGTACATGCAGAGCCCAGAGGAAGTCAGTTTCCTCCTCTATCATTCTTTACCTCCCTTGAGGCAGGGTCTCTAACTGAATCTGGAGCTAGGCAGGTAGTCAGCAAACTTCAGTGATCCACTAATCTTTGCACCTTCCTCTCTGTCTCCAACTAGTGATGGGGTACTGGCACCTGCACAGCTATGCCTGGAGTTCGATGTGTCTTCTGAGATTCTTAACACACGTTTTTACCCTTGTGAAGCAAGCATTCTTTCCTACTGAACTCACTCCCTAACCTCCATTTTTCCAATAAAATGTTTTATGTTCATATTTCCATTTAGTTGCTCCATGCGTATTAGTTTGATCCAGTCATCACATCATGTATTATGTATTTTGCATTCATCTTTAAAACTCTTGTAATACAAAAATGTAAAATTTTACTCAACATATGACTAATGAAGAAAAAAGAGGTACATCTTTGTGTGTATACAATATACAACATACCTATAAATTGGTGTGTAATATATTTATATTGGTTTTGTGTGCTGCCTAGTTTTATGTCAGTTTGAAACAGCTTGAGTCTTTTTGAGATGAGAGAATGTCAAATGAGAAATGCCCCTACCAGACTGACTAATAGGCAGGCCTGTAGGGCATTTACCTAATTAGTGAGTGATGTGGGAAGGCCAAGCTTAATTGTGGGTGGTGGCACCTCTAGGCTGGTGGTCCTCTGTGCTATAAGAAAGCAGCCTAAACCATCCATAAAAGCATGCCAGCAAACAATGTTTCTCATGGCCTTTGTACTCTAAATTCAGGCAAATGCAGATTTGGCCACATATTTTATTTGGAGACCTTATTCTATTTGAACAATGCATGAAATTAACAAGCATAAGAGTTCTGCTACAAAGAAGCCAGGAGTTTCTTTGGTCTTTGGTTAAATTAGGAAGTTCTGGGACCTTATTGATTCATGACTTTTGCACCAGTTACTCTGATTTTTATTTTGCACTGTCTAATACTGAGGCTCTATTATTGTTCATACTTTCTTTTTTTCCTCAGATTTTATTATATTCTTGATTTATATTAAAAATTTTTTGTTTTGTTTTTTTGTTGTGTTTTTCGAGACAGGGTTTCTCTGTGTAGCTTTGCGCCTTTCCTGGTTCTCGCTCTGTAGACCAGGCTGGCCTCGAACTCACAAAGACCAGCCTGCCTCTGCCTCTCGAATGAAGGGATTAAAGGTGTGCACAACCACTGCCCAGTGAATATTAAAATTTTGTGATTCATTACCCTATCATCTCCTAACTTTTATTGGCAATGTGTAATTATATTTTTACTTTAATCACCATATTTATTTTCCTTTTTTAATATTTGAGATTATAATATAATTACAATAATTTTCTCTACCATTCCCTCCCTCTAAACTTTCATGTATACACCTCTCAACTCTCTTATAAATATTTGGCCTCTTTTTTTCAGTATTTTATTGCATGCATGCATGCATATATATTTCTAGGTATAACCTGATATGTCTGTAAATGCTACTTGTATATTTTTAGGGATAACTATTCCCTAGGAAAGACTGCTTTTTGTACTCTTAGTGTTCCTTAGTTGTGGATAGTGATTATGCTGGTTAAAATTAAAGCGGAAATTCTAAGCTCTCCCTTCAAGATCCATGGCTTCAGTAATCCGTATAGGAGAAATGATTTTCCTCATGTTGAGTAGGTTTTAAGTGTGATGATATTTTGTTGTACCCTAATAAAACTTGCCTGAAGATCAGATGACAGAGCCAGCCACAGAGTTCAACATAGAAATCAGGCACTAGTGGCACACACTTTTAATCCTAGAACGTGGGAGGCAGAGATCTGTCTGGATCTCTGTGAGTTCAAGGCCACACTGGGCTACATGAGATTAATCCAGTCTAGGAGTGAAACAGAGCCAGGCAGTGGTGGTACATACCTTTAACCCCAGTATTTGGGAAGCATACATGCCATTAATCCCAGCATTAGGAAGGTTGAGATAGGCAGTGAAATGGCTGGGCAGAGAAAGGTATATAAGGCATAAGGAGACAGGAACTAAAAAGCCTTTTGGCTGAGGACTCAGGGGCATTCAGTCAGAGGATTCATGGAGTTGGCAAGGTGAGAAGTGACTGTGGCTTGTTCCTTTGTCTCTCTGATCTTTCAGCATTTACCTCAATATGTGGCTCCGCATTTTTACTATAAGCCCATTTAGGATTTGTGCAAAACTTAAGTGCAAGTAGAGAACTGTTGGTTACCACCAAAGTAAGCATGCCACGACAGCACCCTTAGGGTAGTCATGCCATGCTGTTCATTCATTTTATACCAATCAGAACTACTTATATTTGGATGACAATGCCCATAGATGGCTATTCCCTCCAAGATCAATCAAGAAAATGCCCCACATATTTATCTACAAGCCAATCATGCTAAAAATACTTTGTAAGAAGATCCCTTTTCCCAGATGAATCTTGTTTGTGTCAAGGTGATTAAAACACCTAAGTAGCACATAGTATAGTATTAGATAGGAAAATAAAAATGTTATACTTTCTAGGCCCAAGTATGGCTGATGGTATAGATTATTACAGGGGAACTCTCAGAACCCAGTATGAATTCAAGTGATAAGGCAGTCTCATAGTTTCCTGAGATATCTTAGGCTGACATAATTGACTGATGTGATCTTCACTGATACATGTAATTCCAAATCAAAGCTCTTCTCTCAATAGAAAAAAGTGGTGACCCTTGCCCCATTATCTGTTGTCTTTAAATAAAGAAAAAGACACTGGAAGAATTTCAGATGAGGAAGAACAGAAATGTGTAGTGTACTATCTTCACAGCTACCATGCACTAAGATCTTAACTACCCATCATTTTTAAAGTCGGGGACTTTGACAGGAAAAGGATATAAATGTTTTTGAGCTGAAGGTTAAAAGCAAACATAAAGAGATATATTGTTCTCCTGATACTTGAAGAAAAGCAAAATAAATATTTTTTCTTCTGTGGGAGATAGGCATAATAGTATTTTAAGTAGCACAGGACTTAAGTGGAGAAAGGCTTCCAGGTAGTTGCTTTCTTTCACAGACTACTTTGATGCAGATTCAAATAGTGATGATACTGTGATTCTAAGAATGTATGTGAAATGCCTAGCTTTTGTTGCTGATGTAGATAGAAATTATGGCAATTCATCAATATGTGTCACAATTGCAGTTGCACACATTTGTTAATAAGTAAGGCAAATGACTTTAATAGACAATGCTAAAGTGGACAAAAGTGGATGGGGACACTCTGAGCATAGAGCAGAAAGAACACATTCATTCTCAGGTATTTTGTGCCCATTCTACTGATTACCAAATGAAATACTGATATGCTACCATCTACCACTGAAGGGATTGTGCAACCTTTTGTGGTACATTCATGAGTAACTTCCCATGGAGTATCACTGAGAGCAATTATTCTGTCTTTATGTCAGGTGCAACATGCCAGTGCTTATGAAGTTGATTTGCTGTTTGCCTTTCTCAGTAAAAGATAAAGAAAAGAATTATGAGTGCTTTCTCAGAACATTGATAATAACAGCCATCTCATCCCCGCCTTACACATATAAATTACACATACACTTGGACTTTTAAATGAATGTACTTGTGGTTCCTATTTCAAATAATTAATAGTGTTTTAACTAAAGTAGTGGGAATTTGAGATAGTATATTACCTCAAAACGACATAGCTGCATATAATCTGAAATTGTCTTGCCCCAAGGAAAAGAACACATTTCAGTATGAAGAGTTTTCATTGTGATATAGCTTGTAACATATGGGAAAACCACTTGGAATGTGTGAACCTCTACTCAGTGGTAAAGCCCTTTTCTTTCTATGCTTTATTCTTAATAATTTGAAAATTGGAGCTTTCTAGTCATTTTGTGTTTTCATTACAAATATGCCTATGGACTTTGGGACATGCATTAACCTCAGTCACGAACATCATTGAGTATCATAACATGACAGGACACTCATTGCTTCGGCTTCCATCCATTTTAGTGAAAACTCACAAACTGACACATACAACAGAGCAGAAATTCAAGTTAAATGAGTCATTAATAGTTGCCAAAATGGAGAATGGACATATAAACTTAGGGGAAAATATAAAAAATACAGTACATATAAATATCTTATTTTTACTCAATATGTTTGATATAAAATATATTAATTTGGAAAATAAAATTGTACATACCCATAAATTATTCTGCCTAAAATGTGTGGCTGATGCAATATGCCTATGAGACTGTTATAAATGATATACTACTGTGCTAATTATTTTAAAGGAGGCGAGGCCACTGCCTTTAAAATGGGAGGGGGTATGAAGATTTTCATCTCCCAGAAATGTAATTTATAGCTCCAAGTCCTAAAACTTTCAGAGTAGTTTCTTTATAGGAAATAACCAATGAGATACCACCATTGATATTTTACTTTGATGTGCATAAAATTATGAATCTTTCCATCTTATGACTCGTATTATGAATGTATTTAAACTAAGAGGGAAGCAACACACACACACACACACATACACACACACATACACACACACACACACAGTGTAGAAAGTACCAGCTTTATGAATAACCTACTTATTCTTGACATTTTTTACAGCTCCTAGTTATATCACTTTCTGATCAGAGATGCCAAACAACCCCTATTTTTTTTCAGCACTCTGTTTACATAACAGGTGTTTGGGTAACTCCACTGGTTTTAATTCACTAAAGACATTTCCTTGGACACTAGTTTGACCATCTGTACATAATGCTCTAATGATCTTATTTTATTTTCATGGCATTTGAAGCTACTTAAAGGCTTATCGCTAAAATTGGAAAGCACCTACATTAAACATTAGCCAATTGGAAGCATTAACAAAGATAGCAATTGAACAACTGAAATATGTTTCAAACCATGTGACGAGGTTCTTAAGGGGGTTGGACTTACTTTATGCTTATAGTTAAACTTTCTATGAATTACAGATGGCCCAGAATACTGAGTTGATGAGCTTTGCAAGTCTGAGGACATTTGAGCAGGCAGAGAGTTTACTCACACTGTAAGGACAACTGATATTGTAAAAAGGGTAAGATCAGAAACAAGACGTAACTGGCCCTTACATTATTATCTCACAGTGACAGCTAGGGTCATTTCTTCCATAAGTAAAGGCATTCCTAGATTTAAGAATAGGAATTTTAAAAATAGCTTAATAGTTTGGAGCATAAGCACATATATTCAAACATGTATTGTACTCTCTTAATGCTTTGAACCCACACATACTGTTGTAAAAGTAATTTTCAGTAAGTGAAAAATGATGCCATTCTATGACCTTGTTTGAAATTTCAGCTGCAAGCATGGTCACACAGTGTTTAGGGAAGGATCTGTGCCATGATCCTTCAGTGAGGGAAGTAGAATTAGAAAATCATGGATATCAGTCTGTACATTTCTCTCCTAACCAAGCCTTATTTGAATTTTATGGGGATACTTGTGTGTGTGTGTGTGTGTGTGTGTGTGTGTGTGTGTGTGTGTGTGTGTGTGTGATGTATTTTTAGTGTTTGGGTGAAATATCATGACAAAGTCTGTAAGATCTTTCTGGCTCAGTATTCATTTATCTATTCTGTTTCTCTGTTTAATGTCTGTCTGAATGATCTACTTATTAAGGACAATGAGTCATTGGAATAATTTCCCACTGTAACTTTGATAGGGATTACCTATGACTTTATGTCTAATAATGTTTACTTTATAAATTGTTTATACCTTGTCTTAGTATATATTTTTTGGATTGATATATCCTCTTGATGGATTATTCTTTAATGGCTTTGAAGACTAATAGTAGTGTGAAGTGTATTTTGTCATATATTAGAAGGGCTATGCCAGATTTTTTTTCTGGTTTCACTTGTTTTTTTTTTAAATTTTTATTTTGCAATACAATTCAGTTCTACATATCAGCCACGGATTCCCTTGTTCTCCCCCCTCCCGCCCCCTCACCTTCCCCCCAGCCCACCCCCCATTCCCATCTCCTCCAGGTCAAAGCCTTCCCCGCAGACTGAGATCAACCTGGTAGACTCAGTCCAGGTAGGTCCAGTCCCCTCCTCCCAGGCCGAGCCAAGCGACCCTGCATAGGCCCCAGGTTTCAAACAGCCAACTCATGCAATGAGCACAGGACCCGGTCCCACTGCCTGGATGCCTCCCAAACAGATCAAGCCAATCAACTATCTCGCCCATTCAGAGGGCCTGATCCAGTTGGTGACCCCTCAGCCATTGGTTCATAGTTCATATGTTTCTGTTCGTTTGGCTATTTGTCCCTGTGCTTTATCCAACCTTGGTCTCAATAATTCTCGATCATATAAACCCTCCTCATTCTCACTAATTGGACTCCCAGAGCTCCACCTGGGGCCTAGTCATGGATCTCTGTATCCAGATTCCTCAGTAGTTGGATGAGGTTTCTAGCACGACAATTAGGGTGTTTGGTCATCCCATCACCAGAGTAGGTCAGTTCAGGCTGTATCTGGACCATTGCCAGCAGTCTGTTGTGGGGGTATCTTTGTGGATTTTTGTGGACCTATCTAGCACTTTGCTTCTTCCTATTCTCATGTGATCTTCATTTACCATGGTCTCCTATTCCTTGTTCTCCCTCTCTGTTGTTGATCCAGCTGGGATCTCCCACTCACCCAAGCTCTCTTTCCCTCGACCCTCGCCCTTCATTACCCCCACTCATGTCCAGGCTGTTCATGTAGATCTCTTCCATTTCTCTGTCATTGGGCGATCCCCGTGTCTTTCTTGGGGTCCTGTTTTCCAGGTAACCTCCCTGGTGATGTGAGTAGCAGTCCAGTCATCCTTGTTCCACATCTAGAATCCTGCTATGAGTGATTACATACCATGTTTGTCTTTCTGAGTCTGGGTTACCTCACTCAGGATGATTTTTTCTAGATCCATCCATTTGTCTGCAAACCTCATGATGTCATTGTTTTTCTCTGCTGAGTAGTATTCCATTGTGTATATGTACCACATTTTGTTTATCCATTCTTCAGTTGAAGGGCATCTAGGTTGTTTCCATGTTCTGGCTATTACAAACAATGCTGATATGAACATAGCTGAACAAGTGCTCTTGTGGTGTGGTTGAGCATTCCTTGGGTATATGCCCAAGAGTGGTATAGCTGGATCTTGGGGGAGATGGATTCCCAATTTTCTAAGAAAGCGCCATATTGATTTCCAAAGTGGTTGTACAAGCTTGCATTCCCACCAGCAGTGGAGGAGAGTTTCCCTAGCTCCACATCCTCTCCAGCATAAGGTGTCTTCAGTGTTTTTGATCTTAGCCATTCTGACAGGTGTAAGGTGGTATCTCAGAGTTGTTTTGATTTGCATTTCCCTGATGATTAGGGATGTTGAGCAATTCCTTAAATGTCTTTCAGCCATTTGAGTTTTCTCTGTTGAGAATTCTCTGTTTAGTTCTATAGCCCATTTCTTAATTGGACTGTTTGTCATTTTGATGTCTAATTTCTTGAGTTCCTTATATATTCTGGATATCAGTCCTCTGTCAGATGTGGGGTTGGTGAAGATCTTTTCCCATTCTGTAGGCTGTCGCTTTGCCTTGTTGACCTTATCCTTTGCTCTACAAAAGCTTCTCAGTTTCAAGAGGTCCCATTGATTGATTGTTTCTCTCAGTGTCTGTGCTACTGGTGTTCTATTTAGGAAGTGGTCTCCTATGCCAATTCGTTCAAGACTACTTCCTACTTTCTCTTCTAGAAAGTTCAGAGTAGCTGGATTTATGTTGAGGTCCTTGATCCACTTGGACTTAAGTTTTGTGCATGGTGATAGATATGGATCTATTTGCAGCCTTCTGCATGTTGATATCCAGTTTTGCCAGCACCATTTGTTGAAGATGCTTTCCATCTTCATTTGTGCACTTTTGGCTTCTTTGTCAAAAATTATATGTTCATAGGTGTGTGGATTAATGTCAGGGTCTTCAATTTGATTCCATTGGTCCACATGTCGGTTTTTATGCCAGTACCAAGCTGTTTTTATTACTGTAGCTCTATAGTAGAGCTTGAAGTCAGGGATCATGATGCCTCCAGAGGTTGTGTTATTGTACAGGATTCTTTTGGCTATCCTGGGTTTTTTGTTTTTCCATATGAAGTTGAGTATTATTCTTTCCAGGTCTCTGAAGAATTGTGTTGGTATTTTGATGGGGATTGCATTGAATCTGTAGATTGCTTTTGGTAAGATTGCCATTTTTACTATGTTAGTCCTGCCTATCCATGAGCATGGGAGATCTTTCCATTTTCTGACATCTTCTTCAATTTCTTTTTTCAGGGACTTAAAGTTCTTGTCATATAGGTCCTTCACTTGCTTGGTTAGTGTTACCCCAAGATATTTTATGTCATTTGTGGCTACAGTAAAGGGTGATGTATCTCTGATTTCCTTCTCCGCTTCTTTGTCCATTGTATATAGGGGGGCTGCTGATTTTTTTGAGGTGATCTTGTATCCTGCTATGTTGCTGAAGGTGTTTATAAGTTGTATCAGTTCCTTGGTGGAATCTTTGGGGTTGCTCAAGTATACTATCATGTCATCTGCAAATAGGGAAAGCTTGACTTCTTCCTTTCCAATTTGTATCCCCTTAATCTCTTTATGTTGTCTTATTGCTCTGGCTAGAACTTCAAGTACTATATTGAATAAGTATGGGGAGAGCAGACAGCCTTGCCTCGTTCCTGATTTTAGTGGAATTGCTTTGAGTTTCTCTCCATTTAATTTGATGTTGGCTGTTGGCTTGCTGTAAATTGCCTTTATTATGTTTAGGTATGTTACCTGTATTCCTGATCGCTCCAATACCTTTATCATGAAGGGGTGTTGGATTTTGTCAAATGCCTTTTCAGCATCTAGTGAGATGATCATGTGGTTTTTTTCTTTGAGTTTGTTTATATGGTGTACTACATTGACAGACTTTTGTATGTTGAACCATTCTTGCATCCCTGGAATGAATCCTACTTGATCATGGTGGATAATTGTTTTGATGTGTTCTTGGAGTCTGTTTGCCAGTATTTTATTGAGTATTTTTGCATCAATGTTCATGAGGGAGATTGGTCTGTAGTTCTCTTTCTTTGTTGTATCCTTGTTTGGTTTAGGAATCAGGGTAATTGTAGCCTCATAGAAGGAGTTTGGTAATGTTCCTTCTGTTTCTATTGTGTGGAACAATTTAGAGAGTATTAGTATTAACTGTTCTTTGAAGATCTGGTAGAATTCTGCACTGAAACCATCTGGTCCTGGGCTTTTTTTGGTTGGGAGACTTTTAATGACTGTTTCTATTTCATTAGGGGTTATTGGACTATTTAAATAGTTTATCTGGTCTTGATTTAATTTAGGTATGTGGTACCTATCCAGAAAATTATCCATTTCTTTTAGGTTTTCCAGTTTTGTGGAATAGAGGTTTTTGAAGTATGACCTGATGATTCTCTGGATTTCCTCAATGTCTGTTGTTATGTCCCCCTTTTCATTTCTGATTTTGTTGATTTGGATGCTCTCTCTCTGTCTTTTGGTTAGTTTGGATAAGGGCTTGTCTATCTTGTTGATTTTCTCAAAGAACCAACTCTTTGTTTCATTAATTTTTTGTATTGTTCTCTTTGTTTCTATTTTATTGATTTCAGCTCTCACTTTGATAATTTCCTGGCATCTATTTTTCCTAGGAGACTTTGCTTCTTCTTGTTCTAGAACTTTCAGGTGGGCTGTTAAGTCACTAGTGTGAGATTTCTCCAGCTTATTTATGTGGGCATTTAGTGCTATGAATTTCCCTCTTAGTACTGCTTTCATAGTGTCCCATAGGTTTGGATATGTAGTGTCTTCATTTTTGTTGATCTCTAGGAAGTCTTTAATTTCTTTCTTTATTTCTTCCTTAACCCATTGGTGATTCAATTGGGTATTATTCAGTTTCCATGACATTGTAGGTTTTTTGTAGTTTTTGTTGTTGTTGAAATCCAACTTTAGACCATGGTGGTCTGATAGAACACAGGAGGTTATTCCAATTGTTTTGTATCTGTTTAGATTTGTTTTGTGGCCAAGTATGTGGTCGATTTTAGAGAAGGTTCCATGGGGTGCTGAGAAGAAGGTATATTCTTTTTTGTTATGATGGAATGTTCTGTAGATATCGATTAAGTCCATTTGAGTCATGACATCAGTTAAGTCCTTTATTTCTCTGTTAAGTTTCAATTTGAGAGATCTGTCCAGTGGTGAAAGTGGGGTTTTGAGGTCTCCCACTATTAATGTGTGGGGTTTTATATGTGATTTAAGCTTTAGTAATGTTTCTTTTACATATGTTGGTTCCCTTGTGTTTGGTGCATAAATGTTCAGAATTGAGACTTCATCTTGGTGGATCTTTCCTGTGATGAATATGTAATGCCCTTCTTGATTTCTTTTGATTGATTTTAGTTTGAAGTCTATTTTGCTGGATATCAGGATGGCTACACCCGCTTGTTTCTTAAGACCGTTTGATTGGAAAGTCTTTTCCCAGCCTTTTATTTTTAGGTAGTGTCTATCTTTGAATTTGAGATATGTTTCTTGTATGCAGCAGAAAGATGGGTCCTGCTTTTGTATCCATTCTGTAAGCCTATGTCTTTTTATAGGTGAATTAAGTCCATTGATATTGAGGGATATTAATGACCAGTGATTGTTCATTCCTGTTATTTTTTGGTGGTGATGTGTGTGTACTTCTCTTCATTGGGGTTTACTGTTGTGGCTTTATCTATTGCTTGTGTTTTTGAGGGTGTATCTGACTTCCTTAGGTTGGAATTTTTCTTCTAGTGCTTTCTGTAGGGCTGGATTTGTGGATAAATATTGTTTAAATCTGGCTTTGTCATGGAATGTCTTGTTCACTCCATCTATGATGATTGAAAGTTTTGCTGGGTATATTAGTCTAGGCTGACATCCACGGTCTCTTAGTGTCTGCATTACATCTGTCCAGGTCCTTCTGGCTTTCAAAGTCTCCATTGAGAAATTGGGTGTTATTCTGATAGGTTTGCCTTTATATGTCACTTGGCCTTTTTCCTTTGCTGCTCTTAATATTCTTTCTTTATTCTGTATGTTTAATTGTTTAATTATTATGTGGCGAGGGGACTTTTTTGGGGGGTCTAGTCTGTTTGGTGTTCTATAGGCTTCTTGTATCTTCTTAGGCATTTCCTTCTTTAAGTTGGGAAAGTTTTCTTCTATGATCTTGTTGAATATATTTTCTGTGCCCTTGAGTTGGTATTCTTCTCCTTCTTCTGCCCCTATTATTCGTAGGTTTGGTCTTTTCATGGTGTCCCAAATTTCTTGGACATTTTGGTTCATGACTTTGTTGGCTTTAGTGTTTTCTTTGGCTGATGAATCTATTTCTTCTACTATATCTTCAACGCTAGAGACCCTCTCTTCCATCTCTTGCATTCTGTTGATTATACTTGCATCTGAAGTTCCCAATCATTTTCTCAGATTTTCTGTTTCCAGCATTCCCTCTGTTTGTGTCTTCTTCATTTTTTCTATTTCCCTTTTCAGGTCTTGGACTGTTTCCTTCATTTGTTTCATTGATTTTTCTTGATTTTCTTTCAGTATTTTATTGTTCTCTTCCAGGACTTTTTTGATTTCTTCTAATTTGTTTGCCCTTTCCTCTAGTTGTTTACAGCGTTCTTCACATTTTTTGTTATTTCCTCTACACGAGCCTCTAGCTTCTTCTTGATGACATTCATAAGGCTATTTTCTTCTACTTCTTCCAATTTCTGATGTTCAGGTCTAGGTGTTGGAGGAGAGCTAGGGCCTGGTGATGGTGTATTGCTATTCATTTTGTTGTATGTGTTTCTGCCTTGACATCTGCCCATCTCCTTGTGGTTCGTTCTTGGCCTTATCCGCATACTTGGTTCAGACAGAGCTGACAGATTCAGGAAGTCTCTCTCTCTCTCTTGTCCAGATGGGAGCTCTCTTGTCCAAATTGGAAGTCGGGGGCAGGATGGGAGCTCTTGTCCAGAAGGGAAGTCCGGGGCAGGATGGGAGCTCTCCTCTCTCTCTCTCTCTCTCTCTCTCTCTCTCTCTCTCTCTCTCTCTCCTCTCTCTCTCTGTGTGTGTGTGTGTGTGCTCCAGAAGGGAAGTCTGGGGCAGGATGGGAGCTGTGCTCCAGAAGGGAAGTCCGGGGCAAGATGGGAGCTGGGGGCCGGCCTCTAAGTCTCAGGAAGAGGCTTGGGGCTCGGGCTGATGGGCATGGGGGCAGGGTGTGGAGACTGCCCGGTCTGCCAGGGGTCTTGGAGAAGGGGATCCTTCCCGCTGGGGCTAGAAGGGAACCTGCCCGGTGGCCAGAACCTGGGGCCAAGTTGGGCAGGTCTTCCCCAGAGTGGCTGGTGCACAGGGATGGGGTCTGGGGCAAGCTAAGGGACTCACCTGTGCTCCAGAAGGGAAGTCCAGGGCCTTTTTTTTTTTTTACTGCAAGACATTATATCTGTACTCAGTGATGAGGTACATTCCTTGAAGGTAGCATGAAAATAAATTATGATTTCTAATCCAATCTGCTACTCTATGTATTTTATATGGGAAATTAGAACATTATTATTAGACAATTATTGATAGATGTGTAGTAATTCTTTCATTTTTCCTATTCTGTGGATATTTTTTTTTGTTTTTTAGATTTCTTTTGGTGAACTCTCCTGGTATCATTTGTGACATCTTGCATTTATTTTTCCCTTTTTTTGATTTAAACAAGTCTTTCTAGTATTCTCTGTGAACTGGCTTAGTGGTCATGAATCCCTCTAGATTATTTTTTTTAGTGAGAACACGTTATTTCTATTTCACTTATGAAACAGCTTTTTGGCTATCATATTCTGGGATAGCAACAATTACGATCTTGGGTTTCATTTCTCTGTGACCTCCTGGCTTAGAATTTTTCTATCATATAGGTTGTTATTTTAATGGGTAGGCCTTTGTATGTGGCTTGACCTTTCTCTCTTACAGCTTTCAGTTTCTTTTTCTTATTCTATTTTTTAAGGTTTTTTTAATCTAAACTTTGTTATGTTTCGTTTCTTCTCTGTTACTATTTGGTCTTTGTATGCCTCTTTGAACTGAACAGTTATCCCTTTGTTAAGATTTTGGACTTTTAAAACAACTTCATTGAAAATATTTTCTATGCCTTTGACCTGGAGTGCTTCTCTTCCTACTATGGCCATAATTTACAGATATGTGATCTTTTCAGTGTTTCAAATAGTCGTCACATCTTGTACTTTTATTAAAATTTATTTTCTTAGAGTATTTGATTCAATTTCTTACCTTATCTTTGAGTCATAGTATTCTGCCTCCCAAATAATTCATTCTGTTGGCGAGGCTTTGCATTGAGAGGTTTAGTGACTGGTTGAATTTTTCATTTCTAGCTTTCTTTCAGTTTTGATTTTCTTCAGTATTTATATCTCTGTATTTAATCCTGTTTTCATACCATGAATTGGCATTCTTATTCCATCCAACTGTTTATATTTTCAGGGATCTCATTGTTCTCTTCTTTCGGTTCATTAAGGTGTTCACTTATGTTCTTTTTAAATTTTTTGAACATGTTTATAGTAATTATTTTGAATCCCATGTCTTGAATTTCACTCAAGTCATGCCACTTTGTGATTACTTCTTTGTAATTCGTACTCTTTTGGGGAAACATATTGTCTTGGGGTTTTGTACTGTTTGTATTTTAATGGCAAGTTCTGGACATCTGGATTCAGATTAACGATTGTGCCTCTTGTATGTGATTTTAGCTCCTAGGGCCATAACCTAGAACTGGGCAGAAGAATGGGCTTACAGAAGGAGAATGAGCACGGCAGAGGTGGTCTGCAGGAAGGAAGCATCTTACCAAGTGTGCCGTCGACTATGCTGCTTGTGATGGGTCAGCAGGAAAGAAATCCTGAGACGGGGAAGAGGACCGACATGATCCAGTGTAGAGGGCTTTGTTGCCAAGTACATGCCAAGCTAGGCTGCTGAAGAGTGGTCCTGGCATGGACGAGTTGAGGGATGCCTTAAAGTGGAGGTTCTGCCTTCTCAGGTCAACACCCAGGCAGGACGTCTCTGGTGTTTGGCTATAGGGAATTCCCAGTGCTTTGGAAAGGCAGTAAGTGTGGGGATTATTTTTCCTGATCTATGACAGGTTGGGGTCACATGGGGATGTTGGTTTAGAAGGGGATCTTGGAGTGGGGGAGGGATCAGAGTTGGTTGCTGTAGGAAGCTGCTTTTCAAGATATACTGAGCAGACTTGACTATGGCAATTGAGCTGAAGAGGGTTTAAGGCAGGGAAGGAGCTATAGGTAGTCTGGACAGGGGTGGTACTTATTCACGTCTGTTCCAGGCTGTTCTGAGTGTAGCAGTTCAACTTAAGCAGGATCTTGGGGCAGGTAGACGCTTTAGATGGTAGGGGTGCTGTATGGGTCTGTATGCTAGAGACATGGGTAATAGTTCAATCATGTTTACCACTTTGAATGGTTGCTTCTGCTATTACATCACAGGTTTTATTTGCATTGTACTCATTCAAAAATTATTTTAATGGGGCTGCAGAGATGGCTCAGGAGTGAAAAGTACTGGATGCTCTTGCAGAGGATCTACATTCAGTATCTAGTATTCACAGGGTAGCTCACAACTACCTTTTACTTCAGTTCTAGAGGGTCTGTTACTTTTTCTGGTCTCTGATGACATGAGGCACACACATTGTACACAGGAAAACATGCAGGTAAGACAGCTATATGCTGTGGATATAGTTCTGTATAAATAAAACACTGATTGGCCAGTGGCTAGGCAGGAAGTATAGGCGGGACAAGGAGAGAGGAGAATTCTGGGAAGTGGAAGGCTGAGTGAGGGAGACACTGCCAGCAGCTGCCATGACAAGCCGCATGTGAAGATGTCATAAGCCACGAGCCACATGGCAAGGTATAGATTTATAGAAATGGATTAATTTAAGATGTAAGAACTAGATAGCTAGAAGCCTGAACCACTAGGCCAAATAGTTTAAATAATATAAGCATCTGTGTGTTTATTTTATAAGTGGGCTGTTGGACTGCCAGGGCTCAGCGTGACCTGGAGAGAAAATTGTCCAGCTACAGCTATACATGCATTTTTTAAATTAAAATACTGAAATTATTTTGATAGTTTGTATGACATTGAACAAACGTATTTATGTTGTAGAAGGAATAATAAATATTTCTTGATATAATGATTAGTATGGATAGGCTTTATGTAATCCAACAAAAAGATATAAAATCCCATCTCCAGAGATCACAGTAAACAAATTTAATTAAAATATGAGCACAGTCATGCTGAATTTGTTCAAGATTAGAAGGACATAAATTTGTCTTTATATACAATTTTGTCTCGTTTAAATAATATTTCATATTGATTTCATTGATTGTGTGTTCTAAGAAACCATTTATAAAATAGTATTTCAATTTTATATCTTATAAAACCATGTTACAAAAAATCCCTTTGTTACTTTTCTTCTCCTAATGGCTGTAAAATACATGTCACATGATATATAGAAATATATATATATATAAATATATATGTTCATATAAAATATATTTAATATTTTAGACATTAGATATATGACAATGTTTCTATACTCTTGTAGCATACAAATATACATATATTATACTTATTATTTTTAATTTAATTTCTTATGTGCATGAATGGGTCCTTTTGTGTGTGCAACTTTGGTGTTGACCCTCAAGTACCATCCATATTTTTGTTTCAGGTGAGATTTGTAAATAGTACTTAGGTATCACTAATTTATCTAGGAGAATGAGCCAGTGAGATCTGGGGATTTTCCTGTCTCTACTTACCCAGCACTAATATTGTAAGTAAATACCAACAAGCTAGACATTTTATATGGGTAGTGGGAGCCAAGACTTCAGGCTTGTGTGGCTGTCATTTTACCAAATGAGACATCTCCCCAAGAACAATATTTAACATTTTAATAAATTGAGCAGTGTTAGAGATTTTCTCCTGATGGGCATATGTACAATGTTTTATTCAAACTAATCTTCTGAAAAATAGACATGCTCACAGATATTACTAAGATAAACAGGAATAATGCAAGGAGCCTTTTGGGCCTGGATTGATTGACTCTCTCCACAAAGAAAACACCAACAGGAGCCTTTATTGTCTTATCTAGTGGTGGTTGCTACAGGAGAATCTATAACATTCCCAAATGTCCAACCACTGAAAACAAATATTGCATCTGCTGTTTTAAATAAAAAATAATTCTGTTTGTAAACTGAATAAGGAAGAAATAACTGTGTAACATTAAAACACATTTACTGTAGTATGTGCAAAAGTCAAGTTGTACAAACAGTTAAAATCATCAAAAAATAAGTATGAAAAGCTGAAAATACATCTCAATGGTAATATCAGGACAGGAGTACATGTGAATCTTTTTCCTTTTGTTTTATTCTAAATGATTACACATTTACCAGGACAGATGAAATTTGAAGTAATTGTAAAACCTTGACTCATCACCCAAGGACACAACCAGATCAATTGGTCCAGTGACATATTTAAATTCTTATGGTCATAGTAGTACCCCAAACCAAGGTGAGACCTTCTATGAACTGGCAATTGAGGTATTCTCAATGCCTCAATTGCCTGGATGACTAGAGGTGGTTACAGGGATTTCAAGATTGCTAGTTTGTGAAGAATAGAAGTCACAGTGTGTTTAGCATTGTGCTAGATGAATGTCAACTTCTGAAAAAGAAAGCATCAATACCTGATGCTCAAAATTCAGGACACACCCAGTTTTCTTCTCCACTTTCACATGGTCTTCTCCTTCTGAGTCTATTTCCCATATGTCTCTTCTTAAAATATCAGTAGTCATATCAAATTAAGGTCTGAAGACCCCCCTTTACTGTTTAATGCCTTTTTTTCCAAGAATAGACACAGCCTGACTATCCAAACATTTCATAAAATCTTAGTATCTGGTGGGCATTATTTTTTCCTTTAGATTTACTTTTTAATTATATGTATATAAATCTATGTGGGACTTTGTGCATGTGTGTGAGTACCTTCAGATGCCAGAAAAGGGCCTCAGATTTCTATGGAGCTGTAGTTATAGGCAATTATGTGCCACCTAATGTGGGTACTAGAAACTAACCACAGGTCCTCTTCAATACCAGCAAATGCTTTTATCCACTGAATGATCTCCCTAGCTCCTGTCGGGTGGATCTTATTAATAATGAACAGATAGAAAAAAATAGTGACACTTAGATCCAATATGAGTAATATTATGAGGAGGAACGTGTGAAGCTGTGTTCTGATGTGCAGTTCAGAACACAAGCACACACATGGAGGTTTTAATTGAACCAGATCAATGCCTAGGATCTCATAGAGAAAAGGATCTGCAAAGGGCAGAATCTACATACCTGAGAGTCAAGAAATTGTTCCCTTTCTCTCTAAATTGTTTTAATAACCATAACCCAATGTGATTAAATTTTAATTTATAAAAAACAATTTATTGAATTTAAAAATAGAAAATCTAGTAAAGGTAAGTATTTATTCTGCTTTTGCTTTTGTTCATAAGAATTAGTATTTATTGTCAATATTCTTAGAGCTTCAACTGGCTGATTTCCCCAGAGAACTGAGTGATATCTATCTTGATTGCATTGGTTACAGAAATGTCACATCAGTTAGATACTCCCATGACAATTATGTAACTCAACTTGCTACAGAATAATGCTAATTACTGAAATACATTCCCTATTTAGTTTTTCTTTCCAGAAAATTAACTTTCCCTCCAATAAACAGGAACATTCCATGTTGCCCTGAGATGTCATTTACTAAAGCCATAGCAAGTAGTGGTAGTGACTCTTCATCCTGTCAAGTTAATAATAAAAGTTAGCCAGATTAGAGAAGCATATTTTATAGGATATGAGAACAATGGCACGTGTCTGTTTCCTATGTCTATTTGCTTGGAAAACACATTTCTATCCTTTAATCCTTAGGTAGTATCTGTATTTTGTTGTGAGGTTTATTTCATGCAAGTGAAGAAATACATTTTTGATACATTTTACTAGTCTGTGTCTTTTGGCTGGCAAACTGAGACCGTTAATATTCAGAATTATCACTGTAAGGTGTGTATCAATTCCGGTAATTTGGCTGATTTTGTAGTGTTCAGTTTTCTCTTCTCTTTGTCCTATATTATTCTAGAGGAGTTTATTCTTTCTTTTGGTCTCATGGATGTATTTATTTTACTCTTTAGTATAAAGTACTTGCTACATAGCTGGCTTAGTGGTCATGAGTATATTTACACTATTTTTATCATGAGAGGTTTTTTTTTTTTTCAAATATGAGGGTTAATTTTTGAGGGTACAGTAGTCTGGATTGGGAGGTGTGGCCTTTTAGGAATTTAATACAGCCGTGCAAAATTCTACTAATTTGTAAATTTTCAGCTATATAATCAATGTGCCCCTTATTATGGGCCTAAATTTATATGTGATCTGGCCTTTATCTCTTACTGTTCACAATATACTTTCCTTGTTTTATAGATTTAATATTTTAATAATAATATTATTAAGGAAGTTTTTTTCTTAGTCTTGTCTGGTGTTTTAATGTCACCAGGATCTGGATTTACATGTCTTTTATGAATTCTTGGGAATTTTTTATTATTGTTGTTTTTAAAATCTTTCTACAAATGGCTGGAGAAATGGCTCAGTGGTTAAGAGCACTGATTGATCTTCCAGTGGACCTTGGTTCAATTACCAGCATTCACATGGCTGCTAACAACTGTCTGTAATTCCAGTTCCATGGGACCTGACATCCATGGCAAAACACCAATTCACATAAAATAAAAAATAAATAAATTAAAAAAAAGTTTCTACAAATTAGAATTAGATTCTTCTACATAACTGCCAATAGATTTGGTCTTTTCAGAATGATGCATATATTTCAAAGTTCCCACTGATACTTTCTTCATATTTAACATTTCCTCTTGTTTGATATTTTTAGCACCTCTATCTTGTCATCAAACTCAGCTTTTCTGACTTGAACCACTCTGAAACTTTGCACAGGTTCTGAAAATTTGACCTTTCTTCCTCCTGCTCCTCGTCCTCCTCCTCCTCCTCTTCTTCTTCTTTTTCTTCTCCTTCTCCTCCTCCTTCTTATTCTTATTCTTACTCTTATTCTTATTCTAATTCTTCTCCTTCCCTTTCTCCTTCCTTCTTTTTTTAAATATGTCAGAGAGGTTTTCTTCGGTATTTATAACATTTCATTTAATTTTTCTGATATCTTCTATCACATTCAACTTATTCAATCATTTTTTTCCTGAATAAAGAGCTAATTTCTTCTTTGAATTTTTAAAGCATGTGTTCAACTGTTGAATACTTTGAAATTTCACCTGACATCATTTCCTCCTTTCCATTTCTCACTCCCTAACACTACACTCCCATATATCCCATTGCTCTCTTTCAAATTAAAATCCCTAGCCTCCATATGTTTTATATACATCTCAAAAGAAGCAAGAAAAACCCACACCACAAGAAATAAGAGGAAAATAAAACAACTAAATGTATTTCTTGATACATACCACCTGCCAAAATTAAATCAAGATCAGAGAAGCACTTTAAATAGATACATTTATCTGGTGAAATATAAGCAGCAATTAAAAATTTCCCAACCAAAAAAGCCCAGGCAAAGATAGTTTTAGCCAGAATTCTCCCAGAATTTCGAAGAGTAGTTAACTCCAATACTCCTCAAATTAGTCCACAAAATAGAAACAGAAGGAGCACTGTGAAATTATTTTTATGAGGTGACAGTTACTCTCATAACTAAACCACATAAAGACCCACAAAGAAAAAGAATTAAAATACAATTTTTCTTATGAATGTAGACACAAAAATTTTCAATAAAATACTTGCCAACCAAATCCAAGAAACATCAAAAAAAAATCACGAAAAATTTTGCTATGAACATAGTTGAGCACGTGTCCTTGTGGTATGATTGAGCATTCCTTAGGTATATTCATAATAGCCAGAACCTGGAAACAATCTAGATGCCACTCAACAAAAGAATGGATCCCAGCACTCGGGAGGCAGAGCCAGGCAGATCTATGTGAATTCGAGGCCAGCCTGGTCTACAAAGCAAGTTCCAGGAAAGGCGCAAAGCTACACAGAGAAACCCTGTCTTGAAAAACCAAAAACAAAAAAAAAGAATGGATAAAGAAAATGTGATACATATACACAGTGGAGTACTACTCAGCAAAAAAAAAAAAAAATGACTTCATGAAATTTGCAGGCAAATGGATGAGACTAGAAAAGATCATTAGTGAGGTAACCCAGATTCAGAAGGACAAACATGGTATGTACTCACTCATAAGTGGATACTAGATGTAAAGCAAAGGATAACCAGACTACAATCCATAGCTCCAGAGAAACTATATAACAAGAAATATCCTAAGAGGTTCACATAGATCACCCTGGCAAGGGGAAATAGATAAGACTTCCATGAAAAAAAAAAAAAAAGACTTCCATGAAGCCTTCATCCAATAATTGGTGGAAGCAGATGCAGATATCCATAGCCAAGCACCAGGCCAAGCTCCAGGAGTCCAGTTGAAGAGAGAGAAGAGGGAATCTATGAGTAAGGGATATCAAGATCATGAGGGGTAACCTACAGAAACAACCAAACCAAACTAGTGGGAACTCATAAACTTTAGACCAACTGCTGTAGCGCCTCCATGAGACTGGACTAGGCCCTATGCATAAGTGAGACAGTTGTGCAGCTTGGTCTGCTTGAGGAGTCCCCTGGCAATAAGATCAGGATCCATCCCTGGTGCATGAGCTGGCTTTTTGGAGCCCATTACCTATGGTGGGACACCTTGAACAGCCTTAATGCAGTGGAAGGGGCTTGAGCCTGCCTCTACTGAATGTACCAGGCTCTGCTAACTCTACATAGGAGGCCTTATGTTGTTGGAGGACAGAAAGGGGGGGCGTGGGTTAGAGGGGAAGGCTGGAGGTGCAGGAGGAGGGAAGAAAGGTGAATCTGTGGTTGGTATGTAAAATGATACCGAATTCCTTAATAAAATCATCAGTCACCATGATAAAACAGGCTACCTCTCAGAGATGCAAGTATGGTTCAGTATATAAAAATCATAAATGTAATCCAACATATAAACAGACAAAGATAAAAAACCACAAGATCATCTGATTAAATGTATAAAAGGCCTTTGACAAAACCCAACATCCATTCATGATAAAAGACTCGGAGAAACTATTGATACAAAGGACACACCTCAACATAAACAAGGTGGTTTACAGCAAGCTCATATTCAACATTAATTTAAATGGAAGAAAACTGAAAGTATTTCCAAAAAAATCAGGAACAAAGCAATGTTGTGCAATCTGTCCATACCTATTCTATACAGTACTTGAAGTCTTAGCTATAGCAATAAGATAAGGAGATCAGCAGGATACAAATTGGAAGAGAAAAATGTCAAGATATCCCTTTTCTCCTTCTAAACTCTCCATGTACCCTACCTCACTCTCCTTCAATTGATGACTTTTTTTTCTCTAATTGTTAATTGCTATTGCATGGTATATATATATGTATATATATATATATATATATATATATATTATATACACATACACACACATATGTATATATACATATATATATATATATATATATATATATATAATTGAATAATATAACCTGCCTACTCCATAATAATGTTATCTGTAGTTTATTTTCAGGGCTTAGTATTTGGCACTGGACAATCAATTGATGTGTTCCTCCCTAGGGAAGATGATCTCTTCTACTCCCAGATTCTCTCAGTTGCCTATAGTACTTTGTGAAGGGTTAAGGACTCACAGGATTTTTCCCATCCATTTTGACATGTATTTTGATATCACATTTGATCAGCTCATGTAATTTTTCTAAATGTAATTTATAAATATTTGTCTTTATATCCACAGAGAAGTATAGTCTTCACCCCTCATTGAGGAAAAATTTAATATAGATGAAGACCACTAAAAGATAGAATTTTACTTGGGCTTACAGTTCCAGAGGGTTGCAGTATATGGTGGTGGAGCAAAGGTATGGTGGCAGGTCACCAAAGCAGAGGTGCAGGTTTCAGATCTACACATCAGGAAGATAAGAGAGCTAACTCAAAACAGGAGCCTTTAGAAACTTCAAAGCCAGCATCTAGTGACACACCTCTTTTAAAAGGACCATCTGTGTTATTCCTGCCTATGGGAAATGGGGGTCATTTTCATTCAAATAACACAGAGGTGTTTAACAAATTGACAAATATTTAGAAGAACAATTAATTAAAATTTTAATATATCCTCATTAAAATAGAAACCCGAATGACCACAATTATCCCCTAACAATCTATATTTAATTTTCCTCTAATGAAGTATGTTGAGATGAATATTAGGTGTAATCAGCAGATCCTAGCAGGAAATACCTATAATTTCCTCATTTAGTTTAATTTTCAAAAATCCAAGGAATTTATTGACAATTAAAAGTAATCTTACCTTTACATATGTTGGGAAGACATCAAAATGTACCAGTAAATCAGAAATTAATCAAGAGACAATTAAAACAAAAACTGAAATTAAACAATTAAAGTTATTATAAAACTATAAAGTACTAACAGCTTATATGATTTGGCTTTAGCTATTATGAGTCTACTGATGCCATGCCTGTAAGATGCACAGTTACATAAATGCTCTTCTTGGTACAGACAACTGCTGTGTTGAAACACATCGTAGGTTCCTCATCTTTCCTTTTCCTGATAAATCAATAATCTCTGAGCTGTTGCTCTGTCATCTTTCCTATACTTCCATTTTTTCAGATTATAATAGAAACACAGTAAAAACATTCCTTACTTCTTTTTTCTCCATCTATACACTGCTGTATACACCTCTCCACTCTCCTTTAAGTTTGTGATCTCTTTTTAAACTAATTGTTATTGCACGCATATGTGTGTGTATCTGTGTATGTACATATATACACTGATATATATTCCTAAATATAGCCTATTTAGTCCATATAATGTTATTTATATGTACATTTTCAGACCTGACCATTTGAGATAGACAATTAATGGGGAAGTCCCTGGGGAAGACTCACAGCTTTCCTCAGTTGCCTATAGGTCTTTGTGTAGGGTTGAGGACTCATGAGTGCTTCCCTCTTAGTTTGGCACATCCATTGTTGATATTCTGTTTGGGCAGTCATCTTTCATAACATACACATGTACCTGCAAATTAAAAGGGCAATACTCATTTGTACTTGGTGCCTCTTAGTGATAAACAAAGGAGACTCCTATTGAATGCTAAGCAAAACTCTTTCAGACACTGAAGAAATTGTCATGTATGCTAAAGCTGACCAAGTGGACATAAGGCAACATTACAGCCCTCTATCACTATGAGCTAGTATGCATACTTACTGTGGTAATCAGGTACTCAACTGAACAGGATAAAGGATGTTAATATAGGAATAAGTCTCTCCATACCTCTCTCTCTCTTTCTGTGTGTGTGTGTGTGTGTGTGTGTGTGTGTGTGTGTGTGTGTGTGTGTGAGAGAGAGAGAGAGAGAGAGAGAGAGAGAGAGAGAGAGAGAGAGAGAGATGGGGAAAGTTCTGCTACAGCCCTTGTAATTTTATTTATTTATTTATTTATTTATTTATTTATTTATTTATTTATTTGTTTGTTTATTTTTATGATGAACTCTTTTTATTCAGTCCAGCACTGCACTCTAGGGAATAGTGCCACAAACAGTTACATCTTACTTCCTCAATTAAACCAGTCTAGAAACACCATCACAGGCATGTCCAGGGCTTTGTTTACATGACATTTTTAAAATTTTTATTTATTTATTTATTTTTCTATTATCAGCTTGTTACAGTACAAATTCTTATCCTAATAGTGAAATGTTTCATTGAGGCTTGTGTAGATGTAACCAACCGTCTTATTAAATAAGAAACACAGAGCCGATTCAGAGAAGAAAGCCAAGAGGTCAGAGCTAAGAGCCTTACCCTTCCTGCTTCAGGGATCCTCTTCAGCCAAGAGAGCTCTCCAAAAAGGACCTACTTCCTGTGTGTATGTCTTTATAGTCTTTCTGTTCTGCCTTCTCATTAGTTGTAATCCCAAACACATGACTGCTTCGTCACTGCCTGTCTGTAGAGACTTCCAGGTCTTCTATGGTTGGGATTGAGATTAAAGGCATGTGTCTCCAATGCTGGCTGTATCCTTTTACACAGAGATCTACCTAGCTCTGTCTACCAAGTGCTGGGATAAAGGCGTGCGCCACCACCGCCATGCTCTTGCTATGGCTCTAATAGCTCTGACCCCCGGGCAACTTTATTTATTAACATACAATTAAAAATCACATTTCAGTACAAATAAAATACCACCATAGGCTTGCCCAGTAATTGAGTAAAACCAAAACTTATTATAAGCCACAGTCATCCTAGGGTGCCCCTTGCCGTACCACTCTTGGGCATATACCCAAGGAATGCTCAATCATACCACAAAGATACATGCTCAGCTATGTTCATAGCAGCACTATTCATATAGCCAGAACCTTGAAACAACCTAGATGCCCATCAAGTGAAGAATGGATTAAGAAAATGTGGTACATATACACAATGGAGTACTACCCAGCAAAAAAAAAAAAAAAAAAAAAAAAAAAAAATGACATCGTGAAATTTGCAGGCAAATGGATGGAACTAGAAAATATCATTCTGAGTGAGGTAACCCAAACCCAGAAGGACAAACATGGTATGTACTCACTCATAAGTGGATACTACATATGAAGCAAAGAACAATCAGACTGCAACCCATAGAACCAGGGAGGCTATATAGCAGGGGGGACCCCTGTAACTTTAATAAAAGGCAAAATGAATAGTTTATAGTTTCCTAATAAATATTTAAAGTCTCATTTTCCGTTCCCCTCCCCCAATTACAACATTACCCTAAGGAAATATTCTCTTTTCTTGATTTGCTTGGAATTGTGCTTGAAATACTGCATTAATTGAAATAACATAAGAAGTGGAAGCTATGTCCATAATTCTTTACATCTAATTGAACGTGGTGTTACCGATGCCATAAGGTTTATTTTATAGTAATTTTTAACATTGTGGGTGTACATAGTAGATATTTAATATGTTTTGATTAAAACACAAAGTATTCCACATTTGGAACATTCATTAGAGTCACAATTCCTCATGCCTTTACTGCAGAAAACTGCAAGGAAACAGAAAAAAAGACAATTATGCCATCTTTTAAGTGAGAGCACTGTTAGGTGCTGTGGATGATTGATTGATAAATAAAACACTGATTGGCCAGTAGCCAGGCAGGAAGTATAGGCGGGACTAACAGAGAGAATGGGGAGAACAGGAAGGCAGAGAGGAGGAGACACCAGCCTGCGATTCAGGGAGCATCATGTAAAGGCAGCAGATAAAGCCATGGAACACATGGTGACATATAGATTAACAGATATGGGCTGAGTATAAGAGTAAGAGCTAGACAATAGTAGGCCTGAGCTAATGGCCAAGCAGTTTAAATAATATAAGCGTCTGTATGTTTATTTTATAAGTGGGCTATGGGGCTTGGTGGGACCTGGAGAGAAAAACTCTAGCTACAGTTAGGTCTTACACTGGTGTTCTAAGTAGTACAACAATTGTTAGTATCATTATTAAGAAAAACAGTGATGTCCTCTCTAGCAGGAATCTTAGATGGTCTTATTAATAAAATCAAACCCAGGGCCAGGTATTGGGGTGAATGCTGGAAGGTCAGAGAAACAGAACAAGCCACAGCTACCTCACCTTGCCAATTCCTCAGCTGATCCTGTTTCCTCAGACTGGAAGCCTCTCAGTCCTCATCCAGAATGAATCTCAGCTGAACTGTGCTGCTCAAAGCCTAAAAGCTTAACCAGACCAAAAGCTTCTAGTTTCTGGTCTTCAAGCCTTATATACCTTTCTGCCATCACTCCCTAGGATTAAAGGCTCACTCCCTGGGATTAAAGGCTCACTTCCTGGGATTCAAGGCGTGAGTCACCATGCCTGGCTGTTTCCAGTGTGGCTTTATACTCACAGAGATCAGGATGGATCTCTGCCTCCCAAGTGATAGGATTAAAGGTGTGTGTGCCACCATTTTCTGGCCTCTATGTCTAGTGGCTGTTCTGTTCTCTGACCCCAGATAAGTTTATTAGGGTGCACAATATTTTGGGGAATACAATATCACCACAGTCCTCAGTTACCAGGACATCTTCCCCAGTAAAAGAGGAGTGACGCAGAAAAGAAAACAAGAAGGGACAATTAGCTGTCAGTATAAAAATACAGAAAGGATTGAAAATTTTAAAAAAGACAGTCAAGCATTTTGTTTGAATTAATTACTGAACAAAGAAATGACTTTTATACTTGCATGCATATGTAGAGAACAGAAAAGAATTGAAAAGCAGTTGTACAATTATACGCAATTTTAGAGATAAAAATATGTCAAGAGATAGTGCATTGCCAGTACTGCATTATCAAGAAAATCAACTGATGAAAATTAAAGACATTTTAGAAACTCAGCATAATTGTTCAGGTAATAACAGCAATGGCAGAATTTTAAGAATTCCTTTTCTCTATAAATAAAATCCCTAAGTTTCGTTTTATAGACCCACAGAATCAAAATTGGTAGGTAACTGTATTGGAAAGGTCTCTCATTCAAATTTTTCTCTCTCTGTCTCTCTCTCTCTCTCTCTCTGTGTCTCTCTCTCTGTGTCTCTCATGGTTTATATACCTTTAATGATTTTGTACTCTTTATAACTGTTTTGGAATCAACATTTCACAAATTATCCAAGTATGGCCCAGTATTCAATGTGTAGTTCAGGTTGAAGTCATGAACATGCTTTTGCCTCAGTACCCCACATAGTCAGGTTGTATGTGTTATTCTCCACATTTTACTGATTTATTTTTCTTTTTAAAAATTAATTAATAATTTTTTTCATTTATTTTGCATACCGACTGCAGTTTTCCCTTCCTCCTCTCCTCCAGTTCACCCCCTACCTCCCATCTATCCCCCTCCTCATTCACTCTTCCTTCAGTAACTGGTGGAAGCAGATGCAGAGATCCACAGCCAAGCACTGGGCAGAGCTCAGGAAGTCCTATTGAAGAGATGGAGGGGGGTTGTAGGAACCAGTGGGATCAAAGTCATGACAGGGGAACCCACAGAGACAGCTGACCTGAGCTCCTGGGAGCTCATGGACTCTTGACCAACAGCTAGAGCCCGTATGGGACCAACCTAAGGCCCTCTACTTATGTGTGACAGTTGTTTATGGGGCTCCTAGCCATGGGATCAGGACCTGTTGCTGGAGCTTGAGCTGGCTTTTGGGAACCGATTTCCCATGCTAGGTTATCTGGCCTAGTCATTTTGTTTTTGAGATTTGATTTATAATGATTATTTAAATGTGTCTACAGAACTATCTGGGTTTGAATTTGAAATATTTCATTGATGTTATTTTAGCAAAAAATATTTTATTGAATCAGCACCATTTATGATTATATTTCATGTGATGGACAAAATGAAAATTTGCTTGTGATAGGAAATACCTAGGAGAACAGTAAATTACACCTTTGAATGTATTTGGTGGTATGTTTCCAGATATGATTATATCATGAGTCTCCAATTCAGTAAGTGGATTAATCCCAAATTGCTCTTTTAGTTTGATGGTATTATTGAGAGATGGTGAGAGGTAGGAGTTGGGACCTAATTGGAGGAAGTATATCACTGAGTTTGTGGTCTTGGGGATTATATCTTAACCTGGACTCTTTTTATATGCCTTCTCTTGGTTTCTGGATAGTTAAGAAGTTAAGAAAGCTCCCCATCACATTTTAATACTATAATATTCTATCTAGTCCTAGGAAATCACGTGACTATTTACTGAAAATCTAATCCTCCTCCCTTGTTTCTGTCTGGTATCTTGTTCTCAGCTAAGGAAATATAACTTAACCCATCTTGTCTTTCACATTTCTAGTAATTTGGTCCTGATGCTCTCACCCACTTGAGAAGGAGAAAACAGTTCTCATATTTTATCATCAGTGTAATCTTTCTGTGTGGAAACACAATTGTTTTCATTAGTAGCTGTCACTGCATTCCACACACAACATATGCTTATCAATTTCAATACACTTAACATAGTAAATGGCTTGTGAGAAAATCTTATGAGACAAATCTCCAGATGATTACATAGTCTTCTTCTTATGAGGACCCTGTTTCGATATGAAATTCTTCATGATGTTTATACTTAAATTTGAGTAAAATTTCAAAACATAGACATAGTTTATAATTCATACATGAATATAATTTACCTTGATCACATTCATCAACAACTACCCTTTCTTGTCCCCTTTCCATTTCTGTTGACTCTCTTCATGTTGCCAGCTATTTGCCTACAACTTTCTCTCACTTGCCCTCTTTTTTTATTTTTGTGACCCAATGATTTTATTAGGATTTATTTCAAGAAAGTGGGGGAAACATAATTTATAATATCATAGTCATCTTCCTAGTGGCTATATCAATAAAGAAAATGTCTGTCCATCTATTACTAATCATCAACTCTCCATAGAACCTCAGAGAGGAGCAGAAACTTGTCAATTTCATTCCATTCCATGACAGGATGTTGACAGACAGAATCTTGTACAGATAGTCTGTGGGTAACACAGCTGGTGTAATTTCAAGAGTATAATGGCAAAGCCATTCACAGAAAACAGTGTCTCTTAGCATCCTACACTTTACTCTAGGTTTTAATATTTTCTTTGCTCCTATTTTGTGGTGGTTAACAAGCCTTGTAGGAAGTCATATGAATATCCTGTTCAGGGATTGGCATTTAACATTTGCTAAATCTTATCACTTTGACTGGTTTGAAACTCTGGGTTATTGTATTCCCCTACAAAAAGATGTTCCTCTAACCAAAGCTGATATCAGATATGGGGTAAACACAAGTATTTACAGGCCAATTTGGCAGGTATTTCATGTCAATTTAGCAAAATAAAGTAATAGATTTCATAATTAGGGTAAGTGAACTCCAAAGCCACAAGCTTCTGGCCAGGTATCAAAAGTGAAGTACCTATTGTGGATCAGGTCACAGATCCAATCAGAATGTGGGTGGTTATCCGAATAACCAGCTTACCCCTTTTGCACCTGTGGGCACATCTCACCTGGCTGATTAGGAACATGGTGGCAGGTGTGATGCACAGCTGAATTGATGACAATTTTCCACCAATAGCCTGCATAGCTCCACCTGTGCTATGCAGGCTAACAGGAAAGAAGCTGGTAGTTCATGATAGAGCACCATGTGTCTTTAGTAATAGGGTTTTATGTTCTGGTTGGTAACTAACTGTGGTGCAAATGCCTGTGTTGTTTTCAGGGCCTATGGAGCTTCTTTGACCAGCAAATTAAAGCAGGGTATCTCAGTACAGGCACTGGGATTGTCATGTAGGGCTTATGTTGTAGTGACAAGTACCAATCCCATTTTTTCTGGGTAAAAATTGATTTACAAATACAACATCTGAAAAACACGGATCAAGTTTAGTTTATTTAAAATGTCCTTTATATCAACTGAATTACTTTTTGATATAAAGTACTTTAATCTGCAGATGATAATGAAATAAATGATTTTAAAGAAACTTTAAAAATCTTCTCCATTTGTCACTTAATTTTCCTAACATCATTGAGATGACTAAATTATGTTCCCTCACAATATATAAATGTTCACTCTTCAGAAACTCATGATTGTAGGCAGGGCTGTTAAATTAAGATTATTTTCTTAACATGTCATAATCTCAACTTATAGGTGTCCAAACAGGACAAGAATGTTTAGACAGAGAGAGAGAAAGACATCAGGTCTGCAAGTAGAAATTAGAATCATGATTTTCGAAACAATGGGGAAGTAAATTTAATGTGCTTTAGCCATATTGTTTTCTGAATTGATAAATATTTTCCTAAGATGCCTGTTTGTGACGAATTCCACTATCTCAAAGCTAAGACATATATAATATGTTAATTATTCCTACATTTAGCAATAATATTCTATTACTCATGATTGAATATCTTCACAAGAATTGCAGCAGGGACAAAGCTTCTCCTTACATAGCCTGTTACTAAATTGACTCTCCTAGAAAGGACTTCCTCTTGGCAAGAGTTTCTTTGAACTGCTTGTTGTAGACGACATGAACTGACAGCTTCCTAGGCTATCCTGTGCTATCCTAGCCTTCCTGATGCTACAAAGCCCATCTCAGTAAGAACAGATTGTCTTGAGGAGGCTCCCACCTGATCCAACCTCTGACACATGCCATTACTTTTTTAAAATGTATGTATTTATTTTTCTCTCATATATTACATGCCAATTGCAGTTTCCCCTTCCTTCTTTCCCCAGAGTCCCTCCCCAAAGTCCCCTTCCCCCAGACACCATTCTTTATAATGAAAATTTTGTCATATCAGTGGGAAGTTATAGGCCTCTCAGACAGCTGTTGATTAGCTTTGATTCTTTCCTGTAGTCAGGAAGACTCTTTTTGCTGCTAATTCCTGACAGTTTGTTTACTCATGATTTTTTTTTTACTTCATATAAAAAATTAACAAATAAAGAGCCATGTTGGAGATTTAAAGCCATTAAGAATACAAGGTTCTTCCTTGCAATGTATCCTTTAAAAATAATATCTAGAAATACTGATGCTGTTAACAATAGTGGCATCATTCCTGTTTTTGTTCTTGAAGAATATTTGAGTAGCACAAGTTGACCTTCATAAGATTAAAAAAAAAAAAAAGGATAAGAAGTTCAGTGGGAAGGAGAAGGGGGTGATCTGGAAGGAGTTGGGGGAAGAGAAGGTGAATATGAAGAACTGTTAATTTCATATATTTTGCAATATAGCATGGCTTTATTTTAATAATAGCCAAAATAGCAAGCTATACTATATTAAAACAAATTAAAGCAGACAAATCTTGTTCTTCTTAAATAGGATACAAATTTCTGCATATTATCTGTTGTTTCATTAGTGATATTCTAATGACTGAAACAATGAAAATCTTTTGCGAGCAAACTATGGCAGAATGAATGAATTACCTCCACAGATGGTCACAGCTATGTTCACATAGACAGTGGTGCTCTCTCTCATGAAAGTATGCAAAAAATGACATGCTTATATAGACTTCATTGTTACTCTTGGAACATAAAGAACTTATTTGAAAATTCTCATTTGGTTGATTTAACTCTTGGCTATTTCAAATAAAACTTTACACAATGTGTATTTGTTAACAAACTCCCATTTTACTGTGATGTAGTTTCATAACATAAATGTTTTCTTAATTCTTGTATAATTTCATATTTTGCATTTGAATATTTTCATTATCCTTCCCCATTTCTTTCCAGATACATGCCCATTCCATACCCAGCCAACTTTGTGTCCTCGTCTTTTTAAAACATATCAAGTACCATTAGTACTGCCTGTATACTCTTAGGTATATAGCCATACATTAAGGCATGTTAGGCCTACCAGGAGCTACACCCTTAAGGAAGACTAACTCTTACTCCCTAGAAGCTATAAATTGAAGTACAGCTCCTCAAGTAGTGGTGGGGTTTTGCCTTTCTGCCCTCTCAATGCTGGGACTTCCTCTGGCTTGAGCTTGTGAAGATCTTATTTTATGCATGTAGTCACAATTGCTCTATGTTCATATACATAATTACCAAATTGTTTCCAGAGAACACCGTTTCCCTATAGTCATCCACAACCTTTGGCTCTTAAAAACTTTCTGCTTCCTTTTCTGAAATTATCCCTGATTCTCGGGAGAATGGGTTTGTGATATAGATGTCCTATTTAGACCTGGCCATTCTGCACCTCGACCAGTTTTGAATCTCTATGTTAATTGCCATGGACTGCAAACAAAAGTGTATCTTATGAGTTCTGAAAGATGTATAAATCTATGGATATGGAAATAAATCATTAGTACTTAGTTCAATACTATGTCCTATCAGTAGAATAATAGTAATAGGTTCTTCCTTAGAAAGATACACCTTTTTATCCACAGATTCTTAGTCCTGATAACTGTACTGTATATGGTCTCTGCTTGTACAGTGAACTCTACATCCAATCAGAACGTGGGTGGTTACTCTCAAGTCATTTATGGCACTACTGCATCAGAGAATACTTTGCTGGACAGGATGCTATTGGACCTCACAGGGTTCACAGCTAGTTAAGATTGATGATAACTTTCTTCCTCCAGTAGCATATATTTCACATCCCAGCACTATGAAGTCTAATCAGTACCTTCTACTTCATTTCCAGCTTGATTTCTTCCTAGTCAATGATTCAAGTATGTGATATCTTCAGCAGTAAACTAAAGTACTGAAACCATATAGTGTATCTTTTAAAATTACTTACAGACTCTAGTGGAAATATATCTGGCTCAGCATCAATTTATGCCATCCTTCTATTCATAATTGAAATATTAACTGAATTTAATGTCTGTGAAATATAATAAATTTAAATATGAATGGTAATATGTACAAATGTATACATTTTTTACTGTAAATATCCATATGAGGATGTGCATATGTATGTATTTATATTGTATTCTAATGTAAGAGTGAGAATAAAACTATTTATGGCATACCTATTAATAACATTTTTCAGTACTAAAATTGAATCACATTTGCATTTCTTAATACTGGGACTTTATTCCACTAGTTTTTGAGATGTACATTTCTCTAACTCCTCTAGAAATTATTATTAAATTATGTTTAAATTTTTATTTTGTATTAAAATTTAAGTATCAAAATCAGGATATTATCAGTTCCACGTCATGAATGACTAAAGTTAGAAATCATATCATTGATTACAAAACTATTTCATAATTTGACAGGATTTTACCTTTGCTGACAAATGTTGTTTGTAGGAGGCATTGTAGTATGAGTTGGGTGCTTGTGATTTAAACAATTTATAATGTAAAGAATTAGAAGTAATAAAAATGTCCAATAAACCTTGGCTTTAAGTGCAAATCTTAGGTGGCTATCTGAAAACACATAAATGATTCTAAGTATAAATGTTATATTAACATTTGGCTTCAGTGAAAATTGCCTGAATACTACCATAACTAAATTTCATCACACTATTACCCAGCTCTAGAAATATATAAAGATGGAAGCATATAAACACTCATGTAAAACACCAACAGAGCTAAGCCATCTTAATAATGTTTCCTGTGGTGTATCATCCTTAAGTAGTCTGTAATGTTACTGTAGCACATTCAAAATCAATCAGCAAAATCTCAACTGATGCCTGCTGGTTCTTTTATAAATCTTCCAATAATGTGACTCTTTGGATAAAAAGGGGAAAAATCCACTTCTAAAGCTCTCAAAGATGTAGCAAACTTTAGGTAATTTGTATAAAGTTTTCTCTGAGGCTCATTTAAAAAAAATCTTTCTAACTAAATTGGCATTTTGTCTCAATTATTACATTATTTCCAACCTTTTCCTCGTGCCCAGACTCTGACGTGTGATTGATCTGGAGATGTCCTTACATCTCCATATGTTGCCTTACACCTTGTCATGCTAACACATAGTATGGACTTAAGTAAACTAAGGGCAAAGTGCAAAAATTGATAGTTTTTGCTGCAAAGGTTTCTTCTTATGATGTACACATCATTAAACCTGGTGGAGAAGTAAGGGTCTTTACTAAATCACAGCACTGAAGTTAGACAATAACAGGAATAAAACTTACCTTTATGCTGAGTGACTAGGTTACGTTAAAGAAGTTTATACATTTTTCAGGCCCCACGCTCTGATTTTCTTTTTTGTTAAAGCTGTCAGTTGATATGAAGTAGTACAACAAACACTGTCGCTAGCGTGTAGGTGTGGAGCAGGCAGTATAAAGTGGGTATGGTCTAATGGTAGAATGATAAAACGTGTTTTAAATTAAAGCACAAAGAATGGAATACTTACTCATTGTTAGAACTAAACATGTACAATGTGTTGGTGAGGAAGTGGCTTAGTTAGGAACAGCATTCATTGATCCCAGAAATGAAAGATGGTATCGTCATTAAGTTTTAAAAGGGGTGTTCCTCAAAAAAAAAAAATTGTATTATTACACAGGTTAGTAATTTCAGGTGTAATTACACTCAAAATAACGTAAAATATGTGCTCAAAAGATTGCTCATAAATATCTATAGAAACTAAATAGAGGAAACAAATCCATATGTCTTGTAAACTGATAAAGAAATGTGGTACCTTCAAAAACTAGAATAATATTCATTTATAAAATTTAATACTGTACCAAAAGTAAAATAATGTTCTATAGTCAGGCATAGTGGCACATTCCTTTAGGACCAACTACTCCAAACATTGAAACAAGTGGAATACTTCAGCCCAAGAGTTGGAAATGAACTCACACAACACAGCAAAAATCTGTATTAAAACACTGTCAAATGATGTCAAATCAAAAGCCTAATTATCTTTTTAAAAATTCAAATTATCTTATGAAAAGTAAGCCACTTTATGCATTTTCAAACAAAAGTTTGTTTCTTTCTCCACTCCCTCCTTCATTTCTTATGCCTTCCCAGGCCCAATAGCTTCCTCTCATATCACATATGACCCCTTCCTCTATCCCCTTTCTTAACATATGTTGTTTCCACTTTAATTGTCTCTGTGTAGGCTAATTTTATGTCAACTTGACACAAGCAGAGTCATTTTGGTATGGGGAACCTAAAATGAGAAAATGTCTCTACCAGATTGGCCTATGGGTAAGTGTTTGGTGAACTCCATTGCTTAATTACTAATGTGGGAGGGCCTAATTACTGTGGGGGAAGCCAATCCTGGGAAGGTGGCTTTGAGTGTTATAGGAAAGCATGGTTCACCAGCCATGAGGGGCAAGCCAGCAAGTAAGTAGCATTCCTCTGTGGGCTCTCTACCAACTCTGGCCAGGTACCTGTGCTCTTAGAATTCCTTTGCTGACTTCCCTCAGTGATGAACCATAAGCTGAAATAAACCCATCCCTCCCATGCCGCTTTTGGTCATGGAATTTTTCACAGCAAAAGAAATCCTAACTGTGACAGTCTCTTGTCTTGAAATACCCAACTTTCTACCTTTATAAATGTGAAAAAGAGCCAGGCGGTGGTGGCGCACGCCTTTAATCCCAGCACTCGGGAGGCAGAGCCAGGCGGATCTCTGTGAGTTCGAGGCCAGCCTGGGCTACCAAGTGAGTTCCAGGAAAGGTGCAAAGCTACACAGAGAAACCCTGTCTCGAAAAACCAAAAAAAAATAAATAAATAAAAATAAATAAATAAATAAATAAATAAATAAATAAATAAATAAATAAATAAATAAATGTGAAAAAGAACAAGTCAGTTCAAAAGCAAGTAGAAGGGATATAAATAAGAAGACAGAAGTGGAAACTGGTGAACTAGGTAATGGGAAAATAAGCTAAATCATGTAGTAGGTGTTTGAAATTAAGAAAATTGATAAAATATCCAAAACGACTTGTGGCTTTCATACAAAGTATGGTAGGATATCCAGAGAATAAACTGGAGAAAGTAGGAAACAGATCTAAAAAAATGGTGGGTGATTTTAGACTGAAAATCTACAGTCTAATAACAAACTAAATCTGGAAGCAGAAGGACAGGAACAAGAGGGTCCCATCCTAGGGGACTTGAGATGACCTGGGAGTTGCCATTTACAGTGAGTGCGAGTATCCAGAGCCAGGTTTACGAAGCAGAACCTAGCTTTATCAGCACCATAGTGCCAGTTACAGACATTTTAAAGGGGAAAGACAATAGGAAAGGAGAATAGGAGTTGTGTTCATGGTATCAACAGATGGAAAAGACTGGCTAAGTAGAAAACTTTCTCTTATCCTTCAACTGGAGAACCACTGAGGCACCATATTCACAAGATCAGAAAAGCAGCTCAAGATTCTATTAGGAAGCTAAGAGCAAGTGATGTAAGATTATATGGTTAAACTTACCAAGAAGAATGCTACAGAGCTTTGGGAAAACTTCCTTCAGAACTCCACAGGATTGAGTAAGGTAGAAACCTGGCAGAGGAAGAAGTTGAAGGAGAATATAGACAAAAGTGTGAATCTCAGAAAGGACAGTCCAAGGATTGAGCAAACATTTGAAAATGGACTCTAGAAGGACTAACAGATGGGACCATCATCTTTGCCCGGATTAATAAAGAATGGCCTCAGGACAGGATCAGGAACTGTCACACATCTTCAAAATCACACAGGGCTACTCAGATCAAGAACAGAAATTTGACCAGTATTTGAGACCCAACCTGTGAAGGTTCATCCAGGGGTGTAGCAACCCTTTGAGAACCAAAGAGTTCATATCTAATAAAAGAAAAAGAAAATGGAGTATTTGTAGGAAAATTGATACTAGAGGTAATCATATTAAGAAAATTAATTCAGTCTCAGAATGATAATATTTTGTGTTTTCTTCCATTTTTGGTTACTAGATTTTATATGTATAATCAAAATTTATATATATATATATATATATATATATATATATATATATATATATACAGCAGGAAAATAGAGGTAAAACTGATTAAGGGAATAAAGGGAAACTGAGTGCAGGAGTCTGTATAAATTGTACTCAATGTATATAATATACTTGTATAAAATGCTTTTATATAACCCTGTACCATATAAAATGGATACACAATAACATTGTTAAGAGGAAAAAATCCTAGTGAGACCAAGCAGAATATAGAAATAGCCTGCATTATTAAAATCAATAATGAAAAAAGAGACAATGCTATTAATAATAAGCAACACAAAGAAAAAGAATTAATAGAATATTCTGGGCCATCACATATCAACAAAGTCGATGACCTATATCAATTGAGCATATTTCTATAAAGATATAAGCAACTGCCTTCAAGAAGAATAGAAAGGCTGAATACTTCTTTAGTAAGTCAAGAATTTCAATTACTTATCAAATGCTGCCTCTCCTCCTTCAACAACAACAAACTCAGGCCCCAATGATTTTAATGACTTATTTGTGAATTATATCAATATTAAAGAAATCTAACGTTAATCTCTCACATATACTTTTAGAGGAGGAGGAGGCAGGAAGGAGAAGGTGAGACTATTTTCTGTCTCACTTTGTCAGTCCAGTATTAGTAGAAAGCTGGATGAATTCAAAGAAGTGTATCAAGAATGTAAGCAGTAAGTGTTGTCAGTTCTGTACAGACTTCTAGAGTATAAAAGAAAAAGACTTTCAAACTCATGTTTTGATGTCTGTGTTATACTACTATCAACAGCAGGTGGGGGAAATTATGAGAAACTATTTCTCACAAAATGGATACAAATTAAACTATATCTCAAATAGATTTCAACAACATCGAGAAAGAATTATTTATCATTTTCTACATGGAACATAGATTGTTGAAGTTTGTTTTTTACTCTTTTGGGGCCCTGCCACCCAGCTCTCAAATAAATCCACATGGAGGCTTATTATTACTTATGAATGTCCAGCCTTATATTGGCTTGTTTCTAGCTAGCTTTTCTTAATCTAAATTAGCCCATCTATTTTTTGCCTCTACACTTTTCCTTTTACATTCCTATATACCTTTCTTTGGTTCTTATTCTGTGGCTTGATGTATACCTGAATGGCTGATCCCTGGATCCTCCTCCATCTCTGGCTATTTCTTTCTAACCAGATTTCTCCTTCTATATCTTCTGTCTGCCTACTGACTCTGCCTATGCTTTCTCCTTCGTTGCTACTGGCCATTCAGTTCTTTATTAGACAATAGACCATTAGGTGTTTTAAACAGGCACAGTAACACAGCTTCACAGAGTTAAACAAATGCAACATAAACAAAAGTAACTCATCTAAAATAATATTCCCCAACAATGGATTATAACAGGTTTCTTGACTGCTCAGCATTCAAAGGTAACTTAAGTGTTCTAGTTTATTAATAGATTAAAGAAGAATTACACATGGTTAACTCTATAGATTTTTTAATAAACTTTAACAAAATGTTATTCTAATTTATGCTAAAATTTCTCAGTTAACTAGCAAGAGGATAGAACTTTTCTCAGCTTGGAGAAAGAACCACTCAAGGACAGAACCTAGAGCTGAAACAACAAGAAGGGGTGAGAAATTAGACTTTTCTTTCTGAAACTGTAACAAGCAATGGTGTCTCTCTCACAGTCATTAAAATCTACTGAACCAGACATAGTATGCACATCTGCAATCTCATCACTTGTGAGACTGGGGCAGAGGGATCATAACAAGTTTGAGATCAGCCTAGACTACATAACAAGTTCCAGACCAGCTTAGGATAGAGAATGAGACACTGTCTCAACAAAAACAAATTAAAAAATTATAAATTATATTAAGAGCCACATGTAGTATACCAAGAGCAAGTAAGAAACTGAAAAACATCTAGATGAAAAGTAAATCATAGAATTCCTGAGTAAATGATTGGAACTAGAAACAATCATTTTGAGTGAGGTGACTCAGACCCAGAAAAAAAAAATGCTGTATGCTTTCTTTCATTTTCGGGTGGTAGCTTTGATTCTTTAGGTATGTCTGTTTTATTTAGGGAACAAAAAATAAAGCCTTTTAAAAATTACATAGGGCAATTGTCTATGAATATAAACTTAATGAGTCAATAAAATAAAAAAAACCTGTAATCAATTACCGGTCATGTCAATATTATAAGCAAAGTCATTATTTCAATGTATGCCTGAAATGAAAACTTGTATTTTGAAATAAAACAGCATCCTTTATGCTAACATCATGTTAAAATTTATACACTCTTCAATAAATCTAAAAAGTTTATGTTCAAAAAATGATAAAATCCCAGAGAGCTAATGATGGATTATCTGTTGAAGGACTAAACATCGGTAAGATGTCAAATTTGCTCACTTGATATACGGAGTTGATGCAGTTCTTCCAACTCCCTATCCCAACTCTCAGTAATGTATTTCATAAATGTTGACAATATAATTCTGAATAAATTTTAAATGTAATTCATCTGAATTCAATGAAAACCAGGCTACAATAGGTATATTTTAACAAGTAGAAAAGATAAAGCTGTATTTCTATCCTGCTCTAAGTTCATTCTAAAGCTGCAGTACTGAACACATAATGGTGTTTGTGAGAGAAAAAGCACACATATCTAAGGACCAAAACAAAGAGCTTAGGGATAGAATCACACCAAAAAATAATTCATGTGTGACAGGATTAATTAAGCAGAGGGGAAAAAAACAAAACCAGTGTTTACAAGAATGAAACACTAGAAAATTGTGGTGATATCTTATTTGTGCTGAAATGTGATATTTTATTTGTGTGTTAATAAATAAGAGTTTACCTGGAGATCAGAGGTCATAGTCAGCCATAAACAGAAGTCAGGCAATGATAGCACATGCCCTTAATCCAATCACATGGCAGGCAGAGTCTCTGTGTATTTAAGGACACAGCCAAGTGTGGTGACACACGCCTTTAATCCCAGTACTAACCGTAGAGACCTGGAGGTCTGTATATACAGGCAGTAATGAGGAAGTGATGTGGCTGGGCTAAGAGCCAATGAGAGGGCAGAACAGGAAGGTAATAAAGGCACAGGTTAGACAGGCAGAGGTTCTCTTGTGAAGTTATGGTGACGTGGTGAGCTAAGTTTAGTTGGCAGCTATTACTCTGATCTCTATGGCTTGGACTCCTGTATTTGGCTCTGTGTTTCTTATTTAATAAGACTGTTTAGAAATTCATCTACAGAAAACCCCATGTGACAGTCTATACTTCTCACAAAATAACTAAAAATATGTCAACAAATTAAATATAAATTGAAGAACTAGAAAATTTCTAGATGTAAGGAGGAAGGTGAAGCTCTGCACTTACTAATGATTTTTTGTAAAACACCAAATGCACTGTGAATAAAAGGTGAATGTTAAGTGCCGTTACTGACATTAGCAACCTCTGTACTATAACACAAACAGTGCTAGGAGAATGTAAATATTGGTAGCATATTGAGAAAAAAAATCAAAATATAATGATGAATGATCTAAGTTGGAATTATTCAAAGACATTTTCAAAGACAAAAATAAGGGCTTTTTAAAAGGTATGTTCAGAAAACACACCTAGCCAAAAAGTATATTTCACAGGTAAGCAGATGAAATAGCATAATACTCTGCCTCCTTTGGCTTTTAGGTATCATAAAACTAGATGACAGGGAGAGATCAGAGACACTGAAATCCTTAGTTGTCAAGCAGCTGCCAACTAAGATGCAGAGCAGAGGCAGCTCTACTCCATTGTTGTCAGAATGCAAAACCAAGCAGAAATATTGGTGCAGTTTGGTGATTTCATACAAAACCAAGTGTACATATTCCATGTGAGGCATCAATTTCATTACCAAGTATTTACTCAACCAATAAAATAAACATCTTCAAGACTTTCAAGAAAGTGTTTTGAGCAGCTTAATTTATGACCATCAAAAGTCAGTTAGAAGTTAGATTGCTTTCAAAACATGAATAAATTTAACTTTGGCATAATTGCAATAAAATGCTATTTGACACCAAAAGTAAGTAAGCTATCAAGCTGGAACAAGACCTGGATAAATGAACCAAAAAAGCCATTCTGCTTGAAGTTCACGGACAGGAGAAAGTTGAATAGCTGAAGTACTGTGTGTAGATTTGTTGTGACTGAAAATATTTCATATGATACTTTAAGGATAGATTCATGACATGATGTAGTTTTCTAAATCTACACACCTCTAAATACTAAAGGAGCTCAGAACAGAATGAAAAGTACAAGAAAAGTATAACTGTACATATGGTCATCAATGAAGTAGGTGTGGAAAAGATTTATGGGAGAGCTAGCTTTGTAAATGTACCTAAAGTATATAATTAAATGCAAAAATACATAAATGATCACTGTACTTTCATTAATAAAGTTTCTTCATTCTATAGAGATATTAATTAATAATTCTAAGAACACTCGGTGTGTGTGTGTGTGTGTGTGTGTGTGTGTGTGTGTGTGTGTGTGTGTTTAAAACAGAATCGTTGAGCATGTAGGCAACTGCTTATGAGAATGATATCTCCTACTACAGGAGAGGGACAGTGCAGATAAACATGGAAATGAGATGAGATTTCCACAGGGTAGTAAACAGCTTTGAAGACAGAAGTACAAATTCTTTATTCTACTTTTTGTATCTGTCAGCTCAGCTTGTCAAAGAAAAGTAAAACCTAACAAACTCATAGTTAAGAAAATCCTCAGTAGACGTGAAGATTAATTAAAGTACTCTCTACAGTGAGATAGTAGAACAACATACCCCACACACAAGAAAAGAAAGAGAAGCAGGGTGATACCTAAGAAAACATGAATAAAGTATAAGCTTTGTTTAAAATATATTTCTAATATAATTTTATTCTTATTATATAAATTACATATGTATTAATAAATAACTGTATTCGATGAGAGAGTAATATCTTATAAACACTTCCTGCTTGATAAGCACTGTATCAATAATATTTTGTTCATTATTTCTATATTCTCTATTTTCCAATTCTTGACTTCAGGAATCCATTATCTGATCACTACTTCTTGCTCTCCAATTGTTATACTCAAACTCTTACAGTCATCAGTATTTTAAAATAACAACTCCTCAGTGAGTGGTGGAAATTTGTGCTTGCTTCCCTCACTTCCTGCTGAGGTTTTACTAATTCAGTCCTGTATGGGTCTTGTGTATGCTCTCACAATTGCTGAGCTCATATGTGAACCTGCCCTGCAGTATCCAGAAAGCAATTTCCTTGAAGCTATCACTTATCTCCTGCTCTTACATTTTTATACCTTTGATTCTTAAGGGGAGGAGTGTTGTATGGATGCCCTATATGGGCTGAGAAATCCATTAGTGTCTTATTCTTTGCAGGTTGACCAGTTGAGGACCTTTGTGTAAATCTTTGCCTAGTGGAAAAAAATTCCTCTCTCATAAACGTTGAAAGACACTAATATGTGTCTATGGTGGTAAGTCATTAGAAGCTGGTTTAATATTATGCTCATTGTGGGGTTTTGACTCCATTATTAGTTCCAAATGTGCATTTCATTTTATTCATCAGACCTTATATCCAAACAAAAAATAGTTGATGACTCCCTTAGTATTTGTGACACTAATGTACTAGTATTTTCAGATGGTCATTACTGTTATTCATAGGGTTCACTGTTGGATGCCATTGGTGATTACTTTTTACATCACATAGCACACATATTACCTTCTAGAACTACTAAATCTAGCTAATGGAGATGAAGCTTGGATACCAGATGAATACCAGGTTAATTTCTTCATATTGTGTGGTATCTTCAATACTAGCATCTTAATCATCAGGCTCTGGAAATTAACTAAGAACATGGACAATAGCTTGTAATGTTTGGGGAATCTATGGGACCTTTTGGCCAAAAGGTCCAAAAGAGATGACCCATGCCCAGTACTGAGACTTTTATTTGCTAACCAGTGTTGTCTAGTTTGGACATTTACCTTATTCTAGGGCAGCTCCACTAAATTCTTTTTGTAAATATTTAGGCAGGATATTCAGGAAACTTCTGCAGTAAGTTTCTGGATAGCTTTTTTAAAAAATAGGTTTAGTGTTAATTATCCCTTGCCTTATTTTCTCTTCTACCTATCTCCAACACCATTTAATTGTTCTGGCCCCATTTCATTTCTCCCTTTTATATCGCTGTAATCATGTCCACTTCCTAGAAAGAACCTCCTCTCACCCATGTACCGTTAGTTGTTTCCTAACCTATATGAGCATATCAAATGGTACAACATATCTAAATATTCAAAACTAACAGAAACACGTGAGATAAAACATTTGATGTTTGTCTTTCTGGGTCTTGGTTACCTCACTCAGGATGATTGTTTCCAATTCCATCTATTTGGCACTGAATTTCATTTTCCTAAACACCTAGACAATATTCCATTGTAGAAATGTCTCACGTTTTTGTTATCTGTTTGTTAGTTGATGAAAATCTAGGCTATTTCTGTTTCCTGGCTATTGTGAACAGATCAGAAACGAAGAGCTAGTACCTTGACAGTAGAATAGAGATTCCTTTGTGTATATGCCCAGGAGTGGTAGAGTTGGCTCATGTAGCAGAGCTTGTCCCAGTGTTTTGAAGAATAGCCACATATTTTCATTATAGCCTCACCACTTTACACTCAAACTAGAAGTGAATAAATGAGCTATGGGCATTTAATATCAGCTTGGAGACAGGAAGCCAGTTTTTCTTATTAGTGTAATAGCTGAAAGGTTGACAACATACCCAGGCAAGTCTCACACAAAAGAGTTGTTAGATAACACAAACTGGGCTTAATGGATTTACACGAAATAAAACAAAATAGAAAATGAAAGGGAAGAATGTAATTAAAACATGATGAAAAAAAATCTCAAATAATTAATAAACATACTTTCTGTGCAGCAATGAGGACCTAAATTCAAATCCCCAGCACTCAAATAAGAGCCATGTGAGTATGCTAGCTCACCTGTAATACCAACACACTGGAGGTACCGAGAAGTGATCCATGAAAACAATCATGTTGCCTTGTGGTGATATAATGTGTACCCTAATAAAATTTGCTTGAATAGCAGAGGACAGAACAAGCCACTAGATTAAACATAGAGGCCAGGCAGTGTTGGCACACACCTTTAATGTTAGTACTCTGGAGGCAGAGATCTGTCTGTATCTCTGTGAGTTCAAGGCCACCCTGGACTACATGAGATTGACTCAGTCTAGCATTGGTGGCACACACCTTTAATCCTAGTATTTGGGAATCACATGCCTCTACTTCTAGCATGTGAGATCTCATGCCCTTGCTTGGGGAGCACACATGCCTTTAAACCCAGCACTAAGAAGGAAGTGAGGGCTGGGCAGAAAGGGTATATAAAGCACAAGGAGACAGGAGCTAAGGCTTTTTAGACTGAGGAGTCCTAGAGGTAAGACATAGCATTGGTTTGTTCCTTTGTCTCTCTGATCTATCAGCATTTACCCCAATATCAGGCTCCAGGCTTTTATTAATAAGAACTTTGAACATTCGAGCTATATATGGTGCCCAATGTAGGGCATGAATTCATGAAAAAGCCACAGGCTCAGGACCGAGCTGCACAAAGCCGGAATCTTCACCCATCCTAGGTCAGAGTCCTTAGCCTGCTGGCTAAATTTTTGTTGCAGTCTCTCTGCAGCAAACTCCATATGTTTTGGGAATTTAAAAACTGCAGGAGTTATCCACTTTGGCACACTTCCCCTATGCAGACAGCTGGATCTTTCACTTCTTTCCTCTCCCAGTGGGTTTTGGCTCTCTCTGGACACCCTCCTTGGGCTGCTACAACACCATCATCTGAATTGTTGTTGTCAGTAGATTTGGTGAGTCAATTAGGATTTCGTAAAGGGAGACATTAGCTAAAGGAAAGTGTTTGTTTTTCTCATATTAAAAAGTGGAAAAGCTGGGCGGTGGTGGCACACGCCTTTAATCCCAGCACTCGGGAGGCAGAGCCAGGTGGATCTCTGTAAATTCGAGGCCAGCCTGGGATACCAAGTGAGTTCCAGGAAAGGAGCAAAGCTACACAGAGAAAACTTGTCTTGAAAAACCAAAAAAAAAAAAAAGTGGGAAACATTTTTACAATGGAAGGAGTTTGGTCTCTATTTGATAATATGATTGACAGTCTAAAAATAGAACAATTAAATAAACAGATAATTAATGTTGATGGAATTTATCTAATGTCAATTACAAGTATTTGAATAATTATTTCTGTTTTGTCATTAAAAAAAGTTGGTTAATATGAGTGCCAAGATGAAAATTTTAGAAAAACATGTTAAAACAGGTCATAGAGATATCAGACCCAGGCAGAGGAATTTAAAAGAGAACCAATCTCAACATTGCATTATAAGGTTACAGAGAAACAGCCTACACCTCTCAAACAGCCAACCTTAATTTATCTAGTAATCTTACAGGAGCTGCCAAATAATAGATATCCCAAGACTATGTAGGAGCTGTGCATAAGATCTCAAGTACTGGGATTAGAGGCATGTGATTCCCAAGTATTATGATTAAAGGTGTGTGCCACCAATGCTTGACTCTGTTTCTCTCCTAGATTGAGTCAATCTCATGTAGTCCAGGGTGCCTTTGAACTCACAGAGATCCAGACAGGTCTCTGCTTCCTGAGTGCTAGGATTAAAAGTGTTTGCTACCACTGCCTGGCCTCTATGTTTAATCTAGTGGCTTTTTCTGTTCTGATCCTTAAGCAAATTTTATTAGGGTACACAATATATCACTACATTTCTCCTTTTTTGTCTAAAATAATAAAAGAAGGTTATAAGTATATAAGAAAAAACTATATTCAATAAGTACAATATTTATATATATATATATATATATATATATATATATACAGTCAAGAATTACTTTAACAATGTCCAGTCTGCTAACATTTGACAGATTCAGAGAAAATACTCCATTATCTATCCTATTTTGGTGAGTCCAAAATGTTGTACCTAATTCATTTTCTATTCTAACTTGTATTACCAACTGAAAACTATCTTTTGATATCTTTCAAACTTACACACTTTATACTTCTTTATTGAGTTTCTTTTCTGAATTTGTTAACAAGGAAAACTGTAGCTAGAGTGTTCCTGCCTGGCCCACAGTCAGGACAAATCTCTCTCACCTGCCAGTCCCACAGCCGCTCAGACCCAACCAAGTAAACACAGAGACTTATGTTGGTTACAAACTGTATGACTGTGGCAAGCTTCTTGTTAACTGTTCTTACAGCTTAAATTAATCCATTTCTATAAATCTATACCTTTCCACGTGGCCCGTGGCTTACCAGCATCTTCACATGCTGTTTCTCATCATGGCCCCTGGCATTGACTCCTTCTGCCTTCCTGTTCTTTCTTTCCTCCTCTCTGTTAGTCCTGCCTATACTTCCTGCCTAGCCACTGGCCAATCAGTGTTTTATTTATTGACCAATCAGAGCAACACATTTGCCATACAGAACATCCCACAGCACTCCCCCCTTTTTTTTTAAAAAAAGGAAGGTTTTAACCTTAACAAAGTAAAATTACATATGATTTGGGAATTTTAATTACTCTTCAAGAATAACTGTTTCAGCTACTGTCCCATTGCACATCAGAAGCCATCGGCCCACTGCCTGTTCAACTGCCTTTGAAGAAAAGGGCACTGTACCTTTTCCGGATTGCAAAGGCCACTTCAGGGATGGTGCCATATTGTCCTGGCCTCAGAAGATGCCTTTCAATAAAGCCATAACCACACTTGTTTTGGCAAGAATCAGTAGTCCTTTGTTTCGTCTCCTGTCTGTCCTGTTCGTCAGTTGATTAGAGGATACTTTGTTGTCCAGTGGCTTCACCTCAGCATCCCGTTCTTCTCCACATCCCTCTATTAAATGCCATTCTACTATTGAGAGACGTGAGCTCTAGCTCAGTCGGTAGAGCATGAGTCTCTTAATCTCAAGTCGTGGGTTCGTGCCCCATGTTGGGCACCATTTGTAGCTAGAGTTTTCCTCCTGGCCCACAGTCAGGACAAATCTCTCTCACTTGCCAGTCCCACAGCTGCTCAGACCCAACCAAGTAAACACAGAGACTTATATTGGTTACAAACTATATGATCGTGGCAGGCTTCTTGGTAACTGTTCTTACAGCTTAAATTAATCCATTTCTATAAATCTATACCTTGCCACGTGGCTCGTGGCTTACCGGCAACTTCACATGCTGTTTCTCATCATGGCGGCTGGCAGTGACTGCTTCTGCCTTCCTGTTTTTTCTTTTCTCCTCTCTGCTAGTCCCGCCTATATTTCCTGCATAGCCACTGGCTAATCAGTGTTTTATTTATTGACCAATCAGAGCAACACATTTGCCATACAGAACATCTCACAGCACTAAACTATAGTTTTCTAGTCTTCAACTCCCTCAGAGACCCAAGAAGGAATTAATATTTACTGAGTAAGCAGGAAGTGCAAATAAGCAACTTCCAAAAAATGTAAGAAATGACAGAAACAGCTGGCTGCCTCAATAGTCACCCAAGGTTCCTCTGCAACGTTGGGGTATCCATCTTTGGCCTACAGGCTTTACATATATAACAGACTTCTTTGTGAAGTAGGATTTTCTAAAGAGCCTTCCTACTTTGTCTTGGCAAGGTTCAGCAGTCCTTTCTTTAGTGTCCTGTTTGTTTATTTAGACAGCACACTGTCAGCAGTTGAAGCAAGAGTACTTTCTTACTCAATGGCTAACTTTTGCCACAAAGAAAGTAAACTTCATATTGAGTTTCTTAAATGCCCACCATCTTCTCTGGAGTAGATTGGTGCTGCCAGGGGCAGACATGTCTCATTGTCATAAAAAAAATTATGTTATTAAAACATCTTAAATGCCATATTCTATAGATCTCCGAAGTGTTTGAAGATGACCTGTCTAAAATATATCTGTTTGACCTTGAAAACTTACTTAACATGACTTAAAAGTTTGATTGTAGTATCTAACTACTTTCATTTCTTTATATCCTAATTTATTACTGTAATTAATGAGGCAATTCTACATAATTAGTCTGGTAATCAAGAGAGGTTCATTTCTGGGATAACTTACATACATCCAATAGGGGTTGGTTACAGGATCAGGTAGAGATGTGGTACAATCCAGGGGAGAACTCTGGCTTGGTGTCCCATCCAGCTTCAAGGACCATGAGGTATCCAGAAGGTGCCAGACGTGTATGCACCTTAAGGGGCTCCCTCTCAGCCATGCCCCAGCAGCAGGTAAACGCCAGGGGCAGGTCATAGGCAGGTGTGGCAATTACCTGCTCTCACTCTAGGGGCAGTGTTTCAAGGTCAAAGCTGGAACAGCTACCTACTATGCTAATTAGTTGGTAGTAAAAACTTTCAAGGACTAGAAAATTACATTACATTGTTAAGTGAGTTGAATATGTACAATACCTTGAATAAGAGTAGAAATATGTATACAGTATATTCAAACAAAATTAATCTCAAATTTGGATCAATATACAAAATTTGTATGCAATATAAAAAAATCTAATCCAATGTAAAATATTTAAAACAAGTAGTTGCTTTTTAAAAGTAGAGTCAATAATCTACCATTTTATCTTATCAAGTTTATAGCCTCCCTTTTTTTTCAGAGTAGATTCAATAATCTACCCTTTTTTCCTATCATTTTTATATCTTTTTTTCAGAGTAGATCCAATAATCTACCTTTTATCTTATCATATCTATATCCACTTTTTTTTGTTTTTCTTTCTTTTTTAACAAGTACCCTGAATCTAATCTCCTGTGTTTAGCTTTTTTCCTGATCATTGCCAATAACAACTTGTAACCAACTATCCTAAACAATGACAGTTATTTATAACCCATTGAAAGAACAAGAATCACCCACCCCACCTCCTGGGAATGTGGGCATCGTGTTCTTAAAATTACTTTTTTTTCATCAATGAATCATTCATACATTCTGAAAGTAGGACACAGTCTCCACATAGATCTTCTCAGTAGTGTCTTTGAAATATATCAGAGACTTATGCAAAAATATGAGTTTATAACATTTATAGGTTTTTATGTAAACATTATATATATATATATATATATATATATATATATATATATATATCTCACATTTATACTGAACAGTAAATTTTAGGCAAATTAAAACAAACACAGTCAATGAAGCCTGTGAGGGAATCATAAAGTTTTTTGACATTACAAATTAAAATGAGAATAGTTTTCTTAAAGAACAAATGGATCCAAATACAGAAGATGCACTCAGAAGAGTACCTGCTGTGGTAGTTCTTTTTGACTGGTTCATCATAGCACAGCTTTGTATTTGTCACTCTGGGATAACATTCATACAGGCAGTGACTGCTTTCCAAAGGTCAGAATATTGTGATACAAATGTACAAACATTGACAGATCATTTCAGCCCATGCCTCCTCATTCAATGGACAGTGTAGTAGCCAGGTATATACCCCATGCATGTTTCTCATTCTGTCTTATTTTTATTTAATTCCTTTTTCAGGGATGGAAACCAAAGAAATTTCCAAATAAATAGAGTGTGCAATAAAAGTGTGCCCAGGTGAGATTTCAGGAAGAGTCAACCTCTGACAAAAGAAATGATTTGTAGCAAGTGATATTTCCTTTTTGTTTTGAGAGCTGTGTATTTGCAAAATTGGAATAACAGCCTGGAGCCAGGTAGGACATGCCAAATTGGTTAATCCATCTTTAGAGTATTCACTTCATGAAAATGAGTGAGATAAAGAAGATTACAAACAGATGAAGAAAAAAAAATGACTAAGATTGAAACTTTCCAAAAACAAGAAAGAAAAAGCACTAGAGGAAGATTCTGAAAAAGTGAGGGGGCGGTGAAACTCCAACACAGATTGTGAGTAATGTTTCATTCAGTCATTCAATTGAATATATCAAGATCTGGGGCTTATTATTTTCTTTATTAAGAAAATTATTATTCATTTTATATACCAGCCACAGATCCCCTTCTCTTCCCTTCTCCCACTCCCCACTTAACCTTCCCACCTCAGCCCCCCCTTCATTTCCTCCAAAATGGTAACGCTTCCTCCCATGGGGAGTCAATAAATCCTGGTACATTCAGTTGAGGCATATCTGAGCCCCTCCCCCTGCATCAAGGTTGTGCAAGGTGTCCCCACATAGGTAATGGGCTCCAAAAATCTAGCTCCTGCAACAGGGCTGCATCCTGATCCAACTGCTAGGGCAACCCTTAAGCAGACCAAGCTACATAACTGTCTTGCTTATGCAGAGGGCCTAGTCCAGTCCCACGGAGGCTCTACAGCTGTTGGTCTAAAGTTCATGAGTTCCAACTAGCTAGGTTTGGTTGTCTCTGTAGGTTTCCCCATCATGATCGTGATGCCCCTTACTCATAGACTCCCTCTTCCCTGTCTTCAAATGGGCTCTTGGAGCTCGGCTTGGCTGTGGATCTCTGCATCTGCTTCCATCAGTTACTGGATGAAGGCTTTATGGTGACAGGGTATTCACCAATCTGATTACTAGGGTAAGCCAGTTCAGGCCCCTTCTCCACTATTGCTAGTATTCTAAGCTGGGGTCATCCTTGTAGATTCCTAGGAACTATCCTAGCACCAGATTTCTCCATAACCCCATGATATCTCCATCTATCAAGATATCTCTTTCATTTCTCTCCCACTCACTCTGTCCCTGTTCCAGCTTGACCATCCAGTTCCCTGTGGTACATATACACAATGGAGTACTACTGAGCTGTAAAAAATAATGACATCATGAAATTAGCAGGCAAATGGATGGAACTAGAAAATATCATCCTGAGTGAGGTAACCCAGACTCAGGAAGACAAACATGTTATGTACTCACTCATAAGTGGATACTAAATGTAAAGCAAAGGATAACCAGACTATAACCCAAAGCTCCAGAGAAGCTAGGAAACAAGGAGGACCCTAAGAAGGATGCATGGGTCACCTTGAGAAGGGGAAATAGATGAGATCTCCTGAGTAAACTGGAGGTGAAGGGGGACAATAGAGGATAGGGGGCTTGTTGTTTTCCAAACATGAAAGAAGAATTAAGTCCAAAAATACAGTAGCTCCTACAATGTGTTAGTAATCTTCTCACAATCCGGACTGAGCAGAAGGGCATAATAAAGCAAACTGAAATTAGGAAAACTGTCTTTTCACAATCTTTACAAAAGATATAAATAAAACAAATAAAAGTAATATTTTGTTGCATTCTTTGAAATTTCCATATGTGTATTTATTGGGTTTATTAAGTATTAGCCAACCCCTCTACTCTCTCTTCTTCCTCCTGGGAACCACCAACCCCTCTCTATCTCAAATTTGTATCATTATTACTAAAATTTCTGTATTTTATAATAATAATTATTATTATTAGTCCAATAAATGGTGATTATGTGGAGATGTTTGAGGGACCACCAATGGAGAATGGTCAACTTACCAGTAGTCACATCCCTGTAGAAAAGAAACTCTCAGGAGACATCAACTGAAAATATCTTCATAGCTAGAGGTGGAAATTTGTGAGCCCTTCCCCTATCCGTTCTATATTTTGACAGGTTGATCTTATGTGCTCTTATGCTGGGCAACCACAGTTCCACATTTCTGTGTGTTGGTGTGCATCAGCCATGCTGTATCCAGATGGCAGCTTTTTTACAGTTCACCTTCACATTACTTTGATCTTATATTATGTCTCTCCACTCTCTTCTACAGAGTTGCATGAACCTTGGATGACAGAGACTGATATAGATGACACATCTGTGGCTGAGCTCTCACAGCCACTGACTCTCTTGACTTTTGCCCAGCTACAAGTCTCTCCATAAACCCACCTACAGCAAAAAGAAGCTTTTCTGACCAAGGTTGAGATAGCTACTAACCTATGTGTATAGATATAAATATTAGAGTGTGCATTAGTTAAAGTTCCCTAGAGGAATATAACTGATTATATATAGTAGATATATAATATGTTATATATATATATTATATATTATATGTAATTTATTAAAGTAGTTTATATGTTGTGGCCCAAGTAGTCCAATAATGGCTTCTGACAGAACGTTAAAAATCCAAGAGGTGTTCAGTCCATGAGGCTGGATGTCTCAGTTAGTCTTCAGTGTATGTAAAATTCTTGGACAAGGAGGCTCTAATGCCAGGGAAGGACTACTTCAGCAGCAGGGTACATGAACTTGCTGGAGAGAATGGGAACAGGCAGGCAAAAAGCAAAAGCTTCTTTCTTCCATGCTCTTAATACAGGCTGTTGCCCAGATTTAGGAAGGATCTCCTAATCCCAGATGTTCTGGATTTAAGATGGGCCTTCCAATCTCAAATTATCTAGTTAACTAAAAATCCATCACAGCTGCTTGGGTTTTCAGTTAATGCTAGGATGTAGTCAAATTGGCAACCAAGAATAGCTATCACCGAGGGTATATTGACAAAATGATCATTTAACAAAAGAACACAAGTAGGTTCTCCTAGAAAACCTATGATCTCCTCAGCCATGGGCTTTTTAACAAGACTATAGTGCCAGTCATGAAATCCCTCCAATGGGACAGGTCTCGAATTCAATCAGAAGATGCTTGGTTACCTCTATAATCATCATGCCACTTACCCACAAGCATGTAAAACTTGCCTGGCAAATCAGAGTTGTAGCTTGTACCATGCAGGATCCAGATCCCAGGAAGAATATTGATGCCAACCCCGCTACCCTGCTACACCCTTTATAGTACCTTTGAGAATTACAAAAGCTGCTGGGCAGAGGGTTCCTGGCCACTTTGATATAGATTTCTTAATGTCCTACATCCAATTTTTGTCATGCCTCTGGCAATAGGGTCTTATCATTTAGTTACTGTGGGTAAACAGAGGAATGCAATAACCTGTACAGTTTTGTGTGCCTCTGGGAACTCTTTGACAAATAACTCCTTGGAAGTGTTCTGTTCTGTCAATTATACTTTTTGTTAAACAACCTATGTGTTCTGAGAGTTGCATCGCCAACCAGCCCAGTATACCTCTGATAAAATTCCATCTTCTTATTTTATAATTTTTTAATCATCCTACCAACCAACTTTAGTTTTTGGTTAACCCACTCTTTACCCCCTGTTCTCCCTCTTCCTTTTGTCCCCATGAACCTTTTAAACTTTTACCCAGAAATATTCCATTCTTTGCTTTTTCCTATCACCTGTATTCTATTATCTCTTCTAGTTATATTTTTCACTTGGGTTTTAAGACCATAGATTTTCACATAGCTTTTTAAAAATACACTGTTCATTTTGGATGAACCTTCTTAAATACGTTTTGGCATGGAATATTTTTATACAGGATTTAAAGGCATCTGAATGGTATAAATTATAAAGTAGCAGAAATTCATAGTCAAACACATGGCAGAGGGTAATATGAAATAAGAGAGGTGTGGTGTAGGAGTGGAAAGGGGTAAAAGAGCCGATTTAGGAAAGTAAAATGTGGGCATGATAATTTTCCCAAAGTTTCAGTTGTTGGTCTGAGATGTAATGTTTTTCTTCAGTGAACTTCAGCTTACCCCAAACCATCAGGCTAATATTTTTCCTAAGAACTATTTTAGAAAATTGCCTAGGTAGTCAAGAAAATGAAAGTTAAAAGGATAAAAAGTAAAACAGATCTGGTTGTAATGATTATTTGAATTTTAAAATTGAAGACATTTTAATAAAATGCCAATAGTTCTAATGGTAAATTTGGGATATTTCATTTTCCCCAAATCATTGGCTATTTGAATGTGTCCAAATAGTTTAACCAATGTCAAATGGGTAGAGAAAAAATTTTACTTAAGGGTGATTCATTCCAGGCTACCAAGCAGTGCATGCACAGTGCATTTATCTTCTATTGCCATGCTAATTTTAGTACTACTAAGATATTTAACTCTATGTTCAAAAGAAATTTGATGAGCTCCCCATAGTATTTTAAAAATATATATTGTGAGTGAAATCATAAAGTATTTGTCAAAAGGAAACTTCTAATGCTTTTTTTAACCTTCCATTTGCTCATTGTGCATGATGAACATAATATGTCTTCTCTTCATGGATGATTGATGTTTATAATTCTATTCTAAGTGTCACTTATTTCAAACATATAAGTTACTATTAAAAAAAGTACTTGTTAATAAAATTTATTTTTAGAGTCAGTTCTTAAGGCATAATTCAATAAAAGGGAATATAAGATTTGGATAATAGCCCAAGCTCCATGTAACTGGAGATTCAATAACTTTTCCTAGTGTGTTTCAAAAGTCATTATTCTAATTACACCTAAGGGTCATCAGCTCCCTACCCACTATTATCACAAAAAGACATTGTATTGTATTTGGAAAATAAAATATAGCTGTCATAGCCAATCAATTCCATAATCTAAGTATAGTTTGGCATTTCCATACACATATGGCTTTGGCTATCTATGGACTTTATGAACCACTTTTTCTTCTTATAAATCTTTTCCATATTTAATGCTATTTAATTGCTAGGAAATGCATATATAAATGTTATCCCGTTCTTCTCTGTAATTAGCTTCTTATTTTGATGACAATCCTCAAAATTATTGTTTTATGTTAAATGAAATATACAAATGTCACTTCTGAGTACTTGCCTGGAACCTCCAGATTGCTTTTAAAGTAAATTACCAGATTTTATATCTGCAATAGCTAACCTAATAACTGAAATCAGTTCATTGTCACATTTATAACAGAGGTCCCAGTTTTGTCCAAGACTATGTTTACTGGAGAATTTGAGACATCGTTGGAACTGAGAATGTAGGAAATACAGTTAGAAATGTCTTCTCTAGATACAATTGATGGCTATGAGAAGACCAAGGTAGTAGGATATTAAATACAATTTCATGAACTCATTTATTTAAAGCTGCAAAGAAATAGAATAAAGTATTTCTTTTTTAAAATTTATTTTATAATTTAATTTAATTTTACATATCAGCCACAGATTCCCCTGTCCTCCCTCCTCCAGCTTCCCCCCTCCGCCCTCCTCCTGGCCCACCCCCCCATTTCCATCTTCTCCAGGGCAAGGACTCCCCTGGGGATTCAGCTCAGCCTGGTGGATTCAATCGAGGTAGGACAGTCCCCTCCTCCCTTTGCCCAGGCTGAGCAAAGTGTCCCTGCATAGGCCCCAGGTTCCAAACAGCCAGCACTAAGGACAGGTCCTGGTCCCACTGCCTGGGGGCCTCCCAAACCGTTCAAGTTAATCAACTGTCTCACTTATCCAGAGGGCCTGATCCAGTTGGGGGCTCCTTAGCTATTTGTTCATACTTCATATGTTTCCACTAGTTTGGCTATTTGTCCCTGTGCTTTTTCCAATCATGGTCTCAACAATTCTCGCTCATACAATCCCTCCTCTTTCTAGCTGATTGGACTCCTGGAGCTCCACCTGTGGCGTGCCCGTGGATCTCTGCATCTGCTTCCATCAGTCATTGGATGAGAGTTCTAGCACGACAGTTAGGGTGTTTGGCCATCCGATCAACAGAATAGAAAGTATTTCTGAACACAGTGAAAAAGTTTAAGATCACTAGTACACAGTCACATGTACTCATGGCTGAGTTAGAGCAAAGTTTTTCAGATAAAGATCCAATAAAAGTGAACAAAAATTGGAAAATTATTCTCACATGCTTGTGATAAAAGTAATTTGTTGGTCTTATCTGCTTAGTTTGTTTTTTCTGAGAAAAAATAGATTCTTTGTCTGAGTCATTAACATATTGTGGAAATATTAAGGAGCTTCCTAGGTGTACTCACTGGCATGCCAGTGAGTGTGAAGGGCTTGTTAGTGGTCATGATCTTAACCACAACTGAAGGATGTAGGTCAATTAGTTGGGGATGGAGCTCAATTAGTAGCGTGACTGACTAGCATTCACCCAGCACAGATTCCAGTCACCATTATAGGGTACACTTGGTGTGGTTGCCCATGCTTGTAATGCCAACACTATAGTGTTAAAGACAGTAGGATCAAAGGCTTGAGGTTATCCTTGGAACATAAAGAGTTCAAGGCAAGCCAGATGTATATGAGGCTCTGCCTTCAACAACAACAACAACACCCCACTCCATGCCCTTCCTAAGTTTCAGCAACTTCAGTGTCCCTTCATGCTGTCAATCAAAGGAAATAGCAATATCACATAACCATACTGATATGATTGATAAGGTCCCATCTGTCCACATCTCTGACATTCCAGGAGTCTTCTCTTCAGTCCATTTTTTTATACACTTGACTCCTGCTTTGATCATCTCCTTAAAAGTCCTATGCTTCTGCTATCACCAGGATTACAGCTTATTTTTTTTTAAAAAAACTAAATGAGTTCCAATTGTCTGTACTATCTTCTATGTCATTATTCTAGGCATGTCTTCACCATGCTGGATGGATGTCTGCTAGGCTATTACAATGCACTGGATGACTAAACCATACTCCACCCATAGTATTCTTACAGATATGGCATCCAGGGTTGATTTGCTTGATTATTTAAATAATATTTGTTTCCCAATTTTACAATAATCTTGCTTACTGTGCATTGTTAATTCTCTTATACTTAACAAATGCCACGGTGTCACATTATGATACAGCTTTCATTTGTTTTACATTCAATGGATGGAAGAGAGAACTTTCAGATTCCTTTAAGTTGCCGCACCTGCCTAAAAGAGATACAATTCTTGAGAATAAAGTATTAACAGTACATCAACATCTGAAATGAAGATGGTTGAGAGGACAGACAAAATAAGTTCCACGGATTTCTTCTCCCTCCAAGCTTTAAGAGAAAGACAGCAAATATTTTAGTTTGTATAACATGAATCAAGCTGTCATTTAAAAATTTCTATTGCCATAGTTTTATCAACTTGTTCTTGAGCTTCAAATAAACATCAATTTAAAAAATAGAAATTACAACTTTTTGTGGCAGGTTTCCTTCATTCAGAACAATATTCAAAGATATATAATTTTTCTTTTTTGGTAGCTAAACTAAAAACTCAGTTTAATTTACACACAGTAGATAATATAAAACTTCCTTAAAGTACAAGTAATTAAATATATTTTATAAGTATTTTAAAATATTATATTCATTTTACCTATTTAACTCTATTTTGAAAAAAAAGTACTGTGATTAGTAAATTTAATTTGTCCATAAACCAAGGTTTGAATGATTGAATAATTACAGTTAGTGCTTCCAATGTGTTCATGGGTATGGGACTCTACTGGAACATGGGTTACCTATCAGTTGCCACACTCTCCAAAGAAAATGACTTTCTTCTAAGGTAGGTGTTGGTTCATGTATGTTAAATATTTCTTCATAATGATCTCATCCTGTAATTTCTTAGTGTTACTTATTTTACAACAACAACAAAAAACCCTCCTAAAAGTCATTGTTAAGGACATGTCCTTTATGTCTGCAAATGTAAATTGTCTTGTTTTATACTTTCTCACACATACAGCTTATAAATTATTAATAGTCTAGTGAAAAATATAAGTTTTAAGATGTTCAAGGTATTCATATAAATTCTCTTTTAACTTCTTTTTACATAGAGAATAGATATCACAGGTTTTTGGTTTTTTTTTTTGAGACATGGTTTCTATGTGTAGCTTTGTGCCTTTCCTGGATCTCTGGATCTTGCTCTGTAGACCAGGCTGCCCTCGAACTCACAGAGATCTACCTGCCTCTGCCTCCCGAGCACTGGGATTAAAGGCGTGCGCCACCACCACCCGGTGATATCACAATATTTTAACACTTTGAATTCTGATACTTGCATATGTGACACTGCATGCCTATAATTATAATACTCTGGAATCTGAGGCAGAAGGATCATGACTTTCCATCCACCCAGGACTGCCTAGTCATATCTAACCTCAAGAAGAATGAAACACAAGAAACAAAGAATTTGGAAGAGAAAAGATGACAAGGGGGGTAATGGTTATAGGGAGAAGGAGAGAGAGAAATAAACTGACTTGTGTTTGACAGAAGTTATTGCTAACTGAGTAAATGAGTTAAGTCATTTTATAAATGTCAGTTTTGTTTCTTTTACTTTTTAATTCAGACTTTTGCATCATATTTAAAGTTTGTTTATGTGATTTATCAATCCTTGATTTAAAAACATTTATAGTTAAAGATTTGGGCCTGTTTCTATTTATAAGATATAATTTCTTTCTTAAATTACTTTTTAGCTATGTGACTTGTCAAAATAATGAAACAAATCTTTTTCATTATAAAGAGCACATGTGACCCTGTGGTGCTCAGTCCAACTGCTACATCTACACCACAACCCCTCACTTGATGCTCAAGGTTCATTGTGGAAGAAGGGGATTGTAAGAGCCAGATAAACGTAACTTTCATGTGAGATTGTGTCTCCTATGTGTCAGAAAAACTTCATACCTGAAGGCTAATCAACCTGGCCCCTGAATAAGACAAGAACAAGGGCATCTATTACCAAGTGGTCAGCTCTGAAATCATGTACATCCAGTAACACTATAAGACTGATCAGGTTACGTGTGTGTGTTTGTGTGTGTGTGTGTGTGTGTGTGTGTGTGTGTGTGTGTGTGTGTTTACCAATAATTAAAGAAACAGAGAACATGAATTTGAGATAGAGAAAGAGAGGTTTCCTAAGAGGTTTTGGACAGAGAAAAGAGATGTGTTGTATTTCAATTTCAAATAACTAAAAAATAAAATATAATTGTTTATAATTATGGTTCTTCCTATACTTTACTTTTTCTTATATTAATATAACCATATGACGTTTCTTAATCTTGCAATTTTTAATACATCTTTGTAAATATACTTGCAATATTGGGTTTTATAATATTCTTTCATGTTCCCAATATGACTCCCTGCAAATCCACAGAATATCTCAAGAAGGTTTTATTTTTCAAGGATAACTTTATAGATGTTAAGTTAAAGGTATTGATATGAAGGTATTTCTTTGACATTGTCATATGCACTTGCTGTAGTCACAGAGGTTTTTACGGAAGGACAGAGGGAGACTTACAATTGGTGACCCTATCATCATAGAAGCAGAGACTGGACTAAGATTGCTAAGAGCAGAGGACTGCTTCCAGTAACATGAGACAAGAAACAAATTCTTGTAATTCTGGGGAAGATGGTTGATTATGAGCCACCTCTTTGTGACATGGTGAAAGACAGAAGTCACAAGAAAAAGAAAGGACTTCATTCCTATAATAGAAATAGCTGAAGAAAAATTATAAAAATCTAAGTTAGAACTCCTTAAAGGAGCAATGAATGGGCATCAGTTGTCATTGATGCAGACTTCCACTTATACTGGGAGATACAGGTTTTAGCTGTTAATTAAGTGTTCTTTATTCTTGAATATGGCTTAAACATGGCACAATAAATTTAAAGGAGGCTGAATATGCACCAGAGATTCCTCCATATGGCTAGACACACCATGGACAGAAAACAGCAGAGCAGTGAAATTTGTGGCTATGAAGGCAGAAGTATGACATGGGAGAGTGAAGTTGAGATTCACCAATAGTGTTCTGAAGTGAGTTCAGCAAAAAAATCTTTGCACTGCTTGGGAAAGGAACAAATTAGGAGAGTGAAGAGTGAGCTGATATACTTGTCACACACTAGCAGGTGAGTTGATGAATTAATAAATGTCAACACAAACAGGGATGCTTTTTACAACCTCTCAGATCCTCAGTCAGAGAAAGCTTTGTGCATGGAAAGAACAATCTCAAAACTATAGAGATAAAGTTTTTCCTGCAAGTCTATGACTGGGACATCTTAACAGAAACATATTAATCGCCCTAGTTTTTATTACAGTGACCACGATCCTACCCATCTGCAGAAAACACAATCATAGACATTCAAATGGGATGATGAAAACAAACCTCAGTCTGATACTGAGAAGGTATAGAATATTTTATTTTATTTTTATGTTCATTTGTATTTGCACATTTGTCCTTTAGTTGCTTAATAGTTTTGCTTAGCTTGTATCTTGCCTGAATAGGCTTTTATGACTATATTTTTATCTTCAACCACTGCATGGCATTTTCTACACTGATTTTCATACCTCATAGAAGCAGAGTGTGGCCACGATCAAGGAATAACACTGCCTACTGAAAATGAAGGAGTTGAGAAATGTATTCTTGGGATTTATGATTAAGAACAAACATTAGAAGCTGCCTGTGCAATTTTCCATAACATTCATACTTTATTACCTGTTTTTCTCATTTAAATCTCCTCTTTATTTACTATTTATTAACACTCATACCTCTAAAAATCTATAAACTATATTTTCCCCAACGGGTGGACATTTCAAAAGCTTATCTGAACACTTTCAAGGGTGCAGTGAGGTACGAAAGTACTATTTATGATAATGTGACTCTGGGATTAAGGTCAAATCACTGCTTCTATCACTGAAGTTGGCTTCATTCCTTCACAGCAGTGGGGAACATAAGCCCAAGTGAAGACAGCTATCTAAGAAGATTCATGTATAACAAAAAAAAAGAAAAAAAGAAAAAAAAAAGAAAAATGAAGACTGAGAAACATCAATCCTGACACATTAACAGACAGCACAAGGGTTCATCCAAACACAAATGATCAAAGAAGGCATTACATCCTCACAAGTTTTCAACTCCTTATTACTAGAATCGAAAGTTGATGGAATGAGAAAAATTCTAGAAAGGATTACAGAATCCTACTGTTTAATGGAACCCTGACAACATAGAGAATTCAAATAAGCATGAATGAACTAAGTAAAGCAATTCAGGACCTAGGCAAGAATTTATGGAGGAGGAAGAAATGCTTGAGAATTTGGAGAAGAATTAAAAAACATGGAGGAAATTATAAAAGAAAATTGGGATCCTAAAAATCAACCAAACAGGAGTGTAAGGAATGGCAGATTCAATCAATCAATCAGAAAGAATAAACTGTAGGAAGCATCATCACAGGTAAAACAAAGTAGAAATGTAAACATCAAGGATGGAGGATGAATTTGAGTCAATGGTAAATACATTCAGGAATGTAGAAAGAAAAGAAGCTAACAACATTGCCAAAACTTCCAAGAATATGAAAATCTACACAGTAGAAGGAACTGAGATAAAATCACATGTACAATGTATTCAGTTCTACCTGAAAAATTGAGCAAACACTTTGCAATAATAACTCTCGGTGCAAATAGCCAAAAGGCACAGAACAACTATGTGGACAAAAAAGATTAAAACTAAAATTTAATCATGTATTGCTTCCAGAAAACAATCTTCATTGGCAAACACAACAAAAACCTGAAAGAAGTGGAGAGGTCCAGTGCATATTACTAAAGGGAAAGATTATACCAAGAAGGCAGAATAATTTTGCACATTTATGTACTAAGCATTGAGGCTCACAATGTTTAAAAAAACACTCAAAACTACAAAATCTCTGATGAGTCAGGTGTAGCTAGAGTTTTCCTGCCTGGCCCACATTCAGGACAAATCTCTGTCACCCGCCAGTCCCACAGCCACTCAGACCCAACCAAATAAACACAGAGACTTATATTGCTTTCAAAATGTATGGCCATGGCAGGCTTCTTGCTAACTGTTCTCACAGCTTAAATTAATCCATTTCCATAGATCTATACACATGGCTTGTGGCTTACCGGCGTCTTCACAAGCTGTTTGTCATGGTGGCGGCTGGCAGTGTCTCCCTCACCCAGCTTCCTGTTCTCTCAATTCTTCCCTCTGTTAGTCCCGCCTATACTTCCTGTCTGGCCACTGGCCAATCAGTGATTTATTTATTGACCAATCAGCAACACATTTGACATACAGACCATCCCACAGCAGTCAGGAAACAAAATAGTGGGTGATGTGATTATGGCACTCTCATCAGAAAAAAATATTGAGAAATAAGAGGGATTTCATATAAACACCATGAGAAATTACCTTAGACTTCCAGAAAAGTAGAATGCTAAATTCAAATGCAGCATATAGCAATAAGCAACACAGATTAGGGTGGAATTTAATGAAAGACCAGTGACAAAAATGAACAATATGTATAGACAATTAAAGGATGTGCTATTTAGTTCTTTGAGCAGAAAAGGATGATTAAAAAACCCCTAATCAAGCTAACCGAAATTGAAAGACAAAAATCACATGTTAATAAAATTATAGATGAAAGGAGGTTGTTACAACAAATTTTAATGACATTCAGCGTAATATTAAAGAATAATTTGAAAACATGTTTCAAGCAGCTGGAAAATCCACTAATATTATATCAAGAACATATAAACAACCTTATTAGACCCATTATCAGGAATGAGACTGATGGAGTAATTAAAGAATCTCTCCACAAGAAAAGCCCTGGATCAGAAGCTTCATGGCTTAACTATACCAAATCTTTAAGAAGAGCTAATACTAATACTCTCCAAAACTATTCCACAAAGTAGAAAGTAGAGGGAAGCTGTTAAACTCATTGACAGTATTGATATTATGTTTTTTTTGTTTGTTTGTTTTGTTTTTTTGGGGGGGGTTTTTTGGTTTTTTTTGTTTTGTTTTTTTTTTCGAGACAGGGTTTCTCTGTGTAGCTTTGCGCCTTTCCTGGAACTCACTTGGTAGTCCAGGCTGGCCTCGAACTCACAGAAATCCGCCTGGCTCTGCCTCCCGAGTGCTGGGATTAAAGGCATGTGCCACCACCGCCCGGCCAGTATTGATATTATGTTAACACTAAAACTAGGTACAGATAAAATAAAAAAAAAATCATATGCAAATTTCACTGTTGAACATAGATGTAAAACCTCCCAACAAAATACTTATAAACTGAATCCAAGAACATATTAAGATTATGCACCATGACTAATTTCATTCATTCCAGGGTCAGTGAGCTTGACTCAACAAATGTGAATTAAACAATGCAATAAACCTCATAAAGAGACTCATGGATGGAGAGGATACAATCATTTCAGCTGTTACAAAAAAAAGAAAGAAAAAAAGAAAAAACCACATTGACAATGGTGAACACTGTTTCACAATAAAAAAATCTTGAAGAAACTATGTATGTAAGAAATACAACTCAATAAGATAATGACTATAGGGCAAACCTATATATAATATTATATGAGCAAATATTTTCCATTAAAATCTGGAGTGAGACTAGTGTGCTCACTCTCTCATTATTGTAAGTTGTTATGTATAGTACTAAACTTCTCAGCAGGATCAATGAGACAGAATAAATAAACAAAAAGAATAAAAACAAGATAGGAAGAAATTACATAGTTTGCAGGCAGTATAAAGCATGCCTCTAAACAACAATAAAAAAGAGACAAGCTCCTTCAATAGATGAGTTTTTAGAACTGGTAATCATTTTCAGAACAATTACAAGATACAAGGTCACTTACAAATATCTCTTTTTTTGTATATCAATGACTAACTTGCCAAGAAAAAAATTAGGACTTATATCCCATTCGCAGTAGCTTTAAATGTTAGGAGAAACATAACCAAGGAAGTGAGTGAAAACACTTCTACAATGAAAGCCCCAAAACATTGAAGAAGATCCCAGAAGATGGAAAGATCTTCAAAGTTCCTTGATTTTTAGAATTTGCGTTATAAAATGGTTATATCAACAAAAGCGGTCTTAATGCAATCTCCATCATAATTTTAGTAACTTTTCTCATATAACCAGAAACCAGTCTTGAATTACATATGGAAATACAAAATATCTGGATTATACCATGTAATCCTAAACAGAAAGGCCAATGCTAGAGATATTACAATATCTGACCTAAAATTTTACTGCCCAGCAAAAGTGACAGCTACAACATGGAATGGATCATGGGATAGAACAGAGGATCCAGAAATAATCCACTCCAACTGCTTTTCACATTTTCATAAATGGCCCCAAATAGACATTTTGTCATCAAGTAAAATTAACTGTATGTGTCAATACACTTGTGTCAAAGATTCAGTATGATACCCCAAACCTTATAATTACTAAAGAAAAATATTTCAGAAAGTATATTACAAATTGACAAATGTGATGATATGAGGTTAAAAAGCTTCTGAATAACTATCATTAATTACTAGAGAGAAGAGAGTACACATATTTGCAGAAAACCATCACCAACTACACATCAGATAAGGAGGTTAACATCTAAACTAAACACAGAACTGAAAAAAATTTGAAACCAAGTAAGAAATCTTCAATCAATAATCAATGGGCTAATGAACAGAATAAATAATCCAAACAAGAGAAGAAATGGCCAACACATACTTTAAAATGTGATCAAAATCCTTCGCCAAAAGGAAAATGCAATTGAAACTGATTTTAGAGGCCATATTACCCTCCTAAGGAAAGGCTATTATCAATAAAACAAACTGCAATGAATGCCAGGAGAATATGGGCAAAAAGAAACATTTATTTACCACTGGTGGAATGTAAACAGGCACAATCATTATAGAAATCAGAAAGGATGTGTTCTGGAGAGCTGAACAAGAGAACCACTGGATGACTGAGGTGTGCTATTTTGAGGTATGTGCCCAAGGGAATTGTACCACAGAGATACATGCAAGTCCATCCTTGCTTCTCCAATACTTGCAATACCTTAAAGAAATAGTCAGTCTAGATGCCCATTCTCAGATGAAGGGATAACAAAAATATGATATCTTTACACAGTGGAATCTTATTGACTATAAAGAGAAATGAAAGTGCAGTATTTATAGCAACAAAAGCACAGGAAATGAGTACATTAAGCAAAATAAGCCAGACTTGGAAAATAAAAACAGCATGTCTTAAATTATTAAAATACAGTCCCTAGATTTTAATTTGTGTTTTGATGCTCCAATTTAATTAAGTATTTATGTTTTGGTTATAGTGTCTTTATTATTATATCAAAGTATGTTTGTTCCAACTTAATTTTGTACTACATCATATAAAATGCAAAATTTCACAAAGGGGTATCCTTCAATTTACGGTATTAATGAAATATTTTAATATTTACACATTACATACTTACAATATTGTCATTTCACATAATTTCAATTTTGATCAGATATAATATTCTTTCTGACTTACAAATAACCAAAGCAGTTTTTTATTTGGTAACCTATGGATTCTGGGAAGAACCTTTATGAATATATTTTAATTCACAGTTCATTGCTTGCCTTGATTACAATGAAATTTTTCTGTGGGTATCTTGTACCATTCTCTCCCCATAGTGCTCTCTATATAGGCACATTTTCAAATACTAAGTGGAAAAACTGGAGTTGATTTAACATAGTCTAAATAGGAATACCAGCAGATCAGCAGATCTTGATTCTTAATGTAGTGTTCTCTAGTGGATCTATTACTATATACAATACATCTATCTTTCAAGACTTTCTACTAGCTACTTCCCTTTTCATTAGATTTCAAGTTTCAGCTAAGTCACTTGAACAAATGAACAGACCATCATCATAGCCCAGAACATTATATATTGAAACTTACTTTTATTCATTTGCTATTCAATAAGAAGTTAACAAATGGTTTTACATTGCTCACCGTTCTACTGATTGAGAGTATTACCCTCTACGCTTGATCACTAACTTGTTTGGAACCTATATATTTGATATATGTCTGAATAAGACTTAAATTTATTTCTTTTCAGGCTCTGGAAGACCCAAAGCTGCATGTGTAATTTTTGTGCCACAATGGAGAAATCAGAGTAGATGATAGTCATAAGTCTGCATAACTCAAGGGAGCCTACACAAAATGGCTCTGAGGGTTACCCATATGGATGAAAGGAGAAAGGATCATTTATTTAAAAGTAATTGTCCCCACCATGTTACTGCTGCTTTTCAGACTGCTTGTACATGGGCTGGGCATTTCTAACAAAAGAAACTTAGCCAAGAGGCAATGTTATCCAAATCTTCCCACTTCTGAGGTTTAACTCAGCTATGAGAATTGAAGAAGAATTAAAAATTCATAAAACTATTTACCAATGTTTCCTCCTGAAACTTCTATCTAAGGGCATTACCTGAGTCATTGGACAAGACTTCTAAGAGTTTAAAGATACACAGACAGCTTCAAGAAGAAGGAGAGAATTGAGATGTCATAGAGATTTGGACCAGTACAGAGAATGATGTATAACTGATTACTGGAAAGGGGGATTTGCGAATCCTATCTGCCAGCAAAATAAGTCTTAGAAAAGTCTGACAAAGGAGAAAGACACATCAGAAAGCTGAATTGGCAGTCCCTCTTTAGAAGGGCAGCCAACTTCATCTGAGTATTGAAAACAAAGAAATACCAATCACAATTATTCAGCTTTGCTTGTGGTAGACAGTCTGGCTCTGAGGTTGGAAGTCAATAACAAGTTTCCATATAAGTTTCTCATTTGGGTACTTGTCTGAGAGCTCATTTGTTTCTTCCTAGAGTTTTCTTTTTAAGAGTTGTTCATACTTCTGAATATATCTTTTGTACTTATCTCAGTTACTTCTAAATAAAAATTATTTCAGTATTGCTTTTATAGTTAGACATCACCAAAGTTCTACAACTTGAGTTTTGTGGAAATTAAATTATAAGAGAGACAACATTTGCCTGGATTTAACTGTACTGAGCCCTGAGGCCCAAAGGATGCCTTCAGATTCAGCTGTGCTGTCTGCCAGTTGTAACAAAGCTCTCACAGCACCAAGCATTTTTCTGCCTCCACATAGCTCTCTGTGCTGAAATTCCTAGGAGGACATGTTGGTTTCTGCAGCATTTAGAGTTGGAATCAGATTGCTAGAGTATAGGAGACACTATGATTCAAAGCAGAGTGGCAAATTTGGACAAATTCTTGCCTGGGGCCACACATTTGATTTGATGTATTAGTTAATGTATCTTTTAATTTCAACTAATTAGTTCCAAGAGGTAATAAGCCCCAAATCTGTTTGAGAACTAGATATTCAACCAGGTAGTTGTTTATGTTACCAGGATACTTCCTTTTCAGATAAATTCTGACAAATTTGAATTCATGCACAATACTCAAAAGCTTTAGAACTCATACTGTTATAGGTGACTTATCAACTAAAATCAGTGTGCAGCTGATTTTAGTTGATATGTGAGTTAAATTTATGTTTAATTATGCTTTTTGAAAAATATTCTAAAAATGATGCTTTACCATACTAGTCTTGATGTACAGAAGACAAATACAGGTCTTTACATACCCTAATAGCTTTCTATGTATTTGAAATAGCAACAAACATAGTTTACTCTGTAGGTTGTGATATTGTGTCAATGAAGTCCAGAGACCAATATCATAGAGCCTCAATATAAGAGTATCACAGACTTCTCGGGATATTGTGTTAAAATACAATAGAAGGGCTGGGGTGATGGCTCATCAGTTAAGAACACAGCTGCTCTTCTAAAGGACCTGAAATTGGCCACCAGCATACACACCGCAGCTCTCAACTATCTCTAACTCCAGGTCCAGGGGATCTTGTGCCCTTTTCTGACCTCCACAAGCACAAGCAATACATGCAGGCAAAGCATGCACACACATATGAAAGTAAATTGAATACTTAATTGATAAAAAATGAAAAAAATACATCTTAAACATAAGCATAAAATATGTCCCAATTGTGGATTCTTTTGTTTCTTGCAGAATCTAACAGATGCTTGTCTATAAATGATCCTTTCTAATTCTAAGCTTATCCAATACAGACATAAATAACATTTGTATACACAATCACATTTGCATATCTCATTATCCTGTTACTCTTGTAAAAGTAAGATCTTCTTTATGAGTGAGGATACGGTCGACATCTAGACTGTGCTGTTGACATAATTTTGGAGATAAAATGCAAAACTCAAAGCAACTTCCCTGTAAATGGTAATCATGATGCTCTTAGGACCTAAATTTTGGGTGGAAGAGAGGATGCAGAATTGTATTCCACCTAATGTTCCATGGCAATGTCAGTCTAAGATGGGATAGCCACTGCTTTGCTCAACCCAGCAATCCTCAGGACACTCTGTGACAGCTGGGTGTTCCTCCCTCATTATCCCTAAGACTACTCTACTTTGCCAGCAAGATTCCAGATCGTATAGCTAGAAAGCAGGGTCAGGGACCAGGAGGCTTGATAAGTTTTCAGACCAGATAATGAGCCATCAGGTTAAGGAAGCTGCAGAGGACTGAGGCTCCAAGCTCTATGCATGTGCTCTATTGTTTTAGCATATTAAAACTGCAAAACACAAATCCACATATAAAATTATTCATGATTTCAAAGCAGTCATCCCTGAGTGTCAAATCTCCAGCACAGAACCTTGTGTGACAGCACCCAAGAAACAGATCTAGATTTAAACTCCATTCTGTTGGAATCATTCAAATTATCCCGAGTATGCAAATCATAATGCAATTACAATCATATCTGATAGGTCTCAGCACAGGCTTTAGTCCATCCTCTAGCTGATTCCCGTTAAAGCCATCAAACAGGTTTCGATTTAGGGAATATTATTCATGCAGACTAATATCACATTGTTATCTCCAGTAGAAGAGAACGTAAGTTTCGAAAAATATACCTGGCTCACAACATTTTAAGTACCTCCATATAATTCAGAACATTGCAGAATTTTATGAAATACTAATGAAGTTGTCAACTAAATAAACTGCCTCCATCCATGGGCATTGTGTATCTTCCCATTTTGAAAACACATGTTCTTCTAAACTGAAACATTCTGTTTAGAATTTGTTGTTATGTTGATGGGAAAGACTTCAGTATATTTGCATTCTTTTTCTCCTTTAGAGCTATTACTTTATAATTCTTATTCCAGACCTCAGAACCATAAAGTGTAGTAGTTCATGGAAATATTAAAATATTTAAGGGCAGTTAAATTATCTTGCTTAGATTAATTTGCTTGTTATGTACTAAGTAAGATAAATAAATTAATTCATTTTATTAACTCCTTATCGATTGCCTCTTTTTGTCACTTTGTAGAGATAAAGGTGATATGCTGAAGAGCTGTTTCTCAGGGAATTTAATATCATTGATTGACCAGATGTGTCTTCAAGCGACAATAGTAAGAAAAGTAATGTGGGTCTGGGCAATAAATAATAGGAAATTGAAAATGCTGGTCTAACTTTTGTCTATCTTCATCTTATCTGCATAAAAATATCTAGCTTTGAGCAAGAATTGCTTCAGAAGGTTCAGAAGTATAGTGACAATATTTTAGGAGGACCAAAATATGTATAATTAATTTTGAAAGCAAATACAAACATTATAGGCTTAATGACTGAACTGTTGCATTGGTTTAATGGGGGAATCTATACAAAAATCTCACAAAGGCTGGAAATAATTGAATGTGAACTTTTAAACCATTATAAATTATTTCAACATTTGAATAATTTTGAAGGTAAAAGAGAATAACTTTTCTTATTTTGAAAATGATCTGCTCATTTTTCTTAAAAGCAGCTCCTAAGAGAGAAAGAAAGATCCTCACAAGAGACACAATGCTATCCACAATGTGAGAAGAGACAGGGAGAAGATGCTTGGAAGCCACAGAGGAGGTGTTTGTGTCTTTCTATACCCAAGGAAATTATTTCTTTGATGAGAAAGGTTCTTTGTTTAAATGAGGAGCAATTATTTGGATATGAGGGTAAACACATTACCATTCTTGCTGCAGAAAATGGCAGAGAACTGACTTGTGAAATGAAGATAATTTTTTATGAGGGTGGTACTGATGAAAGTTGTCACCACTTCTTACAGAAACACAAATAAAAACTTTTGAGTGAAATTCTTTAAGAATATTCAGTAGCCTAGTTTGAGAAATACAATCAGATCTACCACAATGAAAATTTTGCCTCCACTCTGGGGGAAAAGAATTAAAATCCTTATGTGTGAGAGAGAAGGAGGGAGGGAGGGAGAGAGAGAGAGAGAGAGAGAGAGAGAGAGAGAGAGAGAGAGAGAGAGAGAGAGAGAAACAACCCAGGAGTTTAGTTTCACTACGCCTTAAAGACATTGGTCTGGAAAAGTTGAAAAAAATAACACATTGTTTAGTAGTAGGTGATAGATACAAGTATAAAATACTCTGATAAATAGGAATGTCTTTTATTTTTAATTCAGAAGTAGAAGAGCGCTTATACCAAGATGTGGCACATCTGTACAACAGCAAACAATCTGAATGGATTGCACAATGTCACTGTTAATGAGAGTGCTAGCGATTATTGCAGAACACACACCCAAATCTCTTTTGTAGTCTTTCACCAATGATGCGATATTGCATCCTGGTCTGCTGCTCTTGTTTTCAGGACCCATCAGATTGTTGTGCTTGAAAGAATCAAAAAGAAAGAGAAACCTTCCAGATAAGAGTCCAGTTTCACCCAAGGTGAGAAATACTCAACCAATGTAAGAGCAGAGCCGGTGAGCAAGAAGGCATCATCACAGATAGCAGTTTTAAAATGAAGTCATTAGTGAGATTTTCTACTGCATAAGGTCTGGGGAAGCAGTGCTGTGGGTTAAAGCCAAGATGTGAAATATTGGAGGAGGGAAACAAATGGCAATGAGTGAAAGATTTAGTTCAGTGATCGTGAATTTTAAGATTGATACCTGCGGTTGGAGAGATGGCACAACGGGTAAATTGCTTGGCATGCCAACATGAAGATCTGAGTATAGACACCCAGAGCTGATTTAAAAGCCAGACACACAGCACATCAGGATGGATTCAGGCAAAACCTGGGGATCCCTGGCTAGCCATTCTAGCTGAAATGACAATCTCCCTGTTCCCAACAGACCCTGTCTCAAAAGAGTGTGTCAAAAATGTTTACTGCTGACTTATATATTTGGGCACAGATGAGTGTACCCTCCCCCTCCACACTTACAGAGGAAGAGAGATAAATGAATTAAAATTTATACCTTTAGCATCATTAGGAGTTTTCTCTAGTTACTTTAATTATCTACTATTTTATGAAAAAATAGAGGTGCCAAAATAAGAATTTTGCTAATTTAAGAAGTAAATACAGTGTTGGTTGTGAGTGAGAGGAGTGGAATAATTACCAATGAATTAAATGGCATATAAAGAAGAAGTTAGATGGTGGTTAGTGAATGGAAACTAAATAATGTGTGGGAATGTGTAGCTAGAGTTTTCCTGCGTGGCCCACAGTCAGGACAAATCTCTATCACCCGCCAGTCCCACAGCCACTCAGACCCAACCAAGTAAACGCAGAGACTTATATTGCTTACAAACTGTATGGCTGTGGCAGGCTTCTTGCTAACTGTTCTTATATCTTAAATTAATCCATTTCTATAAATCTATACCTTGCCATGTGGCATGTGGCTTACCGGCATCTTCACATGTTGTTAGTCATGGCCGTGGCTGGCAGTGTCTCTGACTCAGTCTTCCACTTCCCAGAATTCTTCTCCTCCTTGTCCCACCTATACTTCCTCCTGCCTGACTACTGGCCAATCAGTGTTTTATTTACTAACCAATCAGAACAACACACTTGACATACAGACCATCCCACTACAGGAATGTATTTGTAGCTCAACTTTTCTTGGAGTTTCAGTATGTGAAGGCGTGATTTAAAAAATAGGCAAGTTGTTAGGAGAAAATGGAGATTACAAAATAGTGTTCTGAAGTACTTGAATCATTAAGGATTAATTGTTAGGACAATACCACTAAACTGAATGGCTAAGATAGGAATTTGAGGAACAAGGACGTCAGAGAAAATAAGCCTAGGGACTGGAGTATTTGATTTCAGAAAGCCCATCTCCGTGAACAGAACATCAATGAGCTAAGCACTGTAAGCCAAATGCTTTAGAGAATGAGGGTAGGGGAGTGTATTCAGCCTCTACAGCCAGACCAGTGTACTTTGACAACCAGAGGCATGTCAATAGTTTATAAAGCAGTTCTGAATTGAGAATCTTTTATTGAATGAGCTAATTTCGTTAATATAGGTTAAATTCACACAGTTCCAGAGCTAGAGTGAGTTTACATTTCCTGATAAATCTCAGTATGAATAGCTGTGCACTCCCTGAGTGTGTGATGATAATCAGATGTGACTAGCTATTGACTGAGTTACTGCTATGCAGCGGGAATGCAGGATTGGATAGCCTGGCCCTTGTATCGCTCTGAGTTTCCTTTTGCATTAGAGACCATAAATTAATTATGTCTGATTAACTAGGCAATCCATTACATGAAATATTAGCAACTCAGTGTAGTTTCCATTTAACATCAGTATCAATTTAACATCAAGACACTGCATTCAATTTGTTTCTTCAGTGAAACACAAAATCATGGAATAAAATAACTCTACGCCAAGCTTAAGAAGGCATAGAAGTTTCTATGAAAGTAACATATACTAAGAGTTGATATTGACAAAGTGTGTTTATTCTAATTTGTATTGGAATATTACTGAATTCATTCATTTCATATTTCATTTATTTATAAATTGTTTATATTTTCTTAAATTGATGACATTGAAAGATTTTATATTAGCCTGGTATGGCAGTCTGTGTATTTATTACCTCACTCAGAAAGCAGAGACAGGCAGATCTGGGTGAGTTCCAGGTCAATCTCATCTATATAGCAAGTTACAAGACAGCCAGGATTATATAGAGAGACTCAGCCTCACTGCCAGTCCTCAACTACAAAAAGTACAAAAAAAATTTAAATATTATCTTCTTTTTAAATAGAACCTGCTAATCTTTTATTTAACTATTTACTGAATATTTTATACATTTTGCATGCCTCTTGATCTTAGTTTTATTATTCATAAATTTCTTAATAGAATAAATGTGCTGATTTTATAAGCCATTGTTCCAACATTTATTTTTATCTTCCTCCATAGTAACCATGTCCGGCATAACGGATATTACTTAATCATGTGTTCCTGACTTTATGATTGATCATTTGAGCTTGTACACTTTCATTCTGAAGCTGAATGATCTTGCCTGACTGGAGACAATGTACAAGTGGCCATCTTTCTAAGACGTGTACTTTTGTTCATATTTGTTAGAAATGAGAACAACTGGTCAGATCAATTTATACTAACATAGTCAAACAACCCCATTTACAGCTGTACCTTGACATATTCTGTATAAAAAGAACCAAATACCATTCCCAACATCCCATGCCTGAAGATGGATGTGGCAAAATAGGGAAGAGGGTTTCAGGAGCAAGAAGGCCATGTTAATGTCCACGGTCTACACTGCCACTGGAGGCCATGTGGGAGTCCATGATTGTTGCTACTGATGACTGTGAAGGGAACTCATTTGAGCCCTTTTGTTTTGTTTTGTTTTGTTTTTTTGTTTTTTGTTTTTTTGTAGTGGTACAGATGGCTGCAGACTCACGGTTGAGAATGAGAAACATAGAAGGCTTCCATGACAACCTCTCCCTCTCTCCTCCACTCTTCCCACAAAGGAAACAATATAGATAGGAAGCCATTGAAGAAAATTGTTAAAAACTATGATAGAGATGCTGAAGTGTAGCACAGTTGATTTCTGGCAGGGATGGGGGTGGGGAAGGACTAAATTTTCACTAAGAGGCTGGTCACTAGGAATTTTATTGTGCTTAGACTTCACACACACACACACTAAATATATATTTATGTAATATTTTTCTTCCTTTATTTTTCCTGAGGAGGTCACAAAGGTTTGGGGGAGGAGTGCATCTGGGAAGACTGGGAAGTGTGATCAAGGTGCATTACATAAAATTCCCAAATAATCAATAAAAGTAGTATGTTGGGGGAGAAAAGAAGAAAAAAATGAAGCAGTAGAAGGCAGACATCACAGAATTCACTAGAGCAGCTTTGGTTGGTAGTCACACTTCCTTTTCCAAAGGTTTCAACTCTTTGTGGTCACCTTAACATAGCACCTGGGATCGAATGTCCTAGCAACAGGAATGGGTTTTCTCTCATGCTGAATATCTGAGATGGCCATGCCAGCAGGACTGACTTCGGAGGCCTTTCTTCTCATGGTCAATACATAACGTGTGTCCTAGTGTCGTTTTATAAGAATACTAAGCATGTTAAGTCAGAGCCCACTCAAAACTTTCCCCTTACCCTCAGTCATCTCCTAATAGCTCATCCCAAAATACACTAACATTCTGAGAACTGGGAGTAAGGATTACAACAGAGGGACTGGGGTGTGGAGGACTTTGTGCAATAATACCACACTTCAGTCTTTGATATATTAAATAACTTGCCCAAGGTCAAAATAGACTCAATAAATCAGGGTAGCTGTGATTCATGCTGAGCTGTCCTCATCTGCAAATCCAGTTTTATGACGGAAACTGCCCACCAGTAGAACCTGAATATTCATTAGTAGTATGCTCTGGTAAAATGACATTATTAAAACATGTTTTCACCCAAATTTCTATTTCTTTACACATTTGCACTCTGAAGCAAAACTACATACCATTAATTCAAGCAGCATGATAAAGCTCACTAAAAGAACTATAAAACATAGCTAGAAAAACTTCCCTAGCACTCATTTTGTGGAAAAGATTATTGTGCTGCAATTTCATTTCCATGTATGAAGTACAAGTTTATACATATTTATGTAGCAAGACAGTGATAAATTTCTTTTGAGAAACTAAATTTATATGAAATCAAAATGGTTTATAGTTATAGGCATAGTTTATCACTACTAAGCATTGCTTTGATGTTTACTTATCTTTGCTGATCAGAGATACATACTTTTACTTTCCACGTTCAGTAGTTTTATACAGCCATTTTTCATGAGCCAACCTACCTAAGACTAAGCTCATTGCTAAGGCATTTCCAAATATAGTGGGTTGCCTGAAAGTATTTGGCCATTCTTCCATCAGAGGTGAGACCTTTGCTCCTGTTCTAAGGAAGCTGACTTGCTCTTTATGTAGTCTTCCATGAAAATGACAATATATCTTTGAATATATTTATCCTAATTCTTCCATTACAATAATAAAATTTTAAAAAAGCATTAATGAGAATGCTGATTATTTGGAACACTGTTAATGATAAAAATAAGCAAATAAGCCGTGCGGTGGTGGCGCACACCTTTAATCCCAGCACTCGGGAGGCAGAGACAGGCAGATCTCTGTGAGTTCGAGGCCAGCCTGGGCTACCAAGTGAGTTCCAGGAAAGGCACAAAGCTACACAGAGAAACCCTGGCTTGAAAAACCAAAAATAAATAAATAAATAAATAAATAAATAAATAAATAAATAAATAAATAATCAAATAAAAAGAATTTTATAGTAACTCATATTCAGAACAAGCAAATGCCCAAATATTCAAAATTATAAGCCACTTCTTTCTTTAGAATTATAGAGTAAGGATTCCTTAAGAGTTACAAGTGCTGGTGATGAGATAAAGCAAGAAGTAAGATATTATAAAAAGTAGAGGATATAGCTGAAGTGGAAAGATAAAATGGCTTCTCAACTGCTTTATTCTTTGTGTGTGGGTTGTATACATGTGTTGTATGCATGTGCATATGTGGAAGACAGAGGTATATGTCAGGTGTCCTTAATTATTCTGCTTTAGTTTTTGAAGTGGCTCTCTCACTGAATGTTAAACTCACAATTTTTGCTTGATGGGTACTCAGCAATTCTTAAGATCTTCCTGACTCTACATTTCCCAGCACTGAGATTATAGATGTGCATATATCCTGCCACATTCAGCTTTTATGTGTGTGCTGGGGATCCTGATTTAGTTCTTCATGCTTGTGCTGCAGCAACTGTGCTCATGGATTCTCCTTAATACCCCATCAAATGCCTTTATTATTATTGCTAGTGGGTTTTTTTTTTGGCCCCAGAGACTGCATGAACACATACTGTTGACCTATCAGCCTCTAAAGGACAATTAAGAAATTGTGAGCATGCACCATTTGCCTTCTGGGTCAATTTATTGAATTCCTACATTCTAATGGGTGAAATACAATACCACGTATGCATGAGCTCCATAAACGTGAGTTGAGAGTAAGAAATTCTGACCAGAGCATAATTTCCTAATTTGGGTGGCTTTTTACCAATCATAGGTTCTTCTCCATCTCAAAAATTTGCATTTTTACAGTTCTACTCATATTGACAAAATGCAATATTAATATATAATATGGCATTTAATGTAGAATGAGAATGGGTGTAAATAACTGCTTGGAATGATTGTTGCTTGACAGAATGCACTATATCCATGTCTATATTTCCCACTGAAAGTATATTTTTCTCTATTATTGTATTGTCATTTTAATCTATCCTAAAATATTGATACAATGCCCATAATATACTGAAACTTCACATGTGTTAGAAAACTGCTGTTGGAAGATGAAAAATCAGATTGTTAGGGGGATGTGGCCTCTGAGAAGCTGCTCATGCTCCAGAAAATAGCCCTACATTCCTGCACATATTGGCAGCACTAAGTGGACTCCTATGCATTTAACTAAAAAAGAAGAAGGAGGAGAAGAAGAAGAAGAAGAAGAAGAAGAAGAAGAAGAAGAAGAAGAAGAAGAAAGAGAGAGAGAGAGAGAGAGAGAGAGAGAGAGAGAGAGAGAGAGAGAGAGAGAGAGAGAATACATTAGACTGAGAGGTAATAAGTAGTGGTGGTAGGCTTATGGGAGAAATTGGAGGGGTATGAATGGAAAGATGGACTTAAACAAAACATAATATATACATGTATGAATTTTTCAATAGTTAAAAATATCAAAATAAACTTTATAAAACAATGAGTGTCTTAAGTTTATTAAGGTTTTTAGACAAATTTGGTAATTGTAGATAGGCACTGTTTGCCAGTGAAAAATAAAATGCCTATATCACAGTTGATCTATTTTGTAGGATATGTTAAAAGTGCAGATAACTGCAAAAAATATCTAAGATATCCCATTAAACTAAGTTTAGTATGACAATACAGAGACCCAATAAATTTATGAGTGTTCTCCTGTTGTCAGGGATACCTACTCCTTTGTTGAACCTATCTATTTCAGTAAAAAAAAAAAACTTAGATAACAAGACCTTATGGAGTAGCTTCAGTGTGAAATATGATATAGTTTTGATATACTTCGTGCCAATGGGGAAAAAAAAAACTCACTAGGGTCCTTGATGTTTTCCTGGATGATTCTAGAGAATTTTCAAAAACAGACCTAGAGTGCTGTTGGAGTATCATGGTGGTTTTCAAGCAACTAAGACACAATGGCCAATGAGTGAGATAAATGAAGCTCAGGAACATCCAATGCTAAGTGTAATTTTGACAAACACAAGAATATTAATAAATGTAAGGGATTAATTTGTCTGTAAGCAATAATTCCCCATATTCCCACTTGTGACAAAAACTTCAAGATATATGCAGGAAGAGAAAATATTCAAGAATCATCCTGTTACTAATTCACTGTACAAACTCTTTCTTTATTCAGAGAATACCTTAGAACTAAGAGAATTCAAGAACCTGGGCTCTAAGACTGAATGGATAAATAACAGGTGAGTTTTATGGATGGTTGACTGGGCCTGATTTAAACCTAGACATTTTGGTAATGATAAAGAGGGATGCTAAATTGCTGATCCTTCTCTAGCTATATCAGAATCATTGTGAAAAGATTTCATCCCACAGTACATAAGACTTTTCATTTTAGTCATAATTAAGTATTGTTTATATTTTTATCAAATTAATAAATACATATCAAGGGACAATTTCAAAGAAAAGAGTTTCTCTTTAAGACAATGCCAGACAGGAATACACATGACCAGTTTTTCTGAGAGTGAAATTAGTGTCTTCAAAAAAACTGGGTCAATTTTTTTTAATTTGGTTGACTAATAATAATTGTTTCACAAACTGAGTTTTACTCATTCATCCTGTATATTTTACAAAATGGTGTCCACCACCATTCATCTTAAAGTGTATATGTTCTCACAGTTGGTTTTGGTTTCTCTTTTTATTGTTATGACCTGACCTGACAATCGGGAATTGATGGCATAGGTGATTATTGTCACTCAGAGTTTGGGAAGTACAGTCCATCATGGAAGGAAGGCTTGGTGGCAGGACAATTCATGGTGCAGAAGTGTTTGGATTCACTTTTCATTTTCATTTTTTTTTGGAGAAAATAGGAAGCAGAAAGCAGACATACTATAAACCTGGCTTGAAAACCTCAAATTCCCACTCTAACAACCCTCATCCTCTAGAAAGACTAGGTCCTAATTGTTCTACCACCTTACAACACAGTGCCACCAGCTGGAGTCAGGCGTCCAAATATCTAAGCCTTACAGGAGACATTTTACATTCAAACTACAACAGAGTTTCCTTTATTACAATTGTGTTTTTTAATACATGTTTGGAAAAGACATGCTGTAAACATTTACTGATTTGTTAATTCTTAAGGAAATACATAAAACTAATATTTGAAAACACATTCAGTAAAACAAACTATAAACTGACAGATTTTAAATTGTGTTTTGATTATCCTCATAATCTTTCAGGGAGGAGAATAAAGAAACATATTTAACTAGAATGGCATGCATATATTAATATCCTTATCTCAATAATTGGACAGTTTTTCAATCAAAAACCTATTGGAAAAGGTAGCAAAACAATGCTTACTGTATAAAGCAATACAGATTGCTTTTCAATGGCTTTCAGGGTTCCCCATCTTCTGATATCCATGCCCCCTTACCCTTTTTCCCCTTGTTTGACCTGGTGATTTGTCTCTGTGTATAAAACAGAAATTATGAAATGTTAATGCTAAGATTTAGATGATTGGATGATTTCTTCACTTTGCTTTTTCCCCCTTTCTCCTCAACCTGGAGCTGACAAAGCAAGGTAGAACACCCATACCACAAAAGGCCGAGGGAGCCTGGAAACCTAACTCAATAGCTTTCATGAGACAAAGTTGCCAACAGTGCACACGCCTGACCGAGGAGTGTGACCCTCAACGATGAACTCAAATAAGGCTTTGCATTGTGTTCTCCCTAAAAAGCAGATGTTTTCAGGCTTCAGGGAAAAGACCCTAAGCTCTGCTCACCTTGCATTTTTGGAGAACAGCCTAGGAAATGAAAAAGAATAAGGTTTCCAAGAAGATGAAGAACAGCTAAGGAGAAAGACAACTAACAATAATAAGTTATTTAAAAATAAATGAAAATTAAATTTATAATTTGTAGTAGTTAAGTTGTTGTGTAGGAAAAAAAGAAGGCTATAAACCAGAAACTGTTACCTGACATGAATATACTCAATAATTGTAAAAAGTTAATATAAACATTTGCCTCATTTTAAACAACTCAAAAATGGTTGGCTGCCTGAAGGCCAAAAGCATATCCAATTCTGTGGATTCATATTATGCAATGAAGTAAAATGAATGAAAAAATAGCACAGAAATCTCGACTGTACTGCAGTAGGCTTCTTATAGTGTGATCATGGAAATTAGGGTTTCTCTCCTGGGGTTCTTAGTCTCCTTAATAAAATAATTTAAATGGACTGAGAAGAAAGCTCTATGAAAATTTTATTAGAGTTTAAAAGCAAAACACATCTCAAGCAAATGGTAAATCTTGACAGGCACAAAGAGTAAGGCATTGAAGAAGAAGAAAAACCATACTTGTAAGCAATAGCATGGCAGAAAAGCAGTCATGTGATGGGGTAGGGGAGAGCTTCAGAGAAACAGGGAAAGAGCCCACAGTACCAGAAAAAGCATAATGACTCTGGATAGCATCCAAAACAAAGAGACAGCACAGAGGGTGTGCTGACAACATAGTAACTCATGGGGTCTATGTACTAACTGCACAGAGAACAGGGTTTCTGGAAAGGAAAAGCATGGCATCTCATTGAGGGGATAAGTATTGTTTTCATCTCCTTAGCACACCTTAAGGAAAATTACACTTTTTGAAGTGTTGCTCCCTTGCCATAAAACTGACCAGCCCAACCAAATCAATTCTTATGGGAGTGACAATTTCATGTCTCTACTCTCAGACAGACTTCAGGATTTTTGACCAGAAGGAAACAGCTTTTCCTTAATAGCTCCCCAAATATACTGTAACAATAACAAAATTAAAATAACATTGCATAATATAGGATAAAATTAATTAAAAATCCACACAGGAAGTTCCAAAGTGAGAAGAGCATTTGCTAAGTAGTTTTCAGCTCTCTACACTTAAATAGCAAGCTGGGCATTTGTGCACACCTGTATCCCTGGCACCAAAGGGAGAAGAGACAAACACATCCTTGGGACTCGCTGACCTCCAGCCTAATTGAAAAAAATGCAAGCTCCAGGTTCAGGAAGCAATCCCACCTCAAAGGAATAGGCAGAGAATGATATTGTAGGATATCTGAAGCTACTCCCTCTCCTCTGTAAATGTGTATAAGTACACACACACACACACACACACACACACACACACATCCTCATATAATTACTTTCTGTAAAAAAGAGGGAAGTATTACTATCAAGTTAATTTTACAAAGTCAGTATTCCCCTTATGTCTAAACTGAATAAGGACTCAACAAAAGCAAAAATACTGACAGCATTTCCTGTAACACTGAAAACGGAAAGTTGTCCTCCTTTTATATTCTTATTGAATTTAGTGCTTGAAGTTCTAGTAATGCAACAAGAACAGATAAAAAAGAAAAACTATACAAATACAAAATGAGGAGGTCAAAGTATTGCAGATAGTATGTTCTTGTATTAGGGGATCCTAAGGAGTCCACCAGAAAAGTCCAAACTGATAAACACTTTGGGTAAAATAGAAGGAAACAAAAATAAACACACAAAAACAAGTAGCATTCCTTTATAATAAGGATGATCTAGTTGAGAAAGAAATCAGGAAAATCCCCCACCCACAATAGCTTCAAAACAATAAGAAAACACCCACTTACGATTGACCTAAACAAGAAAGTATAAGAACTCCATAAGAAAGGAACTGGGGGATACATTAGAAGACAAAGTCCTCCTATGCTCTAATATTGACAGAACTAAAATCATGAAAATGACTACATTGTCACAGGTAATATATGGATTCCATGTAAACTTCATCAAAAATAGAAAAAAAATCCTGAAATTTTTATGGAATCCTAAAAGATCTAGAAGAGCAAAATCAATCCTTAACCGAGAGCATAATTGTGGAAATGATACCTGATAAATTCGAGAGAGAAGGAACATCCCACAGAATGACAGTGGGTAAAACCTTGAATTTCAAAATGATGTTTAAAAGAGATATCTCAAAGTGACAGAAAAACCAAACAATAAGTATGTAATGAAATAATAAATAGTTCTCAAAAGATGACATCAAAATGGCAGTGAACATATGGAAAGATGTTCTAAGTCCTTAGTCATCAGGGGAATATGGGAAAAAAATTGTTTCAGAGGTCATCCCACACAAGAATCACTATCATTAAGTAAACAAACAATAATAAATGCTGCTGAGGATGCAGAGTAATAAGGACCATGACGGGACTCCCCACTCACTTATGTATATATGTATATGATATACATATATCATGTAAACATGTACATATATACAATAATGTATATATGCACATATGCATATATACATGTATAAATATAATGTGTATATATACACATATATATTATACATGAGAGAGAGAGATGACAGGAAATCAGAAGAGACACTGAGGAATAAACAGAGGTTAACTGGGAATATAAATGAATTTTAAGGAGAGCGCAGAGCATGGAAATGTATATGGTCAATGTGCATGATAAATTTAAAAATATTTGTTTTTATGAAATCCTTTTGATATACAACAAATACGTCCAAAACATGATGGAAAAATAGTATTCAAACACAAAATATGTCCAAAGAAGTTTTAGAAATAGATATGAATTAATGATCAACATAAAAAGACTATTTTAACTCAATTAGAAGGCATTATTATAGCTGCTGAGCCAGTCTGTGGCTGTTAATGACAGACAGACACCAGGGAGCAATTGGGCAGTGGCCTAGCTTATGTCTTGATAACTGTAGTAGTGGTATGCATGAATGCCTTCACCGAAAAGTGTTTATTTTCCTGTGTAAGAATTGTGTTACAAAATGTTTAACTACAAAAAGTGAAAACAAACAAAACATCTAACATTTTTGACAGGTTTAATTAAAGACGAAACACTACATTTTAGCAAACATTTTTTTCCCTCTATTTACAGTTCCTCCATATAACATGTTCACCCATTTAAAATGTCTTTTCATAAATAAAAATAAAATAAAGTGATGTCATATATGCTAAATTCTTTTTTAAGCTAAATTCTTGCTGGTATTTTCGTTTATGTTACTTTTCTTTACTAATCAGCCTCTCTGTTAAAGAAGTCTATAGCAAATAGTGATCTTAAAAATGCTATGGACTCTAGGAAATATGAAATAGTTAGTGTTCTCTAGTTCTATATATCACTCCTAACATAATGACCAATTGACTAATAGTAATAGGGGCTTTCAGTGAAGTCCCTGAAATACTAAATTCTATTGTAGACATATATCTCATTCTTGGGAAAACTAATTCATATCCTGACTCTGGAAGAATATATTGGAAATTTACATTGTAATTTGTGAAATTATCAACCTATTAAACATTGGAAATAATAGCTGTTCTTTCCTTTTGAGACAGACTTGAGCCCCTCCTTCCAGAAATACACTGATTCTCAGCTCATCTGACAGCCTAGTTTCTTCATAAACTGGAAAATTGACTTAGAAGAAAAGAAAAGATTTAGGCTATTTTCTGCACATGTTATTTAGTAAGTAATAATCTCTCTGAGACTCATACATTTGAAATTAGGGTAATACTTCTAAACTCCGTGAAAGCTAAATGAAATAATGCTTGGGAAAATAGACTTTAAAATACAAAGTGCTTTTTGATGATTTGTAATTACTATTTTAATCAAAGCTACATTGATGTTACTTTAATCAATAACATTCTTTTGTGGCTGTGGCTGTGAATTTTACCCAGCCTTTTACGAATGCTTAACAGTCACTTTACCCACACCCCAAGTAGCATATTAAAAAAAAAAAGGAAGAAAAAAACTCACCTAATGAATTTATTTTATACACTTTTAAAATTTAAGCTGTTTTAGGTAACCCAATGATAAGAAAATTGACATGATAAAGTAGCATAAAAATGTAGACTATCCAGATAATTAGCCAGGAAATACATCATAGTAAATATTTAAAGTCAGTTATACTTCAACGTGCTCCACCCAGGTAGTAGTAATTTAAATATTGTTAATTGCTATGAAATTTTTGCATATTTCATAAAACAAAACAAATATTTATCTGTAAAACAAGTTATTAGATTTTCCCCAATATCTTCATTTAATAAAATCTTTGCCTCACATTTTATTTGACTTGTTCAATTCATGAACAACAAAAACAAAAACAACAAGAAAAGGCTACTTTGTAATTACCTTAAAGGAATCTTGAAAAAAAAATGGAGAATTTTTTTCAAAATTCATATCAGTGAGGGTTGTTACTCTAACAATATTATCATTAAACATTTTATTTATTTCAGAAATGAAAAATGCGTCAGGCACAATGCAAGTTCGGAAGGCCCTGAACAAAGCAGAACTGAGCAAATAGAAATAGTAAAATAAATTTCCTTGGCTAGCTATTATTGAACTTATAAATGGATTATTCTAAATTACCTTCAGTAGAGCTGGATAATTCACTCAAAACTCTCAAAAACATATTGCCCTTAATAAATAAGTATATCAAGGTCATAGATCAATACGAGCATATCATAGAGATATTGCTGGCTTACAATAGGGTGGTTTTTGACAAAAGAACCATGATTGTTTTGTGTTTATCAATATTTACAAATTGATGTTTATGATATACTGTTGACTATTATGTATGCAATTGTACCTGAAAGTTTTCCTGAGTCCTGCCTGGTCCATAGTTGCTCAGAGTAAACACACAGAGGCTTATATTAACTAAAACTGCTTGGCTGTTAGCTCAGGCTTACTGATGATTAGCTCTTACACTTAAATTCAGCCCATTTCTCTTAATCTATACGCCACCACGTTATCCATGGCTTTACCTGTGTGCTATTACATGTACATACATGGATGGTGGGCTTCCATGTTCTGACTCAGCCTTCCTCTTCCCGGAATTCTCCTTGTCTACTTCTCCTGCCTATACTTCCTGCCTGGCTACTGGCCAATCAGTATATTATTAAACCAGTGTACAAAAGCATTATTCCACAGCATTTCCCCTTTTCTATTTAAACAAAAGGAAAGTTTTAACATTAACCTAGTAAAATTACATATATCAAAGATATTTTAACTGGTGTGATCTTTTACTTAGAACAGGCTGTTTTTGTTGTTGTTGTTGACTTACTGGAAGAACACTTCTAACATCCTCTGAGAATGTTCCCTTTGTAATCACTACTTGGCTAACTCTTTGGCACAAGTGGTATAACATTCAGCCTAGCTTTTCATACATATCTCACTTAGTGAAGTCCTTTATAGTTTACAATCTAAAGTGATCAGTCTGTAACTCTCTCTTTAACTTAGAGAACTACAGATCACCATAGAGCTTTTGGCCTAATTTCAACATTATTTGTATCAGGGGCTGGGAAATCCATAAAGAAGGAGAAAAAAAATGGCTGATTAAGTGAAAAGGAAAACAACCATTTATCAAGTTTAACTCTTTATCAGTATATTCCACAGTGCCTCCATATAGTTATAATAATAACATAAAAAATCATTGACCTCAAACAATCAAGAAAAATTTGACAGTAATGAAAATGTTTGAAATACTTTAATAATGACTGAAATGTGACAGAGACAAAAAAGGAATAAATACTACTCAAGAATGAAGAAAGCAAATGTGATTGGGGCAGGGTTGCCATAGGATTTCAATTCCTAATAGACAGAAGAAGAAAGCAAAGAAACAAAAATAAATTTTTGAAATTCACATAAGGTGAAGCATAGCAAACTTGTACTCAGAATTGTCTGAGAATTGGGGTAGATCCAGTAAGTGTTACAGGACTCCTGGTTGAACAGAGAAGTGAGGCTAGAAGCTTGGAGTTGCAGGTCTCAGAAATGATGGGTCTTGGAGTCTGGAAGTAACTGCAGGGATGAATTCCCTTCTGCAGTCCAGCCTAGTTTTGAAACTTATCTGCTGAGCAAAAACAGATTCTTTATCTGCAGCTGCTGTTTGAGTTTAAAAGCTGGCTAAAGGGAGCTTCCTGTTTGGGGCAGAAGCCTCAGGTTAGGGCATTATTGTCAAGTACGTTCCCCATGAGCCTTGAATTCAGTCCTCTGTTTCTTTCTCTTCCATCAACTCCTATAGCACACTTCCACAGCCCCACAAGTTTGAATTTATTGGAAGCCAGATATGTACTGATTGGCTGAATGTAGCCACGTAAAAGTGATGAAAAATAGGATTCTATCATGCTTGCTCTACCTTCATGACTTTGTATAAGCCCAATCACATCTCAAGGACTTGTGTCTAAATATTACATTCAGATTTCATATTCAGGCTTTTCTCATTTCATAATAGGGATGAAATTTAAATGCATCATTGATCCCTTAGGAGATATGAAAATAACACGTAAATAATAACATAGTTTTCATAGTATCACTTAGTTCAGCAATTGGGTTTATACTCATGTAGTCAAAATAGTAAAATGTAGTATATTCATTCACGGAAAAAGCACTGGACTATTTAAAAAAAAAGAAGTACTGATTCATGTCATTATTGCTTAAAAATGTTTCATCCCATGTACATTCTTGCCATGTTTTTAGTTACTTGAAATACATTTATGTGAAAAAAGTAGACTCAGAGATATCAGGGATTATATGGAAGGGGTCTGTGACTGCACAATGGTAAAGGCCTGTGCAGTCTAATGAATGTATTAGAGCCCATTCCATTGTTACCTGCAAGTAGTCAATACTATCTTATATGATTTAAAAACTATAACATATTTAAGAAACCTTTGCAACTCTAAACTCTGTCTGCATTGATTTCAGAGGTCTGTTAGGAATCTTTTAAACCTAAAAAAAATTCCAAGCAAATAAAAAGTCCCAATTAGCTACCATTTCAATGTAGTTAAAATGACTATTATTAAAGTCTAAATTATTGCAATTGTTTTAGACACAAATTTTTTAAAGACACAAAATAATTGTAAGGTGATTGAACCATATTATAAGATAACAAAGAAAGGGCATCTTGGATGTTTTGGCCACAAAGATATGATAGAGATGCTAATCACTTCGATCTGGTCTTTATACATTATGTAAATGTTCTAAAACATCACATTGTCCCTATTAAATATATGCAATTATAAGTAGGAGAAACAATGTTTCTGAGTTAACGGTTTTCAATCTGTATAGCCTTTCCAGCATGTTTTTTAAAACTCTTTTTCTGTGTTGGATAAAATGAGATTCAAACAGAGAAAATGGGAGGGAAGGAGGAAAGAGGAGAGGGAGGAAGGAAGAGTTAGGGAGGGAGGTGGAAGGAAAGAGAAAGAGGAAAGGCGGCTCCCGATGTTCATGTCTCACACTCCCCACTGAGTTAAGCATTGGGGATCTGAATATCATATACGATTGTCAGGAGGTTTGTACATCGATAGTATCTTGAAGCTGAAATCCTTGTGATAGGACTAGTATCTTTCTAAAAGATGGGGAAATACTAGAAATCCATCTCCTTAATGAAATATGCAATAACACAATCATCTGAAAATTGGAAAAGCATCCCTGATAATGAAAGAAATCAGATGACATATTCATCTTCAACTTCTCATTCTCAGGGACTTCAGCACAGGGTCCAGAGATTTCTCTCACTCCCTCTCCTTCCCCCTGTTCTCTCTACCTCACCTTCTCTCATATACACATGGGACTCACAGGCACAAAGCCATACACAAAAATATCTTGTTCACTGAGAGTGTTTAGAGTAAAACATGCTTCTACAAGTTACAGGAGCTTATTTCCTGACCTGTAATCACAGAAATGAAGCATCCAAGAGGCTTCTATATGACTTTGCAAAAGATGATCGTAGATGTTTGCATAATATATTTGTTGATTTACTCAGCTTCCCAAGAAATCACTCCCTGATATCAATTAAAGTATACATATATTATGAAGTGATAAAAGCATGAGGAAGTGCCACAAATAGACTAGAAAGACAATGAGAATGTGTTCACACTGTGGAAGAGTATTGTTCAATACTTCCAAACTGTTGGGATATAACTTAGTGCTATTCCAGCTGAAAGTCCAAGTGGTTTGGTCATTTTTTTCTTCAATGCATTATTCCTCCTTGTTGTTTGTTTTTGTTCTTTTGGGGAGCCCACCACCCAGCTCCCAAATAAAGCACACACAGAGACTTATTCTTAATTATGAATGCCCAGCCTTAACTTGGTTTGTTTCTTGCTAGCTTTTCTGGATTTTAAATTAACCCATCTGTCTTTTGCCTCTGGACTTTCACTTTTCTCTATTTTTTTATACCTTGTTTCTTACTCTGTTGCTGGTTGTGTAGCTGGGTGGCTGGCTTCTGATGTCCTCTTCCTTCTCTCACTCCCAGATTTGTCTTCTCTCAGATTTCCCCTTCTACTAATTCTTTCTGCCTGACAGCTCTGCCTAAGTTCTCCTTCAGTCTTACTATTAGCTGGTCAGCTCTCTATTAGACCATCAGATGTTTTAGATAGGCACAGTAACACAGAGTTAAACAAATGCAACATAAACAAAAGTAACACAGCTTAAAATAAGATTCCCCAACACCTCCCGTGATACATGATTCAACTAGAAACATTAACTCTTAAACTACAACTTAGAGTTCTACAAATAGAAACAAGAGTCCAGATACTCACTCATAAAACTGAAGCAAAAGAGGTCCATGGGTAATTAGATGAAATACTAACAGAACATGCTTGTGTGTGTGTGTGTGTGTGTGTGTGTGTGTGTGTGTGTGTGTGTGTGGTGTGCGTTTGTGTGTGTGCAATTATACGTATTTGCATAATATTTGAAGCTATGTATCCAATCCATATATTAATATTTAGATTAGATTAGGTGTGAGGTTTCAGACATATCATTATGAATACCAACTGCAGTTGTGAGAGTGAGCAAAGCAGCTTGACCTAGTATGCTGTGCAACACCTTGTGTCTCATCTGGAAATAAAATCCTTCTGAAGTCGGATCAAGTAAATTGTTCTTATAAGAATGAATTACATTGTGTTTCTCTCACATATTACAAAGTTCATGCCAGATACAACAAAACAAAATGACAGATTTACAAGAACATTCAAACTTATTTTTTAATTATGGTAAGTCACAAGGAAGCATGAGTGGACAAGAACAACTGATATAATAATGATAACAGTCAGAGACAGGGATACCAGGGCCTGTCCTGTCATCTTTGTCCTATAATTCCATTTGTTTTTCCAAGTCTGGAGAGAACGGCTTTGAAAGCAAGTTTTTTTTTTTGTTTTTTTTTTTGTTTTGTTTTGTTTTTTTTTAATGGAACACGCAAGTATGAGAGAATGACCCTGTAACCTTCATCTCAAAGGTTATGGAACCACTTTTAATGAAAATGTGTTGTGTTATTTTTCTTGCATTTATGTGAACAAATAGCTATTTAACTAACATAAGGTATGCACAACAGACCAGAGAAATGATTCCATGCAGGTGTGTACCATTAAGAGTTTATTAAGGCTATTAAATACTATGTGAGAGGTGACTTGCTTACAGGGCCGTGGGTGAATCGAAGGCACCTCTATCACTGTGAAGTCTACCCCAACATGGCCAGTGACTTGTGAGAGAGAAATCCCTAAATTTTCCTACAAAATTTACAACACGTCCCAGGTAGAGTATCTTCTTCCCCAGCAGTGGTTTACTGTTTTGTTTTGATAGTCTTAAGGAGGACCATTATGAATACTGTGACTTTCTGAGCTTCTGCCACTTGTTAGTTTCACCAATTTATAAGACTTATGAAAATCCCTCTAGGGAAACTGTTCCCAGTTGGACAAAGTATCTATACAACCCTCCACCCTTCCCTTGGTTTCTATCTTCTTACCATGGCCTCTCCAGTGCTGAATCTTGTATTTTGGAGGAGATGATTAAAAATATCACCTACTTTTTCCACGTATAGCTGGGCTTTGGACCACAACAAGAGTCATTTACTCTCAGCAGCTTAGTTCATTAACTACTACTCACTACCACAAGGACAATTCTCTCCTGTGGCGAATTGAATGAGAAGTGACATTCAAAGGATAGGGACTTACATTTTATTTCTGAGTTGATGACAGTCTTTGAGGAAGTATGGAACCTTCCAAAGCTGGGCTCTTGGAGGAAGAAAGTCACTGTGCATGCGCTTTAATGGTTTATAGCACCACCACACTTCCAGTTTTCTCTCTACTTTCTCTGTGTTATTAGAGATCTGACTGATCTCTCATTTTTAGGAAGTTTATCTACAGTAACTACAGGCTTGGAAATTGTAGTTGCTTATGAGAATCATAGGTTCGGGTCTGTTTGTGGAGGGCCCGCCTCCACCTTTTCCCCCCAAGGTATCTTGAGGAGTGAGGGATAAGAGATTTAGATAGAAATATAGAGGGGAGAGAGACACAGAAATACAGTATAGCCTCGAGAGGGCTTAGATCCTTATCCACTGGCTCCTCTGTCTCTTCTAAAGGGCTTTGTAAAGGAATCGCACAGGGTAGAGCAAACGACATTCCCCTAGCCCAGCCAAGTGCAGACCCTTCCTGGTAACCACACAAGTGGTCAATCCATCCTCTAATGCAGCCCTGCTGGGTAAAGCAAGCTCAGATCTCACTAGGAAACCTCTGTGGACTCCCACATCTGTTCCAGTAGACAGTAAAGTTCTGCCTCATAATAATAGTACGGAAATGATCTATGATGTAGCTCAATGGCAGAATGCTGACCTACCATGTGTACGATCATTGCTGATTGCTCTCAGGGTTTACACAGCAGCTGACTGTTTTCTGGGACCTAGCTCAGTGCCATGTTGCTTAACATATTTAACTAATGTGCAGGATTATGAGTAAAATCAATAACTTTGCCATAAATATAAATATTCTTCAGTTCTCTTTCTGAGTTTTGTAAAATTAAAATTTGACATTGCTTTTGGGCAAAACACTAGAGGACATTTTGCTTAGCATTCAGAACAATTGTATGATGAACTGTCTGTTCTTTCCAAGTGGTTTTGCTGTCTTTGGCTTCATTTTCCCACTGTTAATATTGTTCCAAAACATTATCTCGGAGAGAAGCAGGTCCAGGGGCTAATCCAACTTTATTATAATATATTGTTATAGCTAATTTCACTTTTAGTTCCTGTTAATCTTTTACTTATACCTACTTTCTAAATTAAACTTTACTGAAGATATGCATATAGGAATAACCATAGTCAATATATGGTTGTGTATTTTCCAAGCCTTCATTCACCTACTGTGGTTTCTTTGGCAAATTATCTGTAGACGATGTGGTATTACTTACCATCTTGTTAATTTATACAAATGTACCTGGGTTACAGAATAGATTTTTTTGAATCTACAATAATCACATTTCAATTTATTTATTTATTTATTTCCTAGTACTTTCCTTTCTAATTTCCATTGCACAATGTCACAGAGATTTTTTTCTTATTATTAAACAAATAGATATTTAAAAAAGGTCTTATTTCTTAATTGAAAAATAATTTGGGTTTACTTGAAATTTAAAACTAAAATTCAATAGGAAGTTATTTGAATTTGAACATAATCTGTTTGATGTGGTGATATTTTGTTTGTATTCTAACAAATAAAGCTTGCCTGGTGATCAGAGTAGGGAGCTAGCCACTAGAAGCAAGGCAATGGTGGCACACACCTTTAATTCCAGCACTTGGGATCTCATGCCTTTGATCCCATAACTTGAGAGGCACATGCCTTTAATCCCAGCACCTGGGAGGAGGAAACAGGGAGTGACATGGATTTCGAGAGAGGAAGTGATAAAGCAGGGTGGAGATGGAAGCTTGGCCTTTTGGTCTGAGGATTCAGTAGAGGTAAAATGTCTCTCTAGTGGCTGCTCCTTTACTTCTCTGATCTTTCAGCATTTACCCTGATATCTGACTCTGGGTTTTTATTATTAAGAGCAACTAGGATTCTCACTACAATTTGTTGTAAATGAGTCAGAGAAAAATTCCCTGTCTACCTTACCACTAAATTACACATGGATAAGTCCACAGTATTAAAGAAAAATGCATTTAGAATACTCAAGGAAAACAAAGGTCAGTTGAACCAGGAGAGAGCTGAACTGCAGTTGGCAGAGGAGCCGCTTCAAACAACCCAGCCGGACCCTATGCTTGTCTTCATTTTGAAGAATAAAAAGATTACAGCTTGAGGAAGTACCAACCCCGAGTCCAGACTCAGGTGTGTCTGTAGAGATGGGAAGGTCATTTCACTGTGGAGGGAGCCCACAAACAAAGGTTCTTGTGGAATTTGGTTCTGGGGAAGGAGCCTTGATGGAAGAGGAATGAGAGTAGAAAGAATACCTTGAAGAGTCACAGTGCAGTAGAGCGTTCTCATGGATGACCAGAAGCAAACCTCTGTCTGAGACCTCAGCTAGTTAAGACCTAGCATAAAGACAGTAAATATCACAAAGAATATGACCTGCCAGGGCCTCAAGTCCAGGGCTGAAACAGTGCTCACTGAGAAGCAGAATGGGAAAAGGCAGGTTCCTGATAAGCCTGTCAGGTGTCTGGAAATGGCCCAAGCATTACTCATTGCAGCCCAGGTAGATTCTTAGCCAGGAGTCCCATGGCTAATGAGAGACCTCTTCTTAGACAGTTTTTCATGTCTCTTAGATGACTTGCTAAAGTGTTTTGAATCAGACTCCACATTGTTACTTGAATTTTTTATAGTGAAGTCTTAGGTTTTCTTTCTTTGAAATTATGTATATGAAGCCAAGAAAATTTATATGGTCACTCTCCATACCTAAGTAGATTTTAAATGCTTTCCAAGTTTATTAACGGGAAAAAGTCGAGACAAATTTTGCAGTTTGACTTCATGCAGATAAAGGAAAATCAATATGGTTGTAAATATTATCACCTTAAATCCAAAAGAAATAGAAATTGGATATCATAGGTGGGCACTAATGGCTTTATGTCAGAGTTGTGATTTTAATTCATATGAATTTTATGAAAATTAATCCTTCCCATATGTATTAATGGATAATAAAATAATACGAAGAATACTATATCAGCTACTTTTTAAAAATTACTACAGAATATACAATTACACAAAGTAACAAAGAAGAAAAGGTTTATTTGAATATTATGGGTCCATAGGGGAAATCCATGATGGCAGAGTGGTATGGCAGCAGGTGGCCAGATCAGGAAGCTAATAGGTCACTTCTCACCCACACCTAGGATGCAGAAACAATGAGAAATGGACATGGGACAAGGCTATAAACCCTTAAACCTGATCCCAAAAGTGGACTTCCTTTAACAAGGCTGCTCCTTTCAGGTCCCATAACCTCCTGAAAAATGACATAAACCAGTGACCAAGAGGTAAAATATGTGACTCTATAAGGTTGGGCTTTACTTATTTAAATCACATCTGAGAGCAATGCCTAGTCTTAAGGAATCTTGGAATTAGAGTAAATAAATCACACTTGAGAACTCTGTTTCTCCATAATATGTCTGCACCCACATGATTTGCTTGCCACCTCATTGGACTTCATTCAAGTAGTTTTGTAGCCAGATGTCAAGGGATTTATCTCTTTTAGATACATTTTCAGAAATGGTTTCATATATGTTATTTTAGGATGGGGCAAAAATGGGCAGATTCCTAACCCAGTCAGATAATGTGCTTAGACAATGGAATAAAGAATGAAATTTCTAATACGATAAAGAGACTCATGACAAACAAGCAACCAAAAAATGAAAGTATCTTATTATGGTATGAAACTTTTACTCTTTTGATGGGTATCATAAGAAAATATAAATTATGAACCCAAACTTTTGTGCAGATTTGAAATTCTCCTTAACCTGGGAGAAAAGATTGATAAAGTTTTTAATGAATTGCTATCATAGCAAATAAAAATTGGAAATCAAGACGATACAGTGAAACTTGGAAGCCTAATTATGAACATGCATATATCCATAACCCATTATTCTTCTACATAAGCAACTTTTTTTGGAAAATTGACCATGTACACAAAATAAACAATGTATAGTATATAAGAATATTACATTGATGTGCTGATATTTTATTTGTGCTGAAATGTGGTGATATTTTGTTTGTGCTTTCATAAATAAAATTTACCCGAGAATCAGGGGAAAAGGCCAGCCTAGTAAACACAGATGTCAGGCAATGTTAGCACACACCTTTAATCCTATCACTTGGCAGGCAGGGATCTGTCTGGATCTCTGTGAGTTCAAGGCCACACTGGGAACAGAGCCAGGTGTAGTAGTACATGCCTTAAATTACAACACCAGTTAACCATGGAGGTCTGTAGGTTTGTACAGACAGGAAGTGACAGAGCTGGGCAAGAAGAGGAAGTGATGTAGCTGGACAGAGAGAGCAAATCAGACTGCAGAACAGCAAGGCATATAGGCATGGGTAGACAGGAAGTAACTCGCATCTGGAAACTGTGGAGTTGGTGAGGTAAGGTTATCTGTGGCTTTCCCTATTTCCCTGATCTCTCAGGTTTTTACCCCGATATCTGGCTCCATGTTGTTTTTTTTTTAATTAATAAGACCATTTAGAAATTCATCTACACATTGACAGTGTTCATTTGGCAACAAGAAAGAACTAGAATAAGTAGAGATTAATACAAATTGTATTCTTCCCATGTACATGTGCATGGGAAGCTGCCCTTTTAAGTTTGTTTTCGTCCTCCAAGCCTATGAGAGTTTGTTTCCCTCTCCATATATGTGATGGAACTTGAGGTGGCAGATGGACAATGCTTTTGGGGTTGCAGAAAAGACAAGAGTCATATTCAAGTCTATCTGATTTGTAAGTAATTCCATCTGTGCAAATTAATTGAAAATGAATTCCTCACATAGAGGAGTCATGGTAAAATCTGGCAACTTTCAAAGCTTCGAAAAAAGTATAGGAAAGAAATAAAGTAAATGTGAAGGTGACTTAATAAAATCTGAATCTCATCTATGATTAGGAATGAACTGACATGGTCAACAAAGTAAAGAGGGACCTGTGATTATAAGCTAGATGATGCTTCTACATAAGTATGTGTTTCACTGAGTACCTCAAATCCTTTCATCCCATCCATTATTTAATATCCATTTTGATATTAATTAAAAATCTAAACTTTGTACATTAAAAGTTTACTGAGAGCAGGCATATAGTCACACAAGTTTAAGTTTCAAAGACCTTAAATACCTTAGTACAGTATTTGGACTTCTTTGTAAAATTAGTTTCTTCCTTGTAAAAGGTTTTCATAAACGCACACATACACATATGCACACATACACACACACACACAATATACAAAGAGATAAGTGTGGTGTTCCTGATAATGAATGAATGAAATAATTGATATATATATATATATATATATATATTACATAATCATGCACATTTGAGCACCAATTAGGTCTGATGAAATTATAAAATATGTACCACAGAATAAAAAATAATATATGTCCTCTTTATAATATCCTTTTTAAGTCTTTATATTATGTCACATACTGCAATGCATCATTCAAAGCTTTCAAGATGCCTTGAAGGCAGGTACTATTAGTTTTTTACATAGGAAGAAACAGTGGTTTGAAGAGATGAATTAACATGTTCAAGTTCATGCAATTACTGGAGGCGGAAATGTGACAAGCTATTCTGGAAACTCTGAGACAAATATATTGGTACCAGGCATTAATTTATTTAATATATATAGAGAGAGCCAAGCAGAATCAAATCATCCTAAAAATATCTTTATAAAAATTGGAGTGCCATATTCTTTTGAACTTTGAAAAACCTGAGAGAATTGTATAAGACGTTTTTATTATTAAAATTCATCCATTATCATAAATGTTTTCATTTAAGAATAATTAGAAAATTAAAATGAATAATATTTTCATTGTTTCAAAGGCAACTAAGCCTTAATAATTTCTGTGATAAATATTCAACATTTTGTTTTTAATGTAAAAGTTATATCATGATGGTTGTTTTCAATTTTGAATGAAGTGTCACAATTTTTACTTTGGTTTAAAATAGTCAATAAGTCATAAGTGAAAATTATGATCTAATATTCTTGAAAGGACAATATTTATTCTTCTGTCTAGTACTATTAGAAATTTCCTTTCAATCTAATGAGGGATACTTCTTTTTAGTTTGACTAAGGCTGACTTTTTTTTTTTTTTTTTTTTATTTTGCAATACAATTAAGTTCTACATACAGGCACAGATTCCCTTGTTCTCCCCCCTCACGCCCCCCTCACCTTCCCCCCAGCCCGCCTCCCATTCCAATCTCCTCCAGGGCTTAGCCTTCCCCACAGACTGAGATCAACCTGGTGGACTCAGTCCAGGTAGGTCCAGTCCCCTCCTCCCAGGCCGAGCCAAGCGACCCTGCATAGGCCCCAGGTTTCAAACAGCCGACTCATGCAATGAGCACAGGACCCAGTGCCAGTGCCTAGATGCCTCCCAAACAGATCAGGCCAATCAACTGTCTCACCCACTCAGAGGGCCTGATCCAGTTGGTGACCCCTCAGCCATTGGTTCATATTTCATGTGTTTCCGTTTGTTTGGCTATTTGTCTCTGTGCTTTATCCGACCTTGGTCTCAACAATTCTCTCTCATATAAACCCTCCTCATTCTCGCTAATTGGACTCCCAGAGATCCACCTGGGGCCTAGTCATGATCTCTGCATCCAGATCCCTCCGTAGTTGGATGAGGTTTCTAGCACGACAATTAGGGTGTTTGGCCATCCCATCACCAGAGTAGGTCAATTCGGACTGTCTCTCGACCATTGCCAGCAGTCTGTTGTGGGGGTATCTTTGTGGATTTCTGTGGGCCTCTCTAGCACTTTGTTTCTTCCTATTCTCATGTGGTCTTCATTTACCATGGTCTCCTATTCCTTGTTCTCCCTCTCTGTTGTTGATCCAGCTGGAATCTCCCACTCACCCAAGCTCTCTTTCCCTCGACCCTCGCCCTTCACTACCCCCACTCCTGTCCAGGCTGTTCATGTAGATCTCATTCCATTTCTCTGTCATTGGGCGATCCCTGAGTCTTTCTTGGGGTCCTGATTTCCAGGTAGCCTCCCTGGTGACTTTTATACAGAGAAAACACGTGTGTGTATACTGCTGGGAAGGGCCAGTGGGTAGAAGGGAAAGAAGGAAGCTTCCAACTAGTGGGTGATCTCCCTTCCCCTTTTCTCACACTAGCTGTGTGAGCTCACTTCCACAAGATCTGGGCAGACCTGTCTCTAATACATTAAAGTCTACGCTAATGTGTGATTTTTTTTTCCCTGTAATTACACAAAATTTCAATGTTGAATGTTGAAACCTAAATTGAGCATGAATACAACAACCCCTCCTCTCAAGGTTTAGGGATCATTGTGAAAGAGGAGCAGAAAAAGTGGAAGAGGCAGAGATATTAGATGTCTATAAGGGAACAGTGTCTTCCTGACACAAGAGGGAAGCTCTAAATATGAATTCATGGTGATTGCGACAGCACAGAGAAGACCTGCACAAACCCAAGCCAGACAAAATACCAGCTTGCCGATGGAAGTCTCCCCTAGCCATGAAGCTATTGGCTGCCAGGAAAGGGTCAACAGTTTTCTCTAAGTGTAGTGCCCACCCAATATGTCAACAACAACAATATTTGGGCAGCACAAATTGGTTCTGACATTTTTTTTTAAAGGACAGAAGTCAGATGATAGGAAAGAGGGGTGGATATCGGGAGCAGCTGATGCATGGGGGGAGTCACTATGATCAAATACATTGTATAAAATTCCCAAGGAACTAATAACAGCTTTTTAAAGACGTGATAAAATACTACAAATAAGAGTAATTTATAAACATTTTAAGATGACAATTCTGAGAGATTTTTAGAGTAACTAGGTAACTTCCTAAGAGGAAGATCCAGCAATTTTTACACATATTGCACACAAAAATACACAAAAATTTAATATTTTTAAACACATTTGTGTATGTATACACATATGTACACACACACACACACACACACACATATATATATAATTGATTTGTAAAAGTTAAACGTATATCCATTTATTGTAAGCTTTACTGATCCTAATCTAATTTTTAAAATTTTGTCACTAGATGGTATAACTGAAATGACATTAAGTTGTTAAAATTATATTTACAGCCTTTAATTAAATGTGATTGGTAGTAGTTGTAAGTTCAAAATGTTAGTGATGAGTACCACAAGGAAGAGCAGCCGGTTATGTCTGAGGGTTTGGGACATTGCCATCATGATGACATCTGAACTTCTCTCTGATTTTCTCTAGAGTGAGCTTCTCTCCTGAGATCCAGAGCCCTGGTTATCTAACTGCTTGCCTGATAACTAAATATACTTGAAAACTTTGCATAAAAATATTACTCCAGAATTTTTAGTCTGGTTATTACAAATCTCAAAGATAGTTCCCACCCACACCCCAGAATTTTAGCAAAGAACACAAGCTCCCAATTAGGCTTCAATCCCAGACATTGAGTAAAATTTTTTTCCTTCCTACCACTGCTATCATTGCTAAAGCTTTTAGACTCTGTGACTCCCCTTCTGCTTTCTGATATCTAAATTAATTACCTTTTCATTACTTGATCATTCTATGTTCTATTTTCATACAAAATTATTCCTGTAAGAGTTTTCTTTCCATTCCATACAAAGTTAACATGCTCCCATGTTTCATAACTCAAAACGTGGTCCCTTAGGGAGAAATGCTTGGCCTACGCAATGAAGGTTAATTACCTCCTTTCTAGAGAACCATTATTCTGTCTCATAACATCCTAAATGTCCTCTACAGCAATTATTAGTTCAGTTAAATTATAAAATAATCTGTTTAGTTGACAGTTTCCCAATATGTGCATAAATGCAAAACCAGCTACTCAAAATAATACATACTTATACTGTATATACTTACATTTATATTAGATATATACTATATATATACATTTATATTATAGCTGTTTATAAATATATTTTGTTGCTACCAAATTGCATAGTTATGTTTATATACATATATAACTGTGTAGTTCTGCTTTTAGGAAGAATTCGGACTAATATCATTGCCATGTTAAAAACCTGGCTGATTTTGAAATTCAAGTAGGGCATAAGGATTTGGCTCAGACCATGAAAGCTTGTAGACAGGTATTCTTTTTCATGTAGAAGACAATAAAAATAAATATATCTTGTTCTTGTCTCTATATAAACTAAAAAAGCTTGGGCATCTTTTCAGATTTTATAAGCTGTGTTGTTCCCATTCTGTAACTCAACTGGGACTTCAACAAAAGTTGCCTAACTATGAATCCCCAGTCTTTGAAACATCACTGTCAACATTGTTTATGTCCATACTCCAGGAAGACGATCTAGCCTCAAACACTTGTTTCCATGGCAAACAGCTTATTTAATTAGCTTATAAATCCAAAGCACAAACTAATTCACTACAGGAGTAGCAGTTGTCTGTCAAATGAAAATTTAATATTATCTGTGAGCTGATTTTTAAAGTACCAGGGATATTTTTAACTTTGTAAAATACATAGAGACAGAGTAATACATATATATATATATATATATATATATATATATATAACCATTTTTGAAATACTTAAAATTCATTTTTAGATGTAAGAAAAGGTGGCAATAAATTTATAGCAGAGAATTTATCTAGACTCTTAGGGAAATATTAAAGTACAAATATTAAACTTTCATTTATCTGTCATCCCTTGTAGAGAAAAGGAGAACAATAAATGATCTAAATGCACAAATAAGGATTTAAAGCACAGTGCAGTCGGCATTTCTTATGTAATGTGACTCACCAGTCAATGCAGGAGCAAAGGACAAAGGACGTGTTTCTCCCTAAAGCTGGAGATGGCATCCCCTTGTTGAACACCAGTTATGAGAGTATGCCGCGATGACTGGAAATCTGGTGGAAGTGCAGGAGAAGGCTTGCAGCAGCGAATGCAGACATTATGTGGGAGCCATTTTCCAGTTGTGTCATTTTCACTGATATTTTTGTTTTCAAGGACAAAATAAATTTATTAAGCTTTAATAAAATCTCTATAAATTTTAACCATAATATGTGTTTTCAACTAAAACAATTTAGTCTCAAGTTTTTATTCTTTATTAAGATTATTTTTATTTATTTTACATGCCATCCACAGATCCTCCCTCTCAACCCTCCTCCTGCTCCTTCACCAAGCCTTCCCTCCCCAACTCACCTCTCATCCCCTCCTCCAAAAAGGTAAAGCCTCCCATGGGGAGTCAGCAAAGCTTGGTACATTCAGTTGAGGCAGGTCTAAGCCCCTCCCTGCTACATCAAGGCTGTGCAAGGTGTCCTACCATAGGTAATGAGCTCCAAAAAGCCAGCTCATGCAGGGATAGATCCTGATCCCACTGCCAGAGGCCCCTTAATCAGACCAAGCTGCACAACTCTCTTGCTTATGCAGAGGGCCTAGTCCAATCCCATTCAGGCTTCACAATTGTTGGTATAAAGTTCACGAGCTCCCACTAGCTTGGTTTGGTTGTCTCTGTAAGTTTCCCTGTCATCATCTTGATGCTGCTTGCTCATAAAGTCCCTCTTCTCTCTCTTCGACTAGACTCCTGGGAATCAATCTACCTCCAGACCCAATGCTACCACTCTTAGGCATATACACTAGGAATGCTCAATCATACTACAAGGACACTTGCTCAACTGTGTTCATAGCAGCATTATTTGTAATAGCCAGAACCTTAAACAGCCTAGATGCCCCTCAACTGAAGAATGGATAAAGAAATTGTGGTACATATACACAACGGAGTACTACTACTCAGCAGAGAAAAACAATGACATCATGAAATTTGCAGGCAAATGGATGGAACTAGAAAATATCATCCCAAGTGAGGTAAACCAGACTCAGAAAGACAAACATTGTATGTGCTCACTCATTAGTGGATACTAGATGTAAAATAAAGGATAACCAGACTGCAACCCACAGCTCCAGAGAATCTAGCTAAGAAGGAGGACACTAAGAGGGACACAAGAATAGCCCTGGGAAGGAGAAATTGCTCAGATCTCCTGAGTAAACTTGGGGCAATGGGGGGCAATAGAGGGGATGGGAATGGGATGGGGGATGATAACGTAAGGGAATAGGATAGTCGAGCTGGGGGAGGGACAGAGTGGGAGAGCAATGAAGGAGATATCTTGAGAGAGGGAAACGTCGTGGGGATAAGGAGAAACCTGGTGCTAGAGAAGTTCCCAGGAATCCATAAGGATGACCCCAGCTTAGACTACTAGCAATAGTGGAAAGGGTGCCTGAGCAGGCCTAACCAGGTAATCAGATCAGTGACCACCTTAACTGTCACCAGATGCAGAGATCTACGGCCAAGCACCAGGCTGAGCTCCAGCAGCTTACTGATGTTTTTAAATTAGTTAGTGAGCTGTTTCACATAGTCTGGCATCATGTATGCCACATCAATCTTTACTTATTGTGGTGAATTAAACATGTGGACTTCTCATTGTTCAGTCTGTCATGTTGAAGTTATGCATTGGTTAATATTCATCAGTAAAACAAAAGCGACATGTCTGCTTCTCTACTTTCCAGGCACTCATTCCATCTGCTTTACTGGGAACCTCATACGCATCTCAGAAAAATGTTTACTGACTTCAGAAGAACCTATAGAAGGGGGAATCTATGGATGAAGTAGCTACAGGATGAAGTCAGCAGATATGCATACGTCTGATGTTTTCATCTCATTTAAATTGTAGGATAATTAAGAGAGATGAGAGGGAAAACAAGAGTTTTAGAAAGTCCTATGCTAAGCTCACAGCTCCATTGCCTACCTTGAAGGTATCCTAGACACAACCGTCATCTCTTGAATGAAGTGCTACAGAAACTCCAGTCTCCTGATCCCTGGGCATTGCCTTGAAATGAATGGACTAAACAAAAAAAAAAAAAATAGATAAAGTCAGTGAGTCAGGAATGTTCAGTCACATAGTTCATAGTGATTGGAGTGCTCAGAACCATAAACAAAGGTGCAAAGGATCCATACCTAGGAGTCCCAGATAATGCGAATAACCAGTCTCTGTAGGAACACTGCTGCTGTGGACCATATTTAGGTCAGCAATAGTATCTCAGGACTGAAGGAAGAAATTGCAAAGGAAAAGAGATGTCTGATATCTTCAAAAGATCAAATAGCTGGTTGAATGTGCATCCTGTATGGCCTTTAAAACACAAGCAGTGGCCCAAGAACTGGTGTATGCTTTGGGCTGGTGCCATGTAGAGGGAAGATCTGGTAGGACAGAGGATCAGGAGTGACAAGCTGGAATCTAGCTAGTTCAAAATTTTAGAGGGAAAACACATAGCACCAAGTTTATGATGGCTTGATGGAGGTATTTCAACTTGTACTGACATGAAGTATATTCATACAGCCATTTGGTTTTCACATTCAGGAAAATAGTCACAGTATTCAGCAAATTATATGAGACAAATAAGAATTCATTATAAAATTGTGTTAGGTCATATCCACAAGCTGCTGGCTTGTGTACCCCTTCTGAGCTCATGGTACTAAGCTATGCATTGGTACTCAAACCTCCTGCTTCTACCTGCCAAGTGCTGGGGTTATAAAAGTATTCTACATCTGGCTAGGAAATCCATTGCTGACCTGTAATATCAAGGTAATATGTGCTTACAAAGATGAATTTCACTGTCTATCCAACGTACTAAATCTTAGAATTGAGGCAGGTATGTCCTGTTGAAAAAACTCTTGCCTAACTAGGCCTTGGGCACCATGTAAGACCTTTCTATTATCATTTAAAATTTTTAGAAATGTCAGCTGGACTCAGATGCAGTTAAGCTCGTTTACTTGAAATAGACATAGCTAAATGTTCACAATGGTATGCCGAGGAAACTCTCTAGCCTACCCTACTGTCTCATGTACCCTCTTCCCCTGAGGGAGCTTTAGAAACCAGACTATCATTGTGATTCATTCAGAAGCAAAAGTGTTTTTTTAACATATACAAAAAACAAGCATACAGAGATTCCCCTAGCTGGTTAGAGAAAAAGATGGAGGTTTCTTGTACCTGTGGAGCATTTAGATCTCCTAGGTACTTGTCACACACTCTTTTCTTTGATTAGAAGAGAACTGAGGACATTCTTGGGTTGTTATTGTCTGTCTAATCAGTACGTTATAAGGATATCACAAGTATAAACATATATGCACGAAATAGAAGTGAACACTAATTTCATAAAGGAGTAAAACTAGATGTGAAACTACAAATTAACTTCCACAAAGTGATAGTAACTCACTTCAACATCCCACTCTCACCGGTTATGTGCCATAAAGACAAAAGTGAAAGAGAGAAACACTGGAGTTAAAGGAGATTATAAAACAAATAGACCCACAATTTATCTATACAACATTCCATCAAACAATAAAGAATGCATATTCTTCAGTTGCCCATGGAAAATCATCCAAAATTGACCACATATTAAGATACAAAGCAAGTTTCAGCCACTGTAGAAACATTGAAACAATAAATCTTAATATAATAAAGGTTGTATGTAGCTAGAGTTTTCCTGCCTGGCCCACAGTCAGGACAAATCTCTCTCACCTGCCAGTCCCACAGCAGCTCAGACCTGACCAAGTAAACACAGAGACTTATATTGGTTACAAACTGTATGGCCGTGGCAGGCTTCTTGCTAACTGTTCTTACAGCTTAAATTAATCCATTTCCATTAATCTATACCTTGCCACATGGCCCGTGGCTTACTGACATCTTTACATGCTGTTTGTCATCGCGGCGGCTGGCAGTGTGTCTGACTCAGCCTTCCACTTCTAAGCTTTATTTTCCTCCTTGTCCCGCCTATACTTCCTGACTGGCCACTGGCCAATCAGTGATTTATTTATTGACCAATCAGCAACACACTTGACATACAGACCATCCCACCCCAGTTGTATACAATATAACTATAGCCAAGATCATGTTAAGTAGAAAAAAATTCACATCATTTCCACTAAGATCAGGGACAATAAAAGGATGACCATTCTCCACTCCTATTTAATATATTTGAAGCCATAGCTAGAGGAACAGAACAGGGAAAGTAAGCAAGGAGAATATAAAATAGAAGAGAGGAAATTAAAGTTATTTTAGATGGCATAATTTTATATGTAAGAGACTCAAAATCTCTGCCAAAATCTGAGTTTATTAACACTTTATGCCAAGTGTCTCATTGCAAAATTAACACCCAAAAGAGAAGCAGTTTCTTGTATTCCAATGAAAAGCATATTTCAAAAGCAATCAAAGAAACAATTCTTTTTCAAGGAGCCACAATAAAAAATATAAAAATACAATACTTGAGAATAAACCATAACAAGAAAATGAAAGAAATTGTGGAAGTAAAGAAAGAATTTGAAGAAGATACTGGACAGTGGAAAGACCACTGTGATCATGGATAGAAAAAAATTAAACACTACAAATCATCATCTTATCAAAGCTGTGAATAGATTCATTTTTTGGAAGGGTGGTCCATGTGAATTTTGAAATTGTTTTCTCTGTTTCCAAAGAATGTCCCTGAAACTTTGGTTGAGATTGAATTGAATCTATTCAAAACAATCCTAAACTCTAAGACTACTACATGGAGTATCACCATACTTGATTTTAAATTATATTTCAGGGTCAGATTATAATAAACAAAAGCATGAAATTGTACAAAAACAAACACAAGCAGCAATGGAGGAGAATAGATATGAGTAAACTTAAGTACAGCTCTCTGATTTTAGACAAATTTGCAAAAGTGTATAAGGGATAAACGACATCTTCAGCAAATTGTGTTAGAAAAATGTATTTCAATATGAAGAAAATAAAACTGTACCTTATTTCTCACACAGCACAATACTGAAGATTAAATGGACCATGGATGTCATCGTAAGATACAATACTATAAAACTGCTATAGGTCAAATAATGAGTACATGTGAACTGATGAGCACAGGTATGACCTTTCTGAATATGACTCCCATAGAGCATTAGTTCTCAAACGGGATATCAAAAATCATCTGCACATTTCAAGAAACTGTCAATTGAGTAAATAGGCACCCTATAGAGCAGAATATATTTCCCAACTATATCTTTGACAAAGAAAAATAAACTAAATGTTCAAAGAACTCAAAGAACTAAACATGAAGAAATAAACAATTCAGTTTAAAATTAATAGGCTATACAACCTAACAGAAAGTTCTCAAAAGTAAGAAATACAAGTGACTATTGAAAACAGTGTTTAATATTTTTAGATGTGAGAAATGTAGATTAAAAACACTTCATGATTCCATTTCACTCCCGAAAAAAAATTGGCTAAGGTCAACATAAAGAATATAAGTGGGCACTAATGCTGGAGTTGATGTACAGAAAGGCACAACCTTCAATAATGTTAGTGGAAGTGTAACTACTGCAGCCACTTTTGAAAGCAGTCTGACAGATTCACAAAGCCACTCTGAGTGATAGACCTCCTCCAACAAGATGATGCCTTCTAATCCTTCCTAAACAGTCTACGAACTGTGGCCCAAGTATTCAAATATATGAGCCTATGAGGGACATCCTCATTCAAAGCACCAAACTTGCCTGTTAAGTTTTAAATGCATTGATGGATGAAACATTTCCTGAAGGAAAGATGCTCTCTGAGTTGCCTTTGAATGAAAATCCTTTTGGCAAAATGGTCAAGTTCTTCCATTACGACAAGGGGCGAATGCTACAGTTGGCAGAATGTACTGAAACACCTGTCCACTACACTAATAAGTGTATCTTACAAATATTATTGAAGGTTTTATGTAACAATATTCTGGATACTTCCTACCACATCTTCAGAAGGCTGAAAGAGAAATTTGTAATTTAAGTAGCTAAAATTCAGAAGATTTGCTTCCTTTTAATTCCACAAAAACAATGCAATGAACTTTTGTTCCCTTAAAGAAAAATGGAATTTGGTCAGATGATAGCTAGTGGAATTAATAAATTTTAACAACACATAAAGATTGAAAAATCCAAGGACAAGACCTTCTCTATTGGTTGGTCATTCTCTTTTTGGTGAGGCAGGCAGAACACCCTGCCGAGTCTCTGCAGTATTAGCATAGCCACACAGGCATTTGGGAAAATGTTCCTTTCCTCCTCACTGATTACTACCTTTTAGAGTTATTTGGACAAATTAGCTTTGTTTCTGCTAATCAGCATTTCAGCTATCTGCAAATATCCATCATGTTACCATTTCTCTGGCCATGGCATGTAACTCACCATATGAAGAACTCCTGCTTCCAGCAATCCCAGTGTTGCTATTCCCACAGCCTTGTCAGCCAATTTGTCTCTCTACTTTGTCTTTCCTGGACTTCAAACAATTCAAACAATAACAGCTCACACTCAGACTTTGCTAAGAACACAAATATAATAATTCAATGCATGCGAACAAGAACATTAATGGAAAATTATGAAAACGTGTGGCACAAATGTGATGTGAAAGGGGAAGTGGGAAGAAGAGAGATGAAAAAGTTTGATTAGGGGTGGGAAGGAAGGAGACAAAGAGAAGAGAGGTCAGTAACCAAAATTAAGCATGTATGAAAAAACCGTAAGGAAATTAGCTACTTTGTAAGCTAATAGTTTTTTTTTTATTAAGTTATAATGGAAATACTCTGCTTGACTGAATATAGCTGTCCCCAGGATCTATATAGCGTATACAATAAAAGTCCCTGTGCTCATATTGGGCCCCTTCCCTATGAGTTCTTGGTCATGCAGGCTCCCAAGAACCACCAAAAGAGTACAGGTTATTGCTACTACACTTGATTACCCCAAATAGTTCATGTTAAGGCCCTATTGCTGAACATCACACAACACTGTGACTGTAGGACATAAATCAATCAAGCTGGGATTGGCCTGTAAGCTTCTTCCACGCTGGATAGCTTTCAAGGTATACTTGAAGGTATTATAAAGGCTGATGGGGAAGATATATCAGCAGTCTTACTCAGCTGTGGATCTGGCATTCTACAGTACCAATCTTCCAAGCAGATCTACAATAGTGTCATGGATATACAATGCACAACCAAATACTTTCTGATTGAATCAAAGCCTGTTTCATTGGAAGGAGTTGATACCTGGTACTATGTAATTTGTTAAAAGCTTGTTTCTAGGGAGATAATATGATCTAGTAGAGAAAGTACTACCATTGTTCTGCTGAATGGACATAATACGCCCATAAAACTGCCTTGTAAATATTTATGGTTATGTCTACAGGTTGGTGCTACTCTGAGCTTTGGCTACAGACACTTCTTTCTGCTGTCACTGGCAGTTAAAGTAAATACTCACAATCAGTCAAAGTGCTGAGATTAAGTGACAGTTTAGGGCTGAGCCCTAAAAGGGACATCTGTTTAACACCCAACTCTGAGTAGTCATGGAACATCTTGGAAGAGGGCCTGGAAGGAATTTAGGTGGAAGAAGAGGTGGGGTATTGTGGAACACTCCTCTAGGCTCAATGCCACTGCACTCAAAAGTTAACTTGAGTTTATACGCAATGCCATACTTTAAGATAACTAGAAAACCAGAGTACAAGTGTTCCAAAGAAATGACTAACATTCAGGGATTTAGAAACTCTTAATATACTTAGCTAATCATGATGCTTCATGTATCCGTTTTGATATCATGCCCTCTAACAATATACAAATATTGTCTAAATCCTTTAAAATATGAATTAAAGATAAATTATGGACTCTGATGTTGTTAATTTAATATATAAAGTGCTTTACCATTGACTTTCTTGCTTATTTTAACCAAAGCTTGTTTTATAAAAAAAATACAGGTAAGTTACATTTTGAATATTAAAGCTAAATAGAAATGGTTACATTTCTTTCCCTGTTGGACCCACAAGAGACTTTGCTCATAAATGTCTCCCTTAGAACATTTGAGTTGTTGGCTTGTACTTTTGTACTTTTTCCAGGACAATCACCAACAGAAAAAGAAAATCATCACTAAGAACACATACTAGCACTGTATATATAACCTTCCTTTTGGTAAAAATTTGGAATTTTCATTCCTATAGATACAACACTCTCTCATCTTTCTACAAGCACACACTCTTTCATTATAGTACCGTGCTATAATATCTAGTCCTCTGCTAAAGTTTGAATGAGTGTTAACTTTTCAGTTGTATTTCCCACATTTTATTTTCTTTGTATGAATATTGTAACAGTGGCCACCCTCATCTCTATAATTTACCTGGCTATTTGGGGAAACATTTCTATATTTGGAACTATTGGGGCAATTTTTACATCATTTGTGCTTCGATACGTATTGGCATAGAGGGATGTATTCTATTTTTTTATTTTTTGAGAAACTTTCATGCTGCTTTCCGTAATTGCCATACTTATTTTTGCATTCCCACTCAAGTGAATAAAGCTTTCTCCATGTCCACATTTTCACCAACATCTGTTGTCATTTGTTTCCTTGATGACTGTCATTCTGATTGGGGTCAGTGGAATCTCAATGTTATTTTATTTTACATTCTCCCGAAGGCTAAGTGTGTTGAGCACTTTTACAATTATTTATTAGCCATTTGTTTTTCAAGTACTTCAATAACCCAGCCATCTACCACATGACCCAGCTATACCACTCTTGGGCACATGCTCAAGAGACTCCTAATTTTACTACAGAGATGCTTGCACATCCATGCTTATTGCTGCATTACTCATAAGAGACTGGGAATTGAACCAACTTAAAAGTCTATCACAGATGAGTGGAAAAGGAAAACGGGGGACATATACATAATGAGAATTTATTTAGCTATGGAAAAAAATGAATTCCTGAATTTTAGTGGAAAATGTGTGGTTCTGAAATGTATTACAGTAAATGAGCTAACCAAAGACAACTATCTCATATGTTTATTGAGGTACAAGTCCCTGAATAGTTAAGATTATATGTATGTATATAAGTAAGTGAGTATACATATGACATATGAAACTAGAAAAGAGAACATGAGCTGTGTAAAAGGTGTTGAGGAAATGGGTGGTATGTGTTAGGGAATATGTGAAATGGAAGCAGAAAATAAGCTAAAAGGTGGCATGGGGAACAGAAGAAGGGGAGAAAAAAGTTTGAAAACAATTAACAAAAACTAATTTTCCTTAAGATAAATTTTGTTTGAAAATACAATAATGAACCTAATGATGTATGTACTAATTAATTTTTTAAATTGTTTTATTGAAAATCCTTTAAAATAGTTGTAATCATTTCTATCAGATTTTTTCACAGGATGTTCTTGGTTTTTTTTTTTTTTAGATAACCTTGACAATTTGTTGACACTTTTGTTCAACAGATTATATTGTTTCTTATGCATGTTGGTGGTGAATTTAATGATTTAAAGGATTGAGAATTTTTGATACTATTTATTAAAGATAAAATTTTTTATATGACCTTGTAGTTTGTGTCTATGGCCACTGTTTCTAATAAACATGAAATCTTTGCCTTCTTTAAATGTTAATTAATGAACAATTTTAAAACAAAATATATTAAGAGATGCTTAAGAAAAATTATCAAAGAAAATTTCAACTTCTATTTACAAAATGTGCCTATACTCATTGGGTTATATTTAGGAATTTTTACATTTAAGGGACGACAGATATGTAACGCTAATGTTAAATATTTAAATAGCCTGAATTCCACAAAGTAAGTAAGAAGAAAAACTATAACTGTATTTAAAATTTTATAAGATTAAATATTTGAACTTGCAGTTAATGGAGAGCTAAAAGCATTACACACAAAAATTAACTTGTCTTGGGCTCTTTTTTGTCACTTTGAAGCAATCCACAGCCCACATCTATGTGATCTAATATCATTGCCACTATTAAAACTTTAAAATGTATTCTTAGAGTATCACAAGTTTCACCACCAAAAGCCACGAAAGTCATACGCAACATTTGAAAACACCAGCTGAATTTTGCTCACTTCTGCTGTAAACCATAGACCTGTTGTTCCCATCAATGAGCTTGGTATACAGGTTGATTTATGACTTTCTCTGTTCTGTGAGGAATAGTATCACATCTAACTACTTCTGTGCTAGAAAATAGTATTTGGAGAAACATGACTCTATATTCCCAGACCATGGTGACTCATAATTAGATTCAACATAAACTATCTCTTATGTCCAGTGAGGTGAGAACTGTGATTTTGCATCAATATGTAACACTCATAGAAAATAAAAGTTTAATTAAGCCTTTCTTCAGAATCATCTAAAGAGTAAACAGGTGATATGAGTTAGACGAAATAAATTTGAAAGTTTTATGCTTAATTTCTAATCCGACATACTTCAAAAAGAAAAAGAATAAAATAATTTCCTTTAAGTATGGCTAGACAAAAAAACGCTTTCAGAATTGAAAAATTATAGGCTGAAGTCTTGCATAAATATAAAGTTCCTGAAACTAAATCAGTACCAATTAGCCAATGTGAATATATATATATATATATATATATATATATATATATATATATATATATATAATTTCTTTAATTTATGGATTTATGTCTGTGGTGTCAAGGCATAAAAAACTGCCCCCTAACATGATAATTTTACATTGGGTTAACTTCATACTTATATTCCCCTGGCAACCTGGAAAAGAGCATGTTGCTTGGTACCTGACTTGCTGTGAAACCTGGGTTAAAAGGACAGGTGGATGTGGCAAGGAGTCTCCAGAAATCTTGTAGCATCTGTAATTTGGCCTTTTGCAAAGGCATGAGGAGGCTGGACCTTGCTGTAAATAGTCTAATCAATCTCTATACCTGCATACTTTAGATAGGGGCTTTTCTAGACTTAAGTGCTTGCTGCCCTGGAAACTCGAATTTCCTCTTTCCCAGAAAATTGCATTTTCTGGTCCCTAAATTTCAAGTCTGTGTGATTTATGGCAAGATCCCCGTATAACCATTTTGATCGTTCACTTTCATTGATTAGAAGTTACAAATTGTGTTGCATTTGTATGTTATATGTATAACAATTAAATTACTAGTTCACTACCTACTGAAACTGGTGAAATATTTTCTTTGCCATTTTTTTTTCCTTAAAACTTTGAACTGAATTTAAAATAAGTTTCACAAAATATCTGACACTGTTGTTTTGAAAAACATTCAACGGGAGGCAGAGCCAGGGGGATCTCTGTGAGTTCGAGGCCAGCCTGGGCTACCAAGTGAGTTCCAGGAAAAGGCACAAAGCTACACAGAGAAACCCTGTCTCAAAAAACAAAAAACTAAATAAATAAATAAATAAATAAATAAATAAATAAATAAATAAATAAATAAATAAATAAAAAGAAAAACATTCAAAAAGTTGCTTTTAATTTCACCAGATCAAAGCATCTATATTGTTTTTAGAGTTAACACAGTAATACTCTATTTGAAGCAACAAATAACACACATTTATTTGGTTATACTATTTGTACAATTCATCTTTCCCAAACAGAACTATAAAGCACAGAAAGTGCCAGTGCCAACAAAACTAATTTAGCTCAACTTTCAAATTTAGAAAACTTGAAGTGATCTCAATGGTGTAGATTGTTAAGAAAAGTTAGAAGAGGCTTAGGTAAGACTGAAAAGGGCCAAGAAATCTTCTTAGGATTGGGGTGAAAGCAACATAGATCTTTCAGGGAGAATAGTAGTTTGCAAGAAGATAGCCTTCCCTCTTACTACTTAACATTTGTAGGGATAAATTTCCATCAATAAATCTCTGGCATTGGTGTCTGTTGGTCGGGTACAACACACCAGCACACAGTTGGCACAGCACTGTGTGGCACAGAACAATTCTCCATGGGTCATCTACAAAACCTCCACTGCTCTTAAACAGCTATCTTTCCTTGATGACCATGAAGACCATGTTTCACTGGACATCTTGGCAGAATCTCTACCTTCTGAGAAATGAGTGGAAGGGGGAAAGATAGCTAACAGGACTATTCGAAGTGTTAGAACTCAAGATCAGCTAGCAGGGATCATGATGGGCATGGAAGTGGTGAAGGAGAAAGATGCTAAAATCTTTCTTATATATCATTCTACTTCCCAGGTTTTTAGTTACCTACTCATAGTTAACCATAGCTCAGAAAGCTGAATTGAAAATTACAGCAATAATCACAGATAGCATTGTTTAAACTTTCGTATAGTGGATTACAATAATTGTTCATTTCACCATTAACTATTTTTGCTAATTTGAGTAGCTATCTATGTCCAGGTTGTAGATTAACATTTCCATAAAGGTGTGTGAAGAGAGAAGACACTGCATGTGTAAGATTCAGTACACTCTATAGCTTCCAAACTCCACTGGGATTTTGCAAATGTACCCTGCCAAAGAATATGAAAAAGAAAAATGTGCCTGTAGAGAAGCTTTTAGGAGAGTGGAGAAGGCAGGGGCCAAAGCAGTCATGCAGAAATAACTGAATTGATGGCAGGTGTTAGGTGCAAGACTGGAGATTGAGAGAAATGGAACTTTTGGAATGAAGACATTACTGGAGGCCACAATGTAGTTTATGGTCTCCAGGATTTAGGGGTCACAATACTCTCCAAAACCATAGTGAAGGCTTTGGAAGGACACTTGAATTTCTTGCCCATTGTCCACTATATGCCATAACTATGATTGGAAAAACAGAATTTGGAGTTTAAACATCTACAAATATTCCATATAGTAGTAGAGGCCAGCTGGCAGCATATACATACCAGAATTGAGAAAAAAACAGTTACTTCAGCAACTGAAAAGACGTAGGGAGAGAAGGTCCATGCCATCTGGGACAAAGGATTGAATGAGTGCTGAGGAATATAATGACCTGCTTAATGGAATGTGTTGTTGCAGCTGGACAAATAGAGCACTATTGTTACAGACAGACTACTATAGCAAAAAGAAATATGGAGCCTGGCTGTAGGCTAAAGCATGTACACTTAAAGAAAGATCTCTTTATGAAATTTTGTCCACTAAGAGGAAGGACACTGTCTCAGAAACATTGGTGGAACCATTAGTCACTTCATGGATAATGAAAATATCTTGGTTTCCACTTCTTCAACTTTAGAATATGAAATGTCAGACAATTGTGATTCTCAAAGAAAACTAACTTTCCCCATTGCAGTGGTTTCTGGGGAACTCCAGTCCATTATTGCCATGAGAACAGTTTGAATTAATTGTCAAAGATAAAATAGAATGGAAGTTGCCATGCTAACTCTGATTTGATGACGCTTAAATGTCAAATCCAATTGATGTGTCCTATTATAACAGTAAGGAATACTAAGCCCAGCTCTACCCAAAGATGAGTATGATTGCAACAGGTCATTGTGTTTCACAGATGATGATTATGGCTCAATTTTAAGGTATGCCACCAAGAACTAAAGTCGTGAAGGCTAAGGAACAGTGCTTGTGAAAAAATAGTACAGGGAAGAGAGGATTGAAGACCTAACATCAAGAGAATCCAATGGGTTGTTTTTAGTCAAACTTACCTTTCTCTTCTCCTTCTCTACATAAAATGGTCATTTCAGTAACTCAGGAACTGCTTCTTGAAGCTAAGTAGAGAGGGAGAGCTGTTTTGGAAAGACAAGGACTGTGAAGCATGCGTATGTGCTTAAGATTTTCAAAGATGAGAATGATTTCCTGACATCACCAGCAATCACGGCTAGAATTATGCCAAATTCACATCAGCTCTGTGCATCCATAGTCAGGCAATGCCAGTGCTTTCCAGAACAACTGGAAATGCCCCTAGAGCACTGATTTGGAAGGTGATTCCATTTAAGATTTTCTGCTCAAAATACCTTCATCTAACATTCTTTACAGGGTAGAAGCATCTCATCTTCTCATCAATTCTTCTCTCTCTCTCTCTCTCTCTCTCTCTCTCTCTCTCTCTCTCTCTCTCTCTCTCTCTCTCTCTCTCTTCCTCTTACTTGATATTTCTCCTAATAAAACTTTTGCATGTGAGCTTCTTTCTTAAAGTGTGTGCAGTTCAGTGAAGAAACTGATGTTCTGGAACATCCACATCTTACTTTTTTTCTGTCTAGATTTACATCTAAATGTTGAACCAATGTAAGAGCCTCCTCACACAACAGAGTTGTTCCCTTTAAGAATCACTTCTAGAAAGCTGTTCTTGGGTAAATTCAAACTGTCTGATTTCCTGGACAAGAATGGTGATTATTCTTTAATTTTCCACTATTATATTATAGGAGGACAAGCAGGAGGATGAGAAACCACCAACTATTGAGGTGTTCCTTTCAGATACCAACAGTTATGCTGCTGGATGCTCTAGGCTCCACATAGCAACCTCACAGTCCACACACACACGTGAAAGAGTGCTTTGTGGGGAAAAGATTAAGACTATAAAATGGGACCTTGATATTAACCTCAGGCATTTCAACAATATAATCCTCTCTAACCATTTCCATTCCCTATAGTAAATGCTACTGAGGTGTTTGTAACATATAGGCAACTCTAATTTCTTCTACTCAGTGCTGTATAGTGAGCAAATTTGCTCATTAAAAATAGACTTCTTCCTAGTATATATGTACATAATGATATATTTTTTACAAAAGCATTTTTATGTTTACTCTGTCCTGAAAAACAAAGTTACCTGAAATAAATTAACAAAGGCTGTTCTTGATTTATAAAAATACATAATTTTTAGTATGACATTAAAGGACACATAAATAAATTGAACTATTTTGTGTAGGAAAACCAAATATCATAAAAATGGTAAATTTATTCCACAATGTTTTATATATACACTTTAGATCAATAATTATTTCAACAGAAAACTTTACTAGAATTATAAATTCAATTCTAAAAATGAAAGTTTTACAACTATAGATGAGAAAAATTAATCAGGAAAGAAGGGATAAGGCAGACATGAATAGAATAAGAGTAGAAAGCAGGAAGAAAATAAACAGCAGCTAGAGACTGTTTATACAATACATAAAAGCTGATTTCTCATCAGTGACTTACTTAATCAGATCTTCAGAAAAGGAAGAAGTTTACATAGAAGATAGATGAATGATATATTGATGGATTAATAGTTAGATTAAAATGTTAAACATGCAACAAAGTTAGGTTTTTTAAAAGAGGGAACTAAAGTGGAACTTTTTAATGTGATTATAAGTGTGTGTGTGTGTGTGTGTGTGTGTGTGTGTGTTTATGTGTGCTTCAATGTCCTTAAAATGTTGCAATATGAAAATAGAAAACTTTTTGGAAAAATACAGCATATAAAAGAAAATATAAATCACCAACCTGGCCAACAATTCAGATCTACCTCTGATACAAAACATAGAGGGATACTGTGTGAAGATAAAATTAACCCATTATATACATGGATCTACAAGTAGGAAGTACAAGTGTTGCATTTGCAAGGTAGCACTTAGGATGGTGTCTGTCTTAAGGCTCTTGTCCTGATGTGGGGAGGCAGGCTGAAGAAATCCTCACCTTCCATCATTAGGGAATGAACAAGTGATCTCTGTGGGTGCAGACTCTGCAAAGTGCAGCAGCTACAAATGAGTAGTCATTTCCATGAATGGGAACACAGAGAAGCTTAAAATGTAGAGCTGGGAACAGGAAAAAATCATGTAAAATTTAAATTATTAACACATAAAACACAGCACATGTTTTATTAGAGAAGTGGAGTGAATACATCCACAAAATTGTAATGCATGCCTACCTCATAGGAAAAATTGCACACCAGGCCCAGACCAGGAAGGAAACTGCCTCACAGGAAAGAGGTTGTCACCTTAATCTTGGCCCTGTTCTGGAAAATAAAATAAAACCCAGCAAAGGAGTGCAGGGAACAACTCAAACACTCTGAGTGATTAAAACCTATCCTATGATGACATGAAATAAGACTGCAAATCAATTCAGTCGAAGCAAGATGAAGTCCAGCACCCTTACATACTGCAAATACATGGTAAATTAGGCTCACATATTCTACTTTAGGAAATTTAAATATTTTTAATGGGCAATTTTTGTTTTTTTGGTCTTTTTGTAAAGGGCTTTTGTAGAAAATGATTTTCAACAGAATTATTTTTAGGCCCACAAACACAATCCACTTATTTGTTACAAAGATACAAGGTATTGATACTGTCATTTTAGCATGTTTTCTTATTCTCCAAGTTTTGTGACATAGAAGATTCAGAATAAGTGACCAACAAATTAACGTAAAGTATGTGAGTGAGCAAACACATGTAGCATTATCTATTTGCTTTTGTACTATCAAGGAATTGAAGGAAAACTATAAATATATGAGGAAAGTATAGGAAAGATTTTGCTAATATTTTGTGTAATAGTCAAAATTTCCTATAAGAAATTGTCTTATCACTATGGGACCAAAATATCCTAAGACACCCAGAGAGACAGTCAAGGAGGTTGTAACCTCTGGAAGAAAACTGATGCCCCAGACCCCCCCACCCCCAAAGAGTCAGAGTTCTCAGTAATTCGGATTTTGTGTTCTCTCTAGGTCTTTGACTGATTGAGTGAGGTCCAATTGCATCAAGAATACATTCAGGACAATTGTAAATATGAACTCATAGAGACTGTGGCCGCGCACACAGGACCTGCACATGTTCAAGCCAGATAAATTCCCAGCATGGAAAAGAGGAAGTGGACACAAAGGTCCACTCCAACTTTGAAAATTTTTTCAGTTGATAGCTACCAGGAGAGGGAAAATCAGTTTTTATAACTGGAGTGACACTGAATATGTCAATCATACTCCACAAAGCAGCCTCATGATCAGAAGAAGTTGACCAAAACACAGCAGACTTCATGTTGTGTGTATGTTTGTGTGTATCCTTTTGCTGTTGCTTTTTTTTAAGAGAGAGGAAGAGCATGAAACTGGGTATAAGGGATATGAGAGGAGTTGAGGGGAAGAATATAATAAAAATACATAGAATGAAAAAAATTTAAATAATAATAATAATAAATAAAGTTTTTAAAAAGAGAAGAATACTAACCTCTTTCAACCAGTTCTCTGATTCTAGTACTGTGTAAATCCAGAAAATATCCTCAAGACAAGATCCGAATAATCTTTGTACAAATAAATGAAATGACTCAAGCTGGGACCTGGGCAGACTGATCACTGTAAAATCAAGAACAGCCTGGTCTTTACAGTAAGTTCCAGACCAGGCAAAGTTACACAGTCTCTGTCTCAAAAAAAAAATGAATGAAAATAAATAAAACCACTCAGTACTCCCTTGGTGTTTTAAAATATATATATCCAACAGCACAAGACATCTGTGACTAGCTTTATGAGCCTGCAGAAATTCTTCAGATATGTGGCAACCAATTAGAAAATCCATAGAGAGACAAGTCTTTTGAGATATTATCATTCAAAGGAAAATGTCACACTCTAGAAATGAAGAAGTAGACTGGTAAGTCAACATGAATGAATCTTAGCATAAAAGTCAAAGATAGAAAAAGTCACAACATATGGTACATGGTATATTTGTGGTTGTTTAAATGAAAATATCAAAGAGAGAGAGAGAGAAAGAGAGAGAGAGAGAGAGAGAGAGAGAGAGAGAGAGACAGAGAGAGACAGAGAGAGACAGAGACAGAGAAGAGATACCAAATTTTTAAGGAAAGCATCTTTCCAATTCCTGGCCTGTTGCAGTGAAATCCTTCATATCCTGAGTGTTCAGAGTCTGACATTCTTTGGAACATTCTCTAAGGCATATGCCTATGTTTTGTAGATGTCAAACTTGTTCTGTATCACATACCGTGAATTAGTTTGGGTATTGGGATTGTTTTGGAGTCTAAACTTACTAAAAGTTCACTGTAATGATGTAATGATTGTTTGGTTGACATTAAAGAAGTTTATACCTAATAGCTACTTCATGCAGCTTACTCACTAACCAGGGTGAAATTTAGTTTCACTGGAATCTGTATGTTATTCAGTTTAACAACCAAATCCCAGAGGTAACTCTATGATTGTGGCCATCTGGACTGCTGGTAGAAAAAATAATAAAAAAACACAATGGCTAGATCTTAAATATGGTTTCTTCCTGTCCAAACATTCTGCCCCAAAATAACAGCATCTTCTCTTCATAAATACTGAAACACAATACTCTGTTCCCTCATCTATGTTTGTAAAGGATTAAATCTCACATCAAAATAAAGTTCATATAGAGTGTTCATTTCTGAGGCTACAGCAATCAGAACATGAGAGTGGATGGTAAAATGTAGAGGACCACTGCCCCTGAAGAGACCATGGAAGCTTTCCTGTATCGCTTCTATAAAACATGGATTCATACTTTTGTATGTACTTCAGAATCCATGCATGAGGTACAAACATACACATAGGTAAAACACTTGTATACACACACACACACACACACACACACACACACACACTCAATAAATGTGAGAAAACTATAAAAACCATAGCCCAACCTTACTTCTCTTGGCCCACTTCCTACACTATCATTAGTTTGCTGAAGATATTAAACCTGTAATGATTGAGATCATAGAACAAAACAAAGAAGGCAGTCACTAACCAATGTAGCTATTAAATAATGGACACATAACTAGTTTCATTTTACATTAAAGATTAAAATATATGCCTGATTTTAAAGATTTAGCAAAAGGCAGGAAAATAAAACACTTCACTAATAAATTTCTATATTTACCATATGTTTAGAGTGGAAACCTTTGAAATTTATGTGATATTAGACAAGTTAAATGAATATATTATATGGTAGATATTTGGTCATATTATTAAAATTAATTTTGCCTGTTTCTTTTCATATTTCTATTTTGACTTCTAGAGAACTTGAAATGTTACCTGGCTGACATTTTTGGCTTACAGTATAGTTCATATAAAATTCCATTAATCTAGAAATATATACTAAAGTATATTAGTAAGATTTGTGTTACTGCAATAAAATACCTATGACAAGTTATTTATGAGGAAAATGTTTATTTTTACTCATAATTTTTGAGGTTCCAGTACAGGATCAGATATTGCAATTTGTCTGGTCTCTGATAACGATGCAGGAATGTATGTGAGAGAAAGCCTTCACATAATGAACTGTGACTCAATGTGTTACTTTGATTTCTCTATAATTTCAAAGCTGGGGTTCACTGTTCTTTGTGCTTTTTAATCAGTCCCATAATCTGATTGACAATGGATGTTTTCCATTGTTAATGGAACTTAGCTATGAGACAAATGGTGCATGACAGAAAGATAAACTTTGTTGACTATAACTGTATTTTATTAATAAATGAACTATGTGAGTGACAAATACAGTTTTTCTTCATGAGTTTATTCCATGTAGAAATAAAATGCAAGTATCAACAGTTGCCTGGATATTGTTTGAAATGCATTTTCTTTTACAGAAATGTTTTGGTTTTTTATCTGATTATTTCAGGACATCTTGAAATGCCAAAAAAAGAATCATCTAGTCTATGATATACTTTAGTACTTAATATGTAATAATCCACAGATTCAGTGTCATTACTTTACTGGGCAGATATCATCTGGAGTACATTTAAAAGCCTGGTGAAAAATGGGCAGTGGTGGCACACGCCTTTAATCTCAGCACGGAGGAGGCAGAGGCAAGCCTGGACTACAGAGTGAGATCCAGGAAAGGTGCCAAAGCCATACAGAGAAACCCTGTCTGTCTCAAAAAAGCCAAATAAATAAATAAATAAATAAATAAATAAATAAATAAATAAATAAATAAATAAATAAATAAAACCCTGAGGTTGCTATCTGATGAGGATTTTTTTGTCTGTTTGCTTTATATTAATGAAAATGAATTAGCTCCATCTCCTTTTCAAGCCCTGAATATGTTTTTTTTTCCCCAAGAATATTGAGGACAATCAAATTCAAATAAAATTCTCAAGAGCACATAAAATCATTGTTTGCACTGATTTTATTTGCTTTAAATAAAGGGCATTATTGCCTATTACTTTGACTGAAATTTTTAACATATTGAAATATTCCTTTTCAAAGTGAAAAAGAAACCTAATGTCTACTCCACTATCCCATCTATAGATCTTTGCTTCTTAATATTTCACAAATGACAACAGAACAGGTAATGAAGCATGTTCTTCCTGGAAACCATGTTTGGAGAAAGAAACTTTTGAAAGTGCACATAAACCCTCTGGACTTACCTCTGCTCTGCCCTTGCATGAAAGAACTCCTTAGAAAGTAGACAGCATAAGTCCAGAGGAAACTGACTTGCACTTATGAAGCAGCATTGCCCTTGGGAGCACACTGGTGTGCATGTAGCCTCACTGTAATCTGAGTTCAGTCACAGATGCAGCACTTCCACTATTCTGAATCAGATTTGACTGCAAAGCATAATGGCAATCAGCATTTTCATGCATGTAGAAAAGCCACTGTGACTCACTTGTCTTTCCATACAATTAATGAGAATTTCATACCCAAAATTCTAAAAAAAAAATTTCTAAACTGTCAATGAGAGACACATACTTTCACAGGTTTTCACATCTCTCTAACACACAGAACCCTAGATTTATAGTGCATTGTAAAATATCTCTAGTTGCCTCAATAACTTAACCATACACAATGTCTAGACTGAAGGTATGGATTCAAACTGACTTTGTTTTTCAGAAGTTATACATTTTTAGCATGAATGATTGCTTTACTATGTAGTTACCTTAACTCCTGCAGTTCTGTAAAATACCTGATAATATGGATTAACATTTTTTGCATGGTGACTAATACATACTAAAAATAAAGCGGAAGAATTACAGTTTTATCATTGGGCTACTCATTTTCAATTTAAGTCTGTAATTTAAAGACTATCTTGAACATTATCTTTTATCACAAAGCTTTAATTGTTTCTTCAATTTCTCCAAATTCTTTGACCATGAAAGCATTCAGACCCCAGATGTCCATAATCGGGAGATCTCTAAAACATAATGAAATGAATACCTATTGCAGTGAGTCCAGAATATCAGAAGTACTATGAAAAGGGACACAGATCAATTTTCCAGTAAGTTTTCAATTGATTTGTCAAATATAATAAACAGATGGTAAAACTCTGACATAGTAGAAGGTGGACACAGTCTTTGTGCTGAGCAAGATCAATGCTTTCACCAATAAGTATTCAAGTCAGCTCTAAAATAAAAAAAATAATAACTTTACCTGAATTTCCCTGCTTTGATATCAGAATATTTTACATTACCAATATTCCACTCTTTTTTTCTGATTTTATAAGGTAAATATACAATACGACCCCTTCTGTAGAACCTATCAGTAATATGATAGATTATCTCATTATCTGAGAACTAAACAGCTGTTAAAGTAATTGACCGAACAGCATCGTGCCATGTCTTTGTTGGTCTGACACTGGCTTACTAGATATTCCTGAAGGTAGAAATATTAAAAACAGAGGAAACCATATGGTAAACTAGCCAAAATGAAAAACTACAAACAAATATGAAAACTACCTGTTACCATGATGAACATAATTGCTGAGATGGGCACAGGTGTGAGGGTAGTGGCAGTGTGTACAGATAAAGAACAAACATGCAGATGCTGTTGAGCACTTGCCTATTTTGGTGATGGTTTTGAAATGATAAATTGCATAATATTAAAGAGAAAATACTGTACCTGTTTTTCCCATAAAACAACGTGAAGATATATGTAGATAGAGTACTCGAAAAAGTTGCAAGAGTCATAGAACTGTGGTACAGCATTCAAATAAAAGAAAAGGTTACATTAAAGAAAAATACCATAGACATAGAGAATGATAAAATTTATTTTCTCATAATAAAATAAAACACAGTAAATAGAAGACTGGAAAAGGACACTTGATCTATCTGTTAATTGACAGATCTGTCTCTAAAATTAACAGTTTTCAAGGAAATAGATAAAATATGAAACTATAAAAGGAAATACACTAACAGAATGACTTATTTCCATAGTAATAAATACTAAAATATACTATATGGAGAACTGCTTTTAAAATGAAACTAGATAAAGTTGAAAAAGTAAGAAATAAAAAAAAAAACAAGCAATGATGATGTTTTATAGGAAATGGACAGGAAGCAAATGCTGCAAACATTAGGAAATGTTCATTGACAAATACATCATGTGTGTATTCACAAAAGAAAATTCACCAGAGCAATATATTAAAACTAAATATTCATATAGTAAATATGAATATGCCTATGTGTTCTGGAAAAACATAGTAGATATTCTATAACTTCACCAAAGCACCAGCCTGAATGTGTTCCCTGATGAAATCCCTTCAAACACTGAAGGATGCCATATCATCATTTCTCTAGTCTCTCCCTTGGAGTATTGAAGAAACAGGGAGATTTCATCACCAGTTCTATGGGGTCAGAATTTCCTAATACAAAAGCAGTAGATGTTCCAAAAAGAAAATCCTAGCATACAATATCCCCATGAGCATCGGTTTAAAGAACCCAGAAAATTCTTAGCATATTCAATCCAATATGCTATAGATTAACTATACAGTGTGATGGCTTGAGGTGTGTATGCCAAGGCTTCAAAGCTAATTCAATATCAATGAAAATTAATTAATCACATTAATTGGCTACAAAGAATAAAACATGATTTCTTTTCTTCAACTCTGCACCAATAGATGCAGAGAAAACATTTGACAGAAGCCTATCCCATTCATTATAAAACCACACAATACATAATGAGCAAAGTGAAATATAGAAAATAATATCCTCAAACATCAGAAACAGCATTGTATTAATTGGGAATAACCTAAAGTTTGTCACTAAGTTCAAAAAGAATGTGACTTCAATGTTTATAACATTTAAATATAAAAGGCAATTGCTTTCCTATATACCAAAAGGAAAAGGGAAATTCTAAATGAAAATACAATATATATTGTACTGGAATTCCCCAAAAACGAAATACTTAAGTTAAAGCTAGCAAAAGATCTACAAGATAAAAATAAGGAGCATTTTTGATTAATTAATAAAAGTTACAATATACAGAATGCTCATGAATAAAAGACCCTACATTCTCATGATGTCTGATTCCTGACATTAACTCTATCTTCCACCTATTACAATTAACTTTATACAGTCATGTTAAAAAAGCTGATAAACACTTTCAGGAAAGTAGCTGAATACAAAATTAACTCAGAAAAATCAGTATCCCTTCTATACGTAAATGAGAAATGGTCTGAGGAAAAAATTATCAGGGAAACAATACCTCTCAAAATAGTCTCAAATATTATAAAATATCATGAGTATCTCTAACTAAGCAATTGAAAAACTTCTATGATAAAAACTTCAAGTCATTGAAGAAGATATCAGAGATGCAAGGATCTCCCATGCTCATGGATGGGTAAGATTAATATAGTAAAAATAGCTATTTTATCTAAAGCAATTTACAGTTTCAATGCAATATGCATCAAAATTATGACAACAATTAATTAAAGATCTTGAAAGGGCAATTTCCAGTTTTATAATGATGCACAAAAAACTTAGGATGGCTAAAACAGCTATAAACTATAAAAGAATTCTAGTAATGTCATTGTCCCTGATTTCAAGTTGAACTATAAAGCTACAGTAATAAAAGCTTCAAGGCATTGGCACAAAAATAAGCATGCTTTGAATTGAATTGAATTGAATTGAATTGAATTGAATTGAATTGAATTGAATTGAAGACCCAGACCTAAATCCACACACCTATGAATATCTTGTTTTTGATAAAGAATCCAGAAATACACACTGGAGAAAATATGGCATCTTCAACAAATGATGCTAGTCTAACTGGATGTCTGCATATAGAAGGATCCAAAAGATCAATATTTATCACAATGCACAAATTAAAATCACAATGGATCAAAAACCTCAATATAAAAACAAACATATTGAACATGATAAAAGAACAAGTGAGGAATAGCCTTGAACTGATTGGCACAGGAGACAACTTTCTGATCAGAACACCATGAGCACAGGCAGTAAGATTAACAGTTAATAAATGGGACCTCATGAAATAGAGAAGCTTCTTCATGGCAAAGAACACTGTCATTTGGACAAAGCAGCAATCTATGGAATGGGAAATGATGTGAGGGATTAGATATAAAATACATAAAGAACTCAAGAAACTAGATATCAAGAAAACACATAACCGAATTAGAAATTGGATAAAGAGCTACACAGAATTCTCAAAAGAGGAAACTCAAATGGCTGAAGAAAACATTCAACATCCTTTACCATCAGTGAAATCCTAGTTTGACATTTCAACTTACACCTGTCAGAACAACTAAGATCAACAAAACAAGTAACAATGGCTCATGCTGGTAGGATGTGGAGTAAAAGGAACACTCACCCATTGCCGGTGGGAGTGCAACCTCCTAGAGACACTATGGCAATCAGTGTGACCGTCCTTCTGAAAAATGGGAATCAATCTATCTCAAGATCCAGCAATACCGTTTTTGCACGTATCCCAAAGATGCTTCATCCTAATACAGAAACACTTGCTCAGTCATGTTTAGGCAGGAAAAGGGGATTGTGGTAGGAAATACTGGGAAAGGCAGCTAAACTTAGGATACATTCGAATGGTAGTATGGAAACAACAGTAGAAACTTACTAAGAAAGATGTATATATGAAGGCAATCTAAATCAAATTGCTACATATTGAGGGAAACTGATTCGCAAATGGACATCTCTTGTCACTAAACCATGGCTTTCTGTACTGGGATTAAATTACATCTAATTGAGTTTTTGGCCAAAAAGGCACCACAGGAATCCCCCAACAACCCATGCTGTTGCCAAGACTATATAGGTTGCTTTCCATACACTGACGGCAAGGCCCCATTTTTGAAGACAACACCTATACAACTTATTTTAAAATGGAGAGTGGGTGACTACATAGAGCCTTCATCCACGTAGCCCATTTTTTTTTTTTGGTACAGGAACATACTTTGCACACTCTCAAAAGGGAAATATAAATACTAATCAAGCCACAAACCCTTTATTTACAATTGTGTACTATATGCAAGATGTACTGGGGCAATAGTGGTACAAACCTTATTGTAATTACCAACCAATCACTCATTTGATTTAAGGCCCACTCCATGAGGTGGAACCCATATCTAACACTGCTTGGGTAACCAAGAACCTGAGACTAGATAGCCCAGTGACCTAGGGTAAAACAAAATAATACTGGTTTTAAAAAAAGAAAAAAAATGTAGCGATTAAAACAACTTGTAATGATATTCTGCTATACTCATAGATCAGTGCCTTGTTCCTCTATCAGCAGAGAAGCTAACTCCTGCAGCAGATGGGAACAAATACAGTGATCCCCAACCAGATGTTATGCAGAGAGTTGAGAGATCTTGGAACACCCAGCCCTAAATGGGATGTCTCTATTGAACCCTTCTTTCAGATCTCAGGGACCCCTGTGGAAGAGGAAGCAAGAAAGTCCAAGAGTCAGAAGGCAGGGGTGACACCAAGAAAGCAAGGCCCTCTGAATCACCATAAGCAAAGCTCATTTCAATTTACAAAGACTGAGGCATATACACAGGGCCTGCTGAGTTCTGAACCAGGGTCTCTGGACATATAGTCTAGCTTCAAGTTTAGTGATTTTATGGGATTTCTGAGTGCACAAAGCAGTGGGTCTGTGACGTTTGTACCATCTCTTGGACCATTTTTCTTCTGTTGGTTGTCTTCCCCAATTTTGATGTGATAGTTTTTGTTTTATCTTATTATAATTTATCTTATCATATTTTAATTGAATTAATTAATTAATTCATAAAATCCTTGCCACAAGGGCAGAGGTTAACAACTGAATGGTTACTTGTAACTTCCAGGAGAGGGAAAAATTAGTTTTCTCCATAGAGTGACACTAGGTATATTAACCACTCCAGCGCAAGCCTCATGTTCAGGAGTAATTTAACACCATATAAGTGTACTCCATAGTTATGAGTGTGTGTGTGTGTGTGTGTGTGTGTGTGTGTGTGTGTGTGTGTGTGTGCGGTTATTTTCTTACAGTTTGGTGGGATTTTTTTGTTGTTGTTTTGGATGTGGTTTTATCCTATCTTTTTGGTTTGGGGGAGTTGTTTTTGTATTGGGGTTTTGCTTATTTTTGAGAGAGGACTTAAAATTGAGTGTGTATGGAAGGAATGAGGAACTGAAAATATTTGGGAAAGGGGAGAATATGATCAAAATATATTTGAATTTTTTTTTAAATAATGAACATATAACAATAAAAAGTAGGTCTGTACACACATACACAACCTCCACTTACATGTCAAATAGATTAACCTTCCCTAACCATCCAACTTTGTGTTTTTTTTTATTAAACTCATCAAGATAAATTTGTGCTGTTCTAATGCATGTGTGTGTGTGTGTGTGTGTGTGTGTGTGTGTGTGTGTGTGTATGGCCTTCAACTGAAGCATGAGAAATTTAGCAAAGAATATACTCTTAGAGAAACTGACTTTTCTTTTCCAAGAGCTAATACTGTAATAACTCCTTGAGTAAGTATAAGTTTTAATATCCAACTTCACTCTGACAATAACTGTATTGGATTAAAATGATTATTTTTTTAAATTTGTGTGATGATTGACATAGTTACATTTAAGGACATCGACTATTTATTCCTTTTCAGATTTTGTACAAAATTATTTCTCTGTCTCTCCTTTTATGGTTTCTATAAAAATTAACTACATTTTAGTCATTCAATTTACTATTTAGGTTGTTAAACATGTGTACATATACAAAGATATACATTTGAATGTTATTAATTTATCTTAATATCTTAGTGCATTTGATGTTTGTAGAGAAGTAAATTATATGGTAAAGTAGTCTAAATCATGGCAAAATTGTTGAATATTTACCCATGTATAGTATTTCTAACATTTGTTATTAGTTTTCTTAGATTCCTATATTTATAGTGTACAGTTTTCTTTCTGCCTAAAACTTCTTTTCATGTTTCCTGTAGTGCAGGTCAATATTCAGCTCATACTTTCAATTATACTGCTGCCAAATCCATTTGTTTTACTTTTGGGTTTAGAGGCTATTTTGCTGAGTACAGAATTATGTACTCAGGTTGCTCTCTTTCCATGTTAAATAAACTACTCCATTTCTTTTCCAGTTTTTTTTTCTAGTAAGAAATCTGAATTTTCTCTTTGTCTTTATTGTTGTCACACAGAAGTAACAAGACTCCTGTTCAATTATATTTTCCAATCTCTTTAGAACAATTTGTAATTTAATCCAATTCAGTTTTTTGCAAGTACATTTTGCGTGTTTATAAACTACATATGTTTAGAAAATCTTCAGTAATCTCCTCAATGCATTTCATTTGTTTTCCTGTTCCATTCCTCCATGGGACACGGATTGACACGAGTCTATCAAGGAATTATACTACATGATGCTGTATCAAATGCCTAAGCTTGTCTTTTGTTGCCTTGTTTTGAGCTCTGTTTTGTCCTAGTATATTATTTGGGGTAAATTCTACTACTTTGTGTGTAATTTAACAAACTTTTTCTTCTGTAAAGTCCAAACTTATGCTAATATCTGTAATCTATGTTGTATTATACATGATAATTTTTATCTCTTTGACTTTTTAAAACTAACTGTATCTCCCGTGTTCTTATTTCTAACTGAAATATTGCTAGTGTAATCTGCAGTGGCATTTTCTCCTGTTAATTCTAAAACTTACCTCAGTCCTAGATCTTGTTAATTTATATTCCTTTTCCTCTGTTTGATAATTTTGCTATTTCATCTTTTTGGGGGGTTGTTTGAAAGATATTCTAAGATTCTCATTGACTTTGTATACACATATATAATCATATTTTGTATTTATGCACACACACATACACACATGTAAATATACATACATACATATATATATATATATATATATATATATATATATATATATATATATATATACATAATGACTTGTTGGGTGGGCCCAGAGCCATATTGAGCTTGTAGGTACTGATTATTCCTCACTAAATCAGAAAATAGAAAATATACCATGCTCATAAGTAGTAGACTTTTAAGTCTGGCTGCTAATAGAAGTCACTAGCTATGAGCTGTGTTCATAAAGATCTGTCATTGGCAGTGACTTAGGGTAATTCTGTCTCCAGTCTTAGAAAAAGCTGCTCTTATATATGATCTACACATATAGGGATATTTTGTTGTAGTTGTTAAATGCTTGGAAAGTGTTCATAATGTCCAGTCTCTGTCTTTGAGTAGTCCATTTCTCCCTATAAATGTTTCGTACACATAGTAAATGCCATGATACGTCCAAGTCTGCAGCTGTGTCCTTCACCTGCAGCTATCTCTAGGCCATGCATTGACTCTTTCTGTGATGATTAAATTGATGTGCCAACCTTCTAGACTATGGTATCCTACTGTTTAGTCAATATCAGAACAGATGTTCCTGTAAATACAATTTGTAAGTGTGATTAACTACTACACATGTTTGACTTAATAGAAAAGAGATATTTTTTTCTTGATAATTCAAGTAAACTACATCCAATCAACTGAAGACTTTAATAACAACAGTTAATATTTTAGAGAAGCAATTCTGCCTTCAGTCAGAACACTGAAAACCTAGCTTAATTTTGAGCCTGGCAGTTTCTGCTATGGATTCAGTCTAGCTGGCTCCTTGCAATCTAAGGTCTATGTTCTAGTAAAATTTATTATCAAATTGATATAACTAAGGAAGAAGAAACTTCAGCTGAAAATTATTTCAGATCAAATTAGACTGTGGCCATGCCTGTGAGAGACTGCATTGATCAAAGATTGATATGAGAGCATCCACATAAATTCTACATAAAATGTGTTCTGTTATATTTTAAGAGAACCTTTATAATCTAAGAATGCTTTTCAGTTTTAGGAGGTCTCATTTATTAATTCTCAAACTCAGGTTTGTCAGGTTCAGTGTAACTGCATTTATGTTGAGGTCTTTGATCCACTTAGACTTGAGTTTTGTGCAAGGTGATAGATATGGATCTATTTGCATTATTCTACATGTTGATATCCAGTTATGCCAGTACAATTTGTTGAAGATGCTTTCTTTTTTCCATTGTACAATTTTGGCTCTTTTGTCAAAAATCAAGTGTTTGTAGGTGTGGATTTATGTCAGGGTCTTCTATTTGATTACATTGATCTTCCTGTCTGTTTTTATGCCAATACATTGTTGTTGATTTTTTAAATTGTTATTATAGCTTTATAATAGAGCTTGAAGTCAGGAATGATAATTACTCTGGAAGTTCCCTTATTATACAGGATTGTTTTAGCAATCCTGGGTTTTTGTTTTTCCATATGAAGTTAAGTATTGTTCTTTGGAGATCTGTGAAGAATTGTGTTGGAATTTTGATGGGAAGTATAACAATATGCTATTAGAAGTTGTTTTATTTTCAATAGATCGCATCAGGGGAGCTACTCTGCTACATATGATACCCCAACCAGAAGCAGGTAGTCTACAAATGAATTAGCACCAAGTTCCACAGGAATATGACAGACCAGTGAAAGGGTAGCCTCTTTCCAGCCACACCCATTTTCTGGGAAACATAGCTCTTTGCACTGGACCAAGTCCCAGTCTTGTAATCAGACTGGTGACTACCTTAATTGTCATCAGAGAGCCTTCATCCAGTAACTAATGGAAACAAATGCAGAGATCTACCGCCAAGCACTGGGTCAAGCTCTTGAAATCCTGTTGAAGAGAGGGAGGAAGGAATGTATGAGCCAGGGCGGTCAAGGTCATCACAAGAGAACCCACAGAAACAACTAACCTGGGCTCATAGGAGCTCACAGACTCTGGTCCGACAGCTAAGAAGCCTTCATGGGACCGACTTAGGCCCTCTCTATATGTGTGACAGTTGTGTAGCATGGTCTACTTGTGGGATTCCTAGCAGTGGAATCAGGGCCTGTCCCTAACACTAGATGGTTTTTTGGAAACCTATTCCTCATACCGGAGTGCCTTGCCCAAATACAAGGGGAGGAGCTTAGTCCTACCTCAACTTGCTATGATATGCTTTGTTGACACCCACAGGAGACCTGCCTCTTTCTGAACAGAAACAGAGGAGGAGTACATTGGGGGGAGGAAACAGGGGAGGTGGGGTGGGGAGAAAATGGGAGGAGAGGAGGGAGGAGAAACTGTGGTAAGGATGTAAAATAAATGAAAATAATTTAAAAAGAAGTTTAACTGCTATTTTCATTTAGCAGAATAAGAGGTTTCCCTTATGGCTCATGGTTTATCTAGTCTTAGGTTCTTGACTTCATTAACGGTGTCAGGTATGGATTTCACTTCATGGAGAGAGACTTAAGTCAAATAAAAAAATGTAATTGGTTACACATATAACATTTGTAACGTAACACTGTTGCACTAATGGGGAGTCCCATGCTGTAGAGGCAAGTCCAAGCCCTTCCCCTGCCTCAAGGGTTTGTGAGGTGTCCCATCATAGGTAGTGGGCTCCAAAAAGCCCACTCATGCATCAGGGATGGATTCTGATCCTACTGCTAGGGGGCTCCCCAAGCAGATCAAGCTACACAATTGTCTTGCCATGCAGAGGGCATAGTCAGGCCCATACAGGCTCCACAGCTATTGATTCAACTTTCACGAGTTCCCACTAGTTTGGTTTGGTCATCTCTGCAGGTTCCCCCATCATGATCCTGATGCATTTGCTCAAAGAATCCCTCCTCTCTCTCTCTTTGACTGGACTCCTGGAGTTCTCTGAGATACCATCTGACATCTGTCAGAAAGGCTAAGATAAAAAAACACTGAAGACAGCTTATGTTGCAGAGGACGTGGAGCAAGGGGAACACCCCTCCATTGTTGGTGGGAGTGCAAACTTGTACAGCCACTTTGGAAATCAGTGTGACAGTTTCTCAAAAAAAAAAAAAAAAAAAAAACTGGGAATCAATCTTCCTCAAGGTCCAGCTATACCACTCTTGGGCATACACCCAAGGAATGCTCAATCATACCACAAGGACACATGCTCAACTATGTTCATAGCAGCATTATGCATAATAGCCAGAATGTGGAAATAGCCTAGATGCCTCTCAACTGAAGAATGGATTAATAAAATGTGGTACATATACACAATGGAGTACTACTCAGCAGAGAAAAAAAATGATATCATGAAATTTGCAGGCAAATGGATGGAACTAGAAAATATCATCCCAAGTGAGGTAAACCAGACTCAGAAGGACAAACATGGTATGTACCCATTCATAAATGGATACTAGATGTAAAGCAAAGGGTAAGCAGACTATAACCCACAACTCCAGAGAAGCTAGCTAATAAGGAAGACCCAAAGAGGGATGCATGGATTGCCCTGGGAAAGGGAAATAGATAAGATCTACATGAGTGAACTGGGAATAAGGGATGGTAAATGGAGGGTAGTGGGTAGGGGATGAGAACATAAGAGAATGGGATGGTCGAGCTGGAATGGAGATGGAGTGGGAAAGCAATAAACGAGATATCATGACAGAGGAAGATATCATGGGGATAGAGAGAAACCCAGTGCTAGGGAAGTTGCCAGGACTCCCAAGGATGACCACAGTTTGGACTACTAGAAATAGTGGAGAGGGCGTCTGAACTGAACTGGCTTACCCCAGTGATCAAACGGGTGAATACCCTAACTGTCATCACAGAGGTTTTCTCCAATGACTGATGGAGGCAGACGCAGAGATCCACAGCCAAACACCACATAATGTTTCATAAAGAAAATTTTTCTTATGTCTATTATCAATTGCTTCTCTTCCTTAAAATTAGTTCAAATGTCACTACTTGGCATAGCTGTTTTCACTAGAAAGTATATAGGAGAGGTTAATTTTAAATATTATCTATTCTTGTTTTAAACAGATCTCATTTCTCACTGGTAGGATTTATCTTTCAAGTACATCATTTGCATTCAATGGTTGTGGCTATGTCTCCTAGCATCCACCGGAGGAAGAATCTTTAATTGGTCAACTCCCATATAACTAATCTGAACTGAAACACTTGAGGATAGTGCAAACTAATGAAGGCCAGATCCATCCCTGGAAAGCTATGAATACAGTCCAACATACTACAGACGGTAACTTTACATCCCAAAGTAAAAAGACTGGTTAACCAACAAGGCTTCCTTCCTTGAATAAGTCAACATAGACTATCATTTGTTAGTTTCTAAATAATATGACAAGTGTCTAGTACGAACTATCTGAAGGTCTGAAGGTCTGAACTGCAAATTTCAAGCAGTAATATTTCCAATAGCATTTTTAAAATCAGTATTTGCTGATCTAATAATTATGAAATATCTAGCCTTTCTTTGTAAAACGTAAAGAAATAGATTAAAGACAGGTATTATTAACATCTCGAAGAAGTGAGAGAGAGGCAAAAAGAGACACACAGAGACATGCTGATAAGCAAAAGAGACATTTAAAGAAGTCCACGTGACTTTTTATAAACTATAAATTGTAATGGAGGTTCAAGCTTTGCCATTTTCCTTGGAAGTTGATAGTGTTAATAGCATATACCTAAGTAGATATTTACATAAAATAAATTTTACTTTTTTTATCTCTAGTCTTCCTACCTTAATATGAGAATAATGTAAAGAAACAGGAAAAAAAAGAAGTACAAGTGAATCTGTTCCTTGAAGACTTTTTTTAATTTAAGCCATAATAATCAACACACTGTTTACAAATCACACAGGGATGCTACACTTTGAGAAGGTGCATGACCTCAAATTTTCCTCTAATTTATTATTATTACAAGTTTTCCATAATAGATTGCTGATGGGGAAGTGAAATATTTGCCTGGTGTTTTAGGGAAAGATTTTTCCTCCAGATGAGATTCATAACTAGTCTTATATGCATAATTAGATTAGAACTCATCTTAAAGGTGACCTTGATTTATTTAGCTGGTTAGTCAGTAGATACTTTATGGAGTTCAATATTTTAAAGATTGATCAAAAAAGGAAACTTTTAATGTCCTTAATAGGGTCATTAGTGAAATCACTAGATGAAATTAAACTGAAGGACAATCTCAACAAAAGTCTTTTTAGTTCTAATAGCATACCCCTGGGAACATTAATAGCTAGTGTAAATTGGTGTCTATTTCCTTTATCTCATTTTCTTTATCTGACTTAAGTAGATAACACTTGATTACATTAAATACAAATTAGAAGCCCTCCTGTTTTCCAAACTTATTCTTTTGAAAATAAATGCACAGACCGTTAAAAATTCAAGGAGAATTTTTATGGAAAGTAAATCATATTTTTAAAAAATTGATACTTTTATGAACAATAATAGAATAATATTATTTTCAATGTGGAATTGTATCATTTTTTTCTGTTTTGATTTGTAATTAATTAACCAAAAGAAGGAAATGAAAAATCACTTCAACAATGATGGTTTAAGAGTCTCAAAGTCATCAGAAAAGACAGCACCAGCCAAGAGAGAGTTTCTCATGTGAGAGAAATGTATGAATTTTCATGTACTATCCCTCCCACTCCTCCATAGACTTAGATGCCATGGAAAAGACCTCTAGAGACAGGCCAGGATTGCTATGTCCCACCTAGACTGTGACAGCATGACCTCCTGACCTGATTGTTCTTCTCAATAAAAGAATGATGCATAAGCCTTGCTCTGTTAATGTAAGAAGCAAATCTAATAAGAGGTGTGAAAGCAATCTAAAAACTACAAAATACCACTCAGATAAAGGAGATTTGAGAGGTAATACTATTTCATCCTTAAGCTTGGCTTTACATTGATCATCTAACCAGCATACACCATTTTTGGTCATGATGACATTTGTTCCTTGCTAAATCAAATGCAAACAATGCAGGATATTCAAGTATCTCTTCCAGCTAGAATCCACAGCCTGGAAGCGCACTTTGAATAGATTATAATAAATATGTTGAGAAAGCTGAAGATCAGTGATTTAAATTCTTCCTAAATATAGTATTACAAAAAGAAATACAAAAGCATCAAAAGCCTACTAGAACACTAAACATGTTTTTAAATATTATGAGATACAAAACAAATACATAAACTATGCCTTGTTTATGGTAACATCCAGAAGAATAACATGAGTACATTTAGACATTTAACACTGATATAGCTATTATTTATTCTTTTTTGGCTAGAGCTTTTAGACATGCCCAAATCTGTAGATGTTAAGAAATAAAGTCGTGACTGAAATTAATAATGTACAAACAACTACAAAAAATACATAAATAAATTAAATGAGAATTTTTTATTGAGAAAATCAATAAGATTGATAAAATCTTAGCCAGAGTAAAAAAAAAAGACAAAAGTTCCAAATTAAAAACAAAATAGAGATGAAAAGGGGGGGCATCTCATCAGACACTGAGAAAATTCAGAGAACCAACGGAAGATACATTAAAAATCTATTCTCCACAAAACTGGAAAACCTAAAAGAAGACGATAAATTTTGTAATATTTATAATATAAATCAAGATCATAAAAGCAATTTAAACAGATTAATAACTCTTGGTGAAACAGAACTGTGATTAATAAACTCCTGAAGTTACTCTAGCAGATCTTTACCTATATCCCGTCTCTCCTCCAAATCTAGCTCCTCAGTCTCATCCATAGCTTTGTAGCAAACCACCTGCTGATGCCTCACTTCCTTCTCTGCTCCCATCTCCTGCTAACTACACAGATCTTCCCTTTCTAATGTCCCTCCCCTACAATTCATTGCTTTATCTGAGCCCCCAACTTCAAGGGCATTCCCTGGGAAGCCACAGAACACTCTAGACAGGAAAACAAGTAGGCTACTGTAGAGCTTCACCTCTCCCTCAGCTTCTCCAGGACCCATCCCCCAGTCTTATTCCCAACTCTGTAGCAGACTATATGCTGCATCCTCCCTCTCCCACCTTGTCCCCATCAACAGTGCACCACATAGATCTATGCCTCTGAACTTCCCTTATTCATTGTTTAACCCCAGGCCTGAAATCCAAGCATCCTGCAGATCCATAGATCACTCCTGCCAGGAAAGCAGGTAAGCTAACTGCAAGTCTTCACCTATCCCTTTATCCTCCAAGTTTTATCCTGAAGTTTGATCCCCAGCTCTGTTGCAGAGCATCTGTGCTGGCTTCTCCTCTAAGTCCTTATTCCCAGGGAATTAAGCAGATCCTGATGGAACACATGCTTCCTCCTTTCAATAGACAACCCCTCCTAACCTATCCCCATTCCTAAGTATCAGCTCCCAATACCTAGAAACACATTCTATCTGGAACCCCAGGTGGCCATACTTATCAGAATTGAGAAATATTTCTTTCCTGGCAACACATAGCAAGTACACTCTCCAAAGAACCAGAGATGGCAACAGAAACCAAGGAATAAAACATACAGCCAAGAAATACAAGACCAGATATCAGCACATAGAATTTCTATCTACCCAAACTCAAATAAACTCATGGCAATGTAAAAACACAATGAAGAAAGCCAGCATAAAATGTCTCCACTGGAGTCCAGCAATTCAACCAAAACAGGACTAGAGTATTCCAACATAACTGAAACATAAGAAAAAGACATTAAAATAGTCTTTGTAAATTTGATTGATGTCCTTGAAGAGGAAATGTATAAATATTAAAGAACTCTATAAAAACCAAACAAACAGGGGAAGTAAATGAATCAAATAGTTTAAGACCTGAAAGTGGACAAAGAATCAATAAAAAAAACCCAAATGGGGAAATATGTAAATGAAAATTTTAAAAACTGGAACAGGAACTACTGAGGCTCAAGCATCACTATAGACTATAAGAGATGGAAGAGAGAATCTCAGTCATTGAAGACACAATAGAAAACAAAAATACCCCTACCAAAAAATGTTACATCTGAAATACTCATAGCACAAAATATCCAGGAAATCTGGAACATTATAAAAATACAAAATCTATAATGAATAATAGAAATAGAGGAAGAGTAAGCACAAGTCAAAGCCACAGAAAATATTTTACACAAAATCTTAGAAGGAAGTACCTTTTAAGGCAGAAGAAGAATATAGAGCACCAAGTAGACTATACTAGAAAAGAAAGTACTCAGAGCACATATTAATCAAAGCACTAAACTTACAGAGCAAAGAAAGAAAATTAAAACCTTCACAAGATAAAGACCAAGTATATATGAAGACAGGCCTAATAGAATAACACCTCACTTTTCAATGTTAACTCTAAAAGTTAGAAGGGCCTGTAGAGATATTCTATAGACTCTAAGAGATCACTTGTGGCAGCTCAGACTACTACACTCAGACAAACTTTCATTCACAACAGATGGAAAAAGAAAGACACTTCACGATAAAACAAAAGTTATATTGTATGTATTTACAAACCCATCCCTACAGAAAGAACTAGAAGGAAAATGTCAATCTAAAAAGGTTAACCAGTTACACCCAATAAAATGCAAGGAATAAATAAGCCAAATGAACAAATCAAAAGAAGGGAAACATACACACACATACAAGCACATACACAAACACACAGACCACCACAACAAAATAAGAGGAATTAACAAATATCACACCTTTACATCTCTCAATACTAATGGTCTCAATTCCCCCATAAAAACACAGAGTAACAGCATGAACGCAAAACAGGATTCATCCTTTTGCTACATCCAAGAAATATAGCATAACATCAAGGATAGACATTACTTCATGGTAAAAAAGTTAGAAAAATGTATTCCAAGCAAATGGCCCTAAGAAGTAGGCTGGCATAGACATCAAATTCCAACACAATTCTTCAGAGAAATTGAAAGGATAGATTTTAGCTTCTTATGGAAAATGAAAATAACTAGGATAGCCAAAACATTCTTGCACAATAGGAGAATAGCTGGAGATAATCACCATCCCCTATCTCAAACTAATACAGAGCTATAGTAATAAAAATGTGGTATTGTAAAACAAATAAACAAAAGAATAACAGCAACAGAAAAGAAACAGAAACATTAAGCAATGGAGTCAATATATATATATATATAGGTTACATATACACACACGTATATATACATATATATATATATATTTATATACATAATATATATATATATTTATGAAACAGGAGATCATGTCTTCTTTAGGAAAGTATTGAAAAGTGCAACTAAACAGCTCTCTGAGGAAGCATTGTCCATTGTAGAGTCAGGATACATAGAAAAACAGTAACTGGTATATTGAAGAGCCCTGGATAGCATTACTACACGATGGAATTTACTCATGATAGTCTGTGAGTAATCTTCCTGTCTTTATGTTATTTTAACTTCCTCTATTAAACTATCAAAAAATGATTTTTAGGTAGGAATTTAGATATTTGTGGACCTTGGTCATTGTGGTTGGAGGCCCCTCCACCACAATTAGCAGTTTGTAAAACCAAATACTGAATGTTGGATTGTGGTTATTGCCAAAAGAATGGGATCTAAGTCAAATATCTAGCCCTGGGTGAAGACATGAGATTGTGAATTGGCTAGAAGGGCTATTAGAAAATTATGTAAACTTTAAAATATCGAGCTACCTAGCACTATTCCTGATGAATAAATGTCACAAACCATTGTTCCCTCTAAGTAGAGTCAATACAAATGAGCTTGTCATTTTCCTGAACAGGAAAAGCCCCTTCAGGAAGAGCTGCCTGTCCAAGATATTTTGGAAATAATATATTGTCTGTCTCAAATGTAAATCACAAAATGGTTGTTTTGTTTCTTGTCATCTTAGAGTGCTTCAGTTTAATCTCTAATAAATTCTACTTTCCACACTGTTCTGTGTGGCTTCTCTAGTTCCTTTGATGAAGGTCAGAAGGACAAGGAAGCTGAGCCTGGGTTCCAGCAACTTTGATTTGCAGACTTAATTTTTATGATTCCCAACACATGGCAGCATATGCTTCTTGTCTTTGAAGACAGCAGGAGCTAAAAAGGGGAGGGGGGTACTACATGTGCACAGCTTGGTAGTCATGTGTGGAGTTTGACCAGAGCAGGACTTGGGTGCTTGCAGCAAGGGATGAGAAGTGATTTGTTTAGCAAATGGCCCTAGGAAGCAGGCTGGCATAAACATCAAATTCCAACACAATTGTTTCAATTTAGTGATTCTCTTTTCCCTGTGGCTAGCATTCCCAGAGAGTGAGTTAGAAAGTTTTAGTAATGTATTTATTTCACATATACCTATATTACAATTGTAATGTAATATTATGAAATAACAAATGGAATAATAAGATTTAAAACAACAATAAATGGAAGTATTTAGAGGGACAATGACTTTTTGCTGAGTTAGTTTTGGTTTTTTTTTTTTTTTTTTTTTTTTTTTTTTTTTTTTTTTTTTTGCCTTACAAAGGAAATTGTTTGTCCCCTAAACAGAACCCCCCAAATTTCTGTGTTAGTGTCTCCTTTAGCTTGTGAGCAAGGACACTCACCTCAAAAATCACAAAGCTCAGGCATTATCAAATAATAATCAAATTATTTGGTTGAATGTTTGGTTTGCTATGCAAACGAAAATATAACAAAAGTGCTTAAATCTGCCAAATGCCTCTAAAAGAGAACACAACTCACTATTAGTATCATACATTTACAGTGCAGCATCTGTTAGATAAGTAGTTCCAATCTCATAAAAAATTCACTAGCAATAATACTGTTCTCTTTCTAAAGGACTCTACCAGATAACTGAATCGATGGAATAGACAAGTGCCTGGCTTTTTAAGAAAATATTTAAGTCATATAAATTATAATGGTTGTTAATACACATTATTTTTAATAAGACTATTAATCTCTCAGGCTCAGTTCAGAAAGGAAATAACATCAATTAGATAATAATATGTAATACAGTGTTCACATGTCATCTAATTTTATAACTTTATTGTCTTCAGAATATAAATTTTATTTAATGATAAAAAAACATGGCTCACCATGTTTCAATAGCTTCTCCAGAGGTACTCCAGTGCTACATGGGAAAAAAATTAAAAATAAAAAAACAAAACTACAGCAAAACAAATCTACTGTACTTTCAAGCCTCAAATATCCACTCCTTGTTATTTCCAATGAATATCAATATTAACATATCAGTCAATAGATAGGCAATTCAAATTCAAAACTGAATGCATACAAAAAAACTTACAAATGCATTTCATTAAATGGTCTGTTATTATGTTGCAATATGAGCAGGTTTGCTTTAGTCAGATGAAAACTAAGAATCACAGAGTTCTAGGAAAATAATTGTTGCTCACAATTGATTTGGCTTAAAGGAAGTAAAACTAATTTTGTAATTAAACTTGCATACAAGTAATCAATAAATCAATACTCTTTTATAAGGCATAGTTTAAAACAAATCAAAACTGGAGAAGGTGACTTTTGAACGGGGGCTTGAAGAGACAAATTACAGTATTGCTATGACAATGTATTACTTAAAGTAAGAATTGATGCATATAGCTGTTTGATCTAAGGAATTTTAGAGGGAAGCCAGCACAAAACAGATACCACACTGTTTGAAATTACCATCCTCAAATTATAAACTCAAATGATTGTTTGTGGCAAACACATTAGATGTTTCTTATAGGAAAGCCAATTCAACTTTATTTCTCAATGCATATTTTTGCTAAAAAAATGGTTTGTTAGGTTTAACTTCCTATGAAAATGAATAACAAGTCATTTCACCTGTGCAAATTAAAAATCTCAAACAGGCTTACTGTATGAACTGAGAATCATGTCAAAGGGAAGTACATATCTAAACAGGAAAGACCTTGGAAGTGAAAATGAAAATTTCACTATGTGCTCTGAATGTGACAATGCCACAGATTTTCAAGAGTCAGAAAACAAATGTGATGTCAGCTCATAGGTTTATGCCTTTTTTCATAGGTAGCTTATAATGGTTACTTTTATTGTTTTATTCATAATAAGACTTGGGAGTGAAGTATTAGGAAATAAACCTGATTGATCTACAGAGTGACAGAGAAACAATTACCTGACCCTCTTCTCTACCTTCCCTGATTGAAAAGACCACACATCTTTTAAGCCTCTCTTTATTATCTCTGAGGCCCTCTATTTTCCTGAGTCCTCCAGAAAACTCTTTGGTCTAGTCCATTCTTAGTCTCAGAGAGACAACACAAACAAATCCACAACAGTAGCTCTGTGCATAGCAAAGAGTAGACTATCTCCTTTGTAACAAGACATGATTATAGGTGACTTCTTAGTATAGAAGATGTTAGACTAGCTTTATGTGTGTTTACATAACTGAATGTATATAAAGTACTCTAAAAAAAGTCCATGAAAGTGAAATTTAATAAAAATTGAACATTAAGTAAATTGTTTTATTTTGGTTATTACTATGTTGGAAAATTGTTTTCATAACCCCATAGATTTTTGAATATTGGTATATAAAACACATTGAGTGTTAATTTTCTTCAACATAACTCTTGTAACTATTGCCTCATTTCAAATAAAATATTCCATGGATAAAACATATTACACACTTAACACATATGGTGGTCTTATAATTTTATTTTTATTGGTCTAAAAATGTTAATAAATAATATTTAAGCATGTTATCAATGGGATACATAGAGTCATGGTGGCCTTGAGCCCACTTTGTCCCAGCATGGTCGAACTATTGTACTAGCCAGATCCAGGGAGGGGTAATGAGACAAGTATGGGCAGGGCCAAAGGCAGATCTCAAGGGGCCATGAGTACTATGGGAAGGAGCACGAGGGATTCTGTGTCAGTGGACAGCTCCTTTATTGGAAGGAGGCAAGGGACATTTATACCCTGAGAAGAATGGCCAGTTAGATTCATTTGGTGGTATGTCCTTGGTTGGGGTAAGAACATCTGGGGCTCTTCATTTGCATAATCAAAGGCAACAGGGATAAGGGAAGGAATCTTATGGGATCATATAGGAAGTCCAGCCTGGGATGTTTAGGCAATCAGATAAGCAGCAACCAGTCCCTGTAGCTTTGGAGATGTGTGAGATTATCATTTACTGCGTGTATCAGGGCACATCCCCACTTACAGAAGCCTACCTGCTGGGTTCTGCTGGCACCTGGGCAAGGTGGGAAAAGCAGCCAAATTCCTGTCTCTCTCAGGATGAAAAAACTCAGGGTTTTAGGCATGCTTCAATCCCTTCTTAGCTTCTGGCCAGCTCCACACAGACCCACAGCTCCCCAAGCTCCTTGATTTCTTTTTTAAGGAGGAAGTATCATCATAATCATTGGTCACTTTTTGTGGAAGGGCCTAGTGTTGGACCAGGACCTGGTTAGAGGCAATCCTTGTGATGTTGCTCATCTGACACTGTAAGAATTGAATAAAGGGTGTGGGGCGGGACTGGGAGAGTCCCAATAGCTAGAGTGAGGCCAAGAAGGGTAAGGAGACAATCCAGCAGAGGACTTGAACACCAAGACCTAGAGTTGTGGCAGACCAGTAGGACCCACAAGAAGTTTATGTGTTCTGTTCCATCAGCTCAGACTCATTAACATAAAAACAACATTCTTCCTCCAGTATAACACAAGTTCCCCTTGTTTAATAGTTATTAAATCTAAGGACCTGCTGTTTTGTAGTACAACTCCTGCTAGGGTGGTTATCTGTAGTCATCAGTCAAGTTCCTCATATACATATAGATGGACATGTGGGATAATCATTACGAGGGTGCAAAAACCTGTAAAGGATGAGTTAAAGCAACGTCTGATGGTTCCTTGACACTGGAGAAAGGCAGGAGAATGAGCACAGATAATTTTAATAATAGTGTTGTTGGAAGAGCCCCTGGGATGGGATGTAGAAGAGGGTCTCACAAGGCAGAAGGGAAGGTAGGAGTCGCTTTTATAGAAAACTGGGTATTGAAGAATTATCTTGTAAAGAGACACTAACGGGAACAGCTGCGAGCAATGGCCAAGAGAATGAAGCACAGAAGAAACATCGAGAGGCATTGAGGGGGTGTGAGAGGCAGCAGGTCAGCAGCATATTGAACACACTGTAGTCAGTCTGGACTGAGCATTTCTTCTTAGATGTGTCTCCTATTATTAAGAATATTTTTATAGGTTAGTGTGGACAGGGAAGCCTGCACCAACTGTTGAGAAATATGAATATCAGCAGTGTGATATGCAGCATAACTGGTGGGATATAGTTTTCCCATGAATCTTGTTCTCCATCTTTCATCCCAGGGGTCATCTATAGTAATGGTGAGATTGTTATTTATGTTTTGAAACAGGCTATTTCTGTGGGAACTGAGATCAATTTCAAAGGAACACTAACATCAAGCACCATGACCCTGATTTGTGAGGCAGCCATTTTCGATCCTTTAGTTAATAGAGGGGAAAACAGGGGTAGGGGAGTCACAGAGGTGGAGGTAATATAGACAGGAGTAGAAAGAGAGCTTAAGCATCCTTGGCTGGGGTAGTCTGCAGACCTGATCTCCTGGTTCTTGTCCTCATAGGTTTCTGGAATGGAAAAATGCCAATGGTGGGTGTTGGGGAGAGAATTAGGGGGTTGAACAGTGGTGGGACTGGCCTATATTAGAGCAAAGACTGTCATTAAAATAGCAGAAAGGGAGGCTTGGGTGGGGAGCACATTCTTTAGGCGGTGGCCAACAGGTTTTGGATGTCCTTCCAGGAGATCTTGTTGCTCTACCAAAGGTGGCGTTTCCTCTGTCTCCTCTGTCCATGAAGCATCAGTGAGAGGTGGGCCATCTTTCTGGTCAGTGGGGTGATGTTAGGCACTTCTGGCTAGGACTCAAAATATGTCTCAGTTGGTCTGTGGAAAAACCAAAGCAAAAACCCCTTCGAATTGTGAGGAGGGGGATTGGATCCCTTTCATATTCCATTCCAGGGGATCATGCCATCATACCAAGATGGGAGGGGTTGTTCCTGGCATGTGCCAGTGGAGGGAAATGGGAGGGTATTTGGAAATCTTGTAGATATTGAATACATTTTGGCTTGCCAGGGCTAACGCCAATTGTATGTAAGGTGTATCAATGCTCCCTCTCTCTCTCTGTTTTTAAATTTGATCCTCTAGAGCTTAATTTTTTTGTTGTTGTTGTTGTTTTGTTTTATGACCCCTTAGCCCTGGTGATTGTAAGGAATCCCCATGTGGTGGGCAATCTCCCATTGTGACCTGAAAGTCGTGAGTTGAGAGTTAGTAACAACAGGACTGTTGTCAGTCTTTGTCTGTTGGGGGATGCCCATGATGGTAAAGGTAAGAGCATGTGGGGAATTAACTTCTTTGAGTTTTCACATGGCTATGGCCTATGTGAAGAGAGAGTAAGTGCCTATTGTAACAAAAACATATTTTTGGCCGGGCGGTGGTGGCGCACGCCTTTAATCCCAGCACTCGGGAGGCAGAGCCAGGCGGATCTCCGTGAGTTTGAGGCCAGCCTGGGCTACCAAGTGAGTCCCAGGAAAGGCGCAAAGCTACATGGAGAAACCCTGTCTCGAAAAACCAAAAAAAACAAACAAACATACTTTTGTTTCGTAAATTGGGGCATAATACCCTGTATCAGGTAGGGACTGAGGGATGCTGGAAGAAGCTGGCAGCCAGGTCCAGCTTTGATATGTTAAATAGGCACTTCAGACTTTTGTCCCAAGTTTGAAACATATACATTGAGGACAGAGGTAAAATTAAAAAATAGCTTTTATTATAATTTTAAATATTGGCCAAGATGGAATTTGGTTTGGACTACCATTTGGAAACTTTCCAGCTGTGTGGCCTTGAAATATGTGTTATCAGGGCATATATGGACAAAACCCTTAGGCTATAGTACTTTCCCATGAGGCTTTGTAGTTATTTTCCAAGAACTACAACTCCCAGCTTTCTAGGAAGTCACCTTGTCTTTGGGCATGTGAAATTTACAGGTTAACCTCGGGTCTAACATCCTCCCCTGTAATTGTATCCTGGATCAAATCCTTGGCTCTATGATGGGTGCTAGTTTATTTACATTTGGGTCTAATAACCATCTTAATGGTATCCAGATAGGAATTATTGTTTAGTCTCTGTATCAATGATGTAAGAGCCAGTAGTAATTAACAGAACGCACAAGCGTCAAAGCCCCTATAATGGATAATATCTCTTTTTTTCCTGCATAAAGCAGACCAAGTCTCATATCATATTGTCGAACCATTTTAGTTAATGTATCTACCTGTTGATAAATCTGAGCCCACTTTTCCAATGTATCAATTGGCATTATAGGAAGCTGTTTTGTCCCTGTGTCATGGAGTTTTCTTTTGACTTAGTCTTTATTTTTGCCTGTTAAGTGGGAAGGGAGGATGTGCTCTCTTCTAATTAATATGATATATAGATAAAATATGGTCTGGAGAATTTTCTGTAGGCACCAATTTAATAATGTAGAAAATGTTATGTCCCAACACTATCTGTTTATGAATAATGATCAGATGTTCTCACAGAATTATTTTCTTTCTATTCTTCAAGAAAGGAATCACAAATTCTTCACACCAAGCCAGTGAGCTATCTGCATGCATTTGGGAAGGAGAAACATTTTCATTGGAATTCTCATGTTCCATTGATTGTATCCACATGGCTGTCCCCACTGGCTCCTTTTATGCATGACACACTCTGAGTCAATGATATTGGAAAATCTGGCTGGTTATTGAAATACATCAAGTCATAAACATTTGGCTTCAAGGACTTTATGATTGCTGTTGTTTTTCAGGGTACTTCTGCATTTCTGCATTCTACATTGAGAACTCTCCCTGTTCCACTAAACAGTGTGCTGTATGGCCAGCCCAGCTATTTTGGCTTCTTTATGTATTGCATCAGTGAGGATGGCCCATCTGTGTGGCTGGGATGTAGAGTGTCATAGGCAGTAGCTGGAAATGCTGAAGAATTGGCATTGAGGTTGAGGTCTGTTGTAACAGTCTGATTGTTTTTTGCTTGATATACTGGAGTGGTGAGAAGTTAGCTCTCTCTGGGTATATTTCCATTCTATTTATCATGGTTTTCATATGTGGATCATATTTCCCAATCCATATGTAGAAGATATACACATTAAAAGTTATTGTAACAGATTCAAACAGTGTTCCTATATAGCAATCTTAACACTCAATTCTTCTTAATCTCTGACTCCCTCTGTCTCTCTGTCTCTGTCTCTGTCTCTCCGTCTCTCTCTGTCTCTGTCTCTCTGTCTCTGTCTCTGTCTCTGTCTCTGTCTCTCTCTCTCTCTCTCTCTCTCTCTCTCACACACACACACACACACACACACTAATATATTTAGTTTGTCTTCTTTGTCAAGTTTTCACCAACTACTACATATACATTCAAAAACTACATCTGTACTTATTATCTTTCAATTTATTTTGTCATTATTCTCTAAACAATACAATGTAACTACTACTCACAAAACATTTATCCTGTTTTAGGAATATAAGTAGTATACTAATAAGATACTGTCTAACAGTTTGAAAAGTAATCTGTAATTTTAATTTTTTCATTATATAAAAGTAAATACCATTGGTTCAAGGATTCAAATATATTTAAAAAGTAATTAAAGTAATGAAACAAACCTAAAAATAGAAATGAAGTAATGTATGCTATAAAAAATTAAGCCACTTTCTTTCATTTCTTATAAATGGAAAGAGATCATTTAATCTTATAAATGAATACTTATAAATGAATCCATCACATAAATACTCAACATCATATAATATATCATTTTGAATACCTACTTCATCATGATAAGCAAGTTTAGGTTGTGGGAACAGGGACAGAAGACTGGAAGTCATGGCCACCTCCTAGGAGTAAAAACTTGTAAGAGCTTTCTGAAGGATAACAAAGTATCATAGGTCATATTAGAAACACACACTGTCACACTGCAAATCAGCTTCAATAGTTATCTTTCTACCCATTTCCTACAAGTGTGTGGATGACTCATAAGAACTTGAAGTATTTATCATTTAAAAATAACAGAAAAAATTCTTTGAACACATTCAGAGACAGAACTTAGCAGGACATTCATATGTGGAATTCTGTGTAAAAAGTAAAACTGAGGTGAAAAGCATGTTCTGTAATAAAAATAATTGATATTTTCCAGGTCTTTGTGATATAATAAAACTATTCAAAATGAATGAACATAGGACAATTTACATTGTCTTATGAGATATTATAGTACAAATTTTATCTTAGCATATAGGGAGACATTATTATTATTATTGTTGTTGTTATTGTGTGTATGGTGTGAACATGAATGCAGGTACATACATAACATTACATGTACTTCCAGTTCACAGAACAACTGTGTAGAGTCAGTTCTCTCATTATACCTCATATGAGTTTCAAGGATTGAGCATAAGACACCTGGTTTGTATAGAAAATCCCTTTACCTTATTATCCATCACACTGCTTTATAATGATTTCTAAAGACTACCTTCCATTTCATTCTTTCTTTCTTTTAAATAATTTCTTTGTTAAGGAAATATTTGATCAGAATCCATTTGCTGCCAAATTACTTCTCTATATTAAACACTCCAGATATTTAACACATTCCTGAAAACTTCCAAATAGGATAGAAGCATTTAAAAAGGCATTATTTTGTGGAATTAAATAACACTCTTAAAAACAGAAAGTGCTCTAATTCTTCCTGTTTTGGAAGAAGATTGTCACCTAGGTATAGGCTGAAAGGATACTTTCACAGGTTCAGGGCTCTCAAAGTTGCACAGAGTGGGCCAAAAAATGAGTTGCAGGGAAACAATACTCATGTTAATTTAACAATTTAATCTTTTCTATCCTCCCCTTACCAAATGACATAACCATGTTGGAAGGATTAAGTCCGTGTCTCCATCTTCTAATACTTTCTCTTCAAGAAGTAGTTGTTGAGCACATTGCTAAATATATAATTTCAGAAAATTGCAAATACATTGGAAGAATGACTTATATTCTTTGATAAGTGTCATGATAGAAGATAAATTCTGATGAGAAGGTTTGAAAATAAATATAAAAGGTAATAAATATTTCAGAATCTAGTCAATTGGGACTGTGGAATGTTCATTTTGCAGCCTTAAGATAAACTTTTGTAATACATACAAAGTATTATGTCATTTAGTATATTCATACGCTTAATGTTCGCTTCTTTTGAAGCTGCTCCTCCTGTGTTCCTTGTCCCCTGTTACCATCTCATAACACAGCCAATAAATTTCCTATTTAAGTATCTATTTTGCTTTTGTTTATCTCTCTCGACAAACGTATAGATCCCATATGAAGCCTTTTCTAAAATCACATACCAGTTTAATATATAAATATTTAACCCCAGTTGATGTCAGAACTAATTTCCTTTGACATTCAATCTTAAGGGATTCTCTCAGGAATAAACATACACTGTTATTGACTCCCACTCTATTTACTTACTTAGCAATACTTTTTGAAAACACATTTCCAAATGTCTTCTTGACTACAATAAACATTGAATATTAATAATTTTATACAAATAAAATAATAACAAACAAATCCTGTTTTTAGTCTGAAAAATACATAAAAGCAAATGCTTTCCTTTACTATGTGAAGAGATCATTTATAGTTTTCCACCCACATAGTAAAGTTTGATGTAATAATGGGTCTGTAAGAGCAACACTGAAGCAGGCAGATTTATTTGTTTATAAACCATAATGTACAATGATGTTAACTAAGGCAGTATTTGTAATGGCAATAAGACCATTTAAAATCATCTGTTTGAAAAAGTTGATCCACAAGTTTGTGTATTTATATACCTTGTAAACATTTTTGCTTAATTTTTCTAAGTCTCATCTCTAGTTCTTTGCTTTAGCACTGCTAGCAGCACAATTTTTCCAAAATTTTCAAGTACTTGGCTCTTGGTGCTCTTATGAAAGGATGTAAGTAGAACCTAAGGCAGGACTACATGCATTGATCATTTATGAAGGGACATGGCTTGCAACAGACTGTGTAAATTTATTCCTGGGAGAGAGAGAATGGCTTTACTTGTTTATGAAAATTAAAACATATGAACAATCTTTATTTCAAAGTAAAACTTAAAAATAATAGGCACTAAGTGAATATTACCATTACTGTGCATAGTAAGACATTATCAACTTCAGAAAAATTATAAGAATGCTAATCAATTTAAGAAGCTCAAACACAATTGAAATAATATCAAACAACTATGTAACACAGAGTTATAACAGGAATGTTTATTTACTGTGACCTAGGTGTGTTGATTTACTCTGCAGTGTTGTTTCATGTGGTGTAGCTCAAAATTAAGAGTTTTCTCTATTCTACTTATTGTATTATGATATTCAGATAATTTTCAAATTTTAACTGTTTTGAAGCAGGCTATCAAACACATACATAAGCAACTAAATGTACCAGACTGATGTGCTAAAATTGGAATACACTTAAACATGTAAATATCATATAACAAATTAAAATGTAAGGTTATTATGTAATCATGTTTAGATTTCTTAGTATATATTTCATGTTTTGTGACAAAGACAATTAGGTAGTGTTTGAACACATTTTTCTCTCTAGACACAGTTCAGTAGAAAGACTGTAACAGTGTGGCTAAAAATGGTGAAAAGACAGAAGAGGAAAGCAATTTTCAAGTAGAACTCATTCTGTAACAAAAATTCAGTGACAGAAGCCTAACTCATTACAGATAAGTGAAGCCATTTTAAACATGTATTTTTTTAACCACATGGCAAATAAAACTAGAAAATGTAACATCTCCATTTAACATCCAAGCTTTATTTTAAATGATGTAAAATACAGTAAGCTTCAGGACACTGAATGCACTGACTCTTTGGGAAGATGATGGATATTTAAGATAAATATCAGCATTGTATGTAATAGAAAAAAAAGAGATGTAATTTTTTTGAAATTAGGAAGAGAAAAGAAACATCCCTGAACTATAAATGTTAAGGAATTTCTAACAATTGCTATAATTAGCAAAATTATTCCCCAGGGGAGAGACTACCCAGGAGTTTCCCCATCTGCCAGATGGCCATGCTTCAGTCCCACAGAAAGCTCCTGTCTGAACCTGTAGAGATCTGAGAGGCTGGAATTATAGAGTAAGTACTACATCCGTTTTGAACTTTTAAAAAGATGTGTGAGGAAATGTCTTCTGCTAGAATTTAATCAGTGTTTGCAGCATTTTCAGGTACTAGAATAATCCCTGGTCTCCCTGGTGATGTTTTCAGTGTGTAAAGGTTCATTTAAGGAATGTCTCTTCTCTTTTGGTACTATTTTATATCAGATATGATGATTGATTGAACTTTCATCTTTGTATGACCTATTTTTGTTATAAAGAAGTGCTGTCTTTGACTGCCTACAGAGTGCTCCCAGCACCTGGGCTCAATAGAAATAGTTTCAAGCATGGTTACAGCTCAAATCTCTGCGGGAGGCTGTACTGGCAGAAGCAGGTCAGTAGTACCAACACACCTCAGATCGATAATATAGCCAGACTGGGAGATCCACCTTGCTGGTGTCACCAGAGAGGGACCCCTATGAAGACTGCCTCACTACCATCAGAAAGTTTGATTTGTAATAGTGACAAATTAACCACTAACTATCAATGCTACAATACGTAATCACTGGAAAACATGGCCAGTCTGCCTACTTGGAAAGCTCCAAACCAGGGAATGACCCATCTTTAAAAAAGCAAAAAAGAAAAAGAAAAAGGTACACAGACCATGATGAACCACACCTACAATTGTCGAACTGCCACCACACACATGATCAATCATTTACAACCATGCACACACACACACACACACACACACACACACACACACATTTTTCTATACACTAACAAACATGCAGAGAAATAATATTCTATTTGACAAGATGTCTACCATCTTTAAAAACATCTGAGTGCAAAATTTTCACCATATAGATATTATGTTAAAAGTGATAATTGATAATGTTTTCTCAGAGCAAAATCATTTCACGCTAATTTTTTAAAAAGTGCAAGTTACGAGAAACCACAAAGGAGTGCTCTTTTGATTCCTCTAAAACCAAGATGTAACTCTTGAGGATTCAGATTTAAAGTACCATTAAAAAAAAAGACAGAATATTTAGTTAATGCAATTTTTCAGTCTTCATCCTTGTGTCCGTTAATGAACACAAATCATCTGTTCAGATAATTTGATTCATTTGAATATTCATCTGATTTGACTTATGTCTATGAGATGTTTATATTTTCCTTAATGACTTGTGTAACTTTCTGTGTAATTCAGTTTATCCACTTTCTGAGAAAATTTGCCATATATTTTCTAGTTTATTATTTTAGTTACTGTTTAAAAATGTTACAGTACTTTTCAAGGTATCCCTTCTTAAAATATCAATAAATTGTGGAGGTTCAATAGTGTAGAGCTTTATCAATCAAGGATGCAGTTCATAGGATTGCAGTATATCTCAGAATCATATACCTCTGTCTAACACAAATTCTGTGTGTTCCATATCATCTAAAAACAAAAAGAATTAAATCCATGGGGAAGGTGTTGTAGGCTTTCCATAGTAGATCTGGTAGACACTGTGACCACGAAGACTGACAAGGTATGAACAGTGTCATGGTAGAGCAGATCTTGTACATTGCCTCACAGGACAGAGAGGACCACAGGATCACACATGTCCATACATGAACTATCCTTCAAACTGCACATTGTTCTCTGCCATCTGGTTAGGACAAGTTATAGGATCCCTATAAATCAGTAATTGGAAGAAGTTACATGACAGTAAGCATTAAGGACTTAGCCACATCCTCTGGTATAGAGATTTTATCTTAGAGCATCAATATTCAGTTATAAAATTGCTTTGCTGTGCCATCAAGTGAAGCCTGTTCCTCCCAATATCTCGATCATGTCATAGGCTTATTGTTAAATCTCAATGCTTATGTGCCTTTTAAAAAGACTCTTATTTGAGGAAATTTGGATTTATTCTTTAGGATTTTCCCATATATCTATAAAAGAACAAATATACATAGATGAACATTTCCAGCTGTTAGGGAGGTAGGTTTTGACCCTACTCTCCTAATATGATTCACACATGAAATGACCCACCACAGTCACTGCTTCTCTATACTTTGGATATGTAGTTTCCCCCACACTAAATATGTATGTGCATATGTATGCACATAAGATAGCTCTGATACTTAACTACTTGGGGATGTAGCCTGTCTGCACTCCTTTGATTGTGATCAACCCTTCCCTGAAATATGGGTTCCTTTAAGTAGATTCAATCCAGCCAATTGTAGAATATAATTAGTCTCTCAACTGAGTTCAGATTCTTTCTGACCCAGTTGGACAGATGTCTCTTCTTAGATCCTATTGACTAAAATTTCAGATTCAACTTACCTGTGGATATAGACCAGTCTTGTCAGTAACAGCATTCTCAGCTGCTACAAATCAAGGACATGCACCCATGCACCTTCTTACATTGTCAAAAGACGTGTGTGTGTGTGTGTGTGTGTGTGTGTGTGTGTGTGTGTGTGTGTGTGTTTGTATGGATATGTATCAACAGACAGGTTACAATCTAGTTACTTCTTGAATGCAGTTTAGTTCAGAAGCAGGTTCAGGTTGTTGGGCTGGATCAGACTGAGGCTTCTTAACTGAGCCCAGCATAGTGGGAAGAAGAATACGAAGAAATGGAAACAGTAAGATTTGTTCAAATAAACTTGAAGAGCTCCAAACACAGCTGAGAAGAGCTCACTATCCAAGATAGAGGCCCCTGCTGATGTAAGAGGCCATGGGGTCAGGGATCTTTCAGGTATCCATGCAGTGGTTGCCTGGATCTTCATTGGCTGTACAGGCAGCTTCAGATACGGCCAGTCACCCCAAGCCTCTTATAAGAGAACCTAAGTTAAATTGAATCAGAAAAAGATGAAAACCTGGACAGGATTGGAGAGTACTGATGGTTTAGAATGCCTTAACAACAGTGTGATAAGCTACTTTTATAATGAGAAAGAAAGTGAAGAGCAGCCTGAGCAAATTCTAGTGTGTAACTACACATGTTTGCACATCTACCTAGCCTACAGTTAACAATAGGCAGAATCCCCTTAGGAGCACACTAATGACCAAATACAGAGGCTACTTTTAGACCAAATTAATTTCAAGTCAATCAAGCTGTGTTCTTTCTTCCTGTTTATCTGTTCTGCTTGGATAAATCTGGAAATTTCTTCTCCCTGATATGATATATGGAGTCCACAAAGCAGGACACAAAGCAGCTGAAATTTTGGGGACAGGGGAATATGTTATCACTGAAAAATTCACCTTTTCAGAGTGTTATGGAGGAATACACTATGTTTCTGAAACACTGGTTAGTGTTAGATCTCTTTCTTCTTTGGCTGTCTTGGCAGAAGGGACCATATTGTTCATGTCTAACACATAAATATGGTACATGTACCTAAAATAACACACTATGTGGTAAGACAGACTGGAACTCAAAACTTTCTCCACATTTTTATTCACACTACATTTTGTCTCTGATCGTTTTGAGTTCTGTTCTCTCACCTTAAATCTCAAAGTACAGTGTCCCTGGTTTTATGCTGAGGTCTTAGATCCACTTAGACTGAGTTTTGTGCAGGGTGATAGATATGGGTCTGCTTGCACTCCTCTACATACTGACGTCCAGTTAGACCAGCACAATTTATTGAAGATGCTTTCTTTTTTTTTCTATTGTATGTTTCTGGCTTCTTTAACAAAAATTGGGGGTTCATAGGTATGTGGATTTATATGTGGGTCTTCCATTCAATTCCATGGATCAACCCATTTGTTTTTATGGTAATATTGTGTGGTATTTATTACTATTATTCTTTCATACAGCTTGAAATACGGGATGGTGATACCTTTAAAAGTTCATTTTTTTTAAAGTACAGGAGTGTTTTAGCTATCCTGAATTTTTTCCTGTATGAAGCTGATTATTGTTCTTTAAATATTTGTAAAGAATTGTGTTGGAATTTTTATGGTGATTGCATTGAATCTGTAGATTGCTACTGGAAAAAAATGGCCCATTTTACTATGTTAATATTACCAATCCATGACTGTGGGAAATCTTTCCATCTTCTGATATCTTCTTCAATGTCTTTCTTTAAAGACTTGATGTTATTGTCATATAAGTGTTTCACTTGCTTGGTTAGTTTTATGCCAAGATATTTTATATTATTTGTGTCTATTGTGATGAGTGTTGTTTCTATGATTACTTTGCAACCTTTTGTCTTTTGCATATAGGAGGGCTACTGATTTTTTTTGGGGGGGATAATCATATCCAGATACTTTGTTGAAGGTATTTAACAGCTGTAGGACTTTTAGGTAGAATTTGGGGGGTTGCTTATGTATACTATCATATCATCTGTGAATAGTGATACTCTGGCTTATTTCTTTCCAATTTGTATCCTCTGATTTCCTTTAACTGTCTTATTTCTCTAGTTAGAACTTCAAGTACTAAATTGAATAGACACGGAGAGAGTGGGCAGGCTGGTCTTGTTCATGATTTTAGTGGAATTGCATTGAGTGTTTCTCCATTTTGAAGAGAAAGTAGGGAATAGCCTTGAACTCATTGGCACAGAAAATAATTTCCCTTAACAGAACACCAATAGTATAGGTACTAAGATAGAAAATTGATAAATGAGACTTTGTACAACAGAAAAGCTTCTTATAAGGCAAAAGACACCCTCAATAGGACAAAATGGAAGCCTAAAGAAAGGGAAAAGATTTTCACCAACTCCACATCTGACAGAAGGCTAATATCCGAATTATATAAAGAATGTAAAAAAGGAGACATCACCAAACAAAATAATCCAATTAAAAATGGGGTACAGATCTAAACAGAAAACCTCAACAGAGCAATCTCAAGTGGCTGATAAACACTGATGGAAATGTTTAACACCCTTAACTAAGGTCAGAAGTTTTTCCGTGTCCAGCCTGGCCCACTGTCAGAACAAACCTCTCTCATCTGCCAGTCCTGCAGCTGCTCAGACCCAAGTAAACATACAGAGGCTTATATTATTTACAAACTGGGTGGTCATTAGCTCAAGCTTATTACTGACTAGTTGGTTTGAGAGCAAGCTTGTACAGCCACTTTGGAATCAATATGGGGAGTTCTCAAAAATTTGGAATAGCTCTACCTCAAGATTCAGGTATACCTACCACTCCTGGGCATATACCCAAAGACATTCCACCCTACCACAGGGACACTTGTTCAACTGTGTTCATAGTAACTCCATTCATAATAAGCAGAAACTGAGAACAACCTAGATGTCCCTCAACCAAAGAATGGACAAAGAAAATGTAGAACATTTACACAGTGGAATATTATTCAGCTGTTAAAAACAATTACATCATGAAAATTGCAGGCAAATGGATTTAACTAGAAATAATGATCCTGAGTGAGGTAACTCAGACCCAGAAAGATCAATATGGTATGCACTCACTTATAAGTAGCTATTAGCTGGAAAGTAAAGGGTAATCATGCTACAATCCACTGACTCCTAGAGGCTAGGTAACAAGGAGGGCCCAAGAGGATATTCATAGTTCTCTTTGGGAAAGGGAAATACAATAGAATTTGAGGGTGTACTGGAGGTAGGTGGGGATAGGAATATGAGGGATCAGGTGGGGGTATAGTTAGAGAATACTGGAAGAGACTATGGTAATTGGTGCCATTTCTGGGATGAGGTAGAGATCTACTTCAGTGGAAACTCCCAGGAATCTATGAAGATAACACTAGTAAAGACTCCTAGTAGTAATTGGGGTTTCAGAGCCTGAATCAGCCATCTTCTATAACTATGCAAAGCTTTCAGAGGAGGAATTGGATCACCAATCTAGCCACAAAACATTCTACCTACAATTTGTCCTGCTTCCAAGATATTCTGGGGTAAAAGTGTCACATAACTTGTAGGAGTGGCCAACCAAATCTCTCATCCTCCATATCTGTTTAGGAAATGGCAGGGCTCCCATTAATATCAGTAAAATAAGGCATATCAAGCTGAAGTAGGACTCAGCATGTCCATATTCTTAATGAGCTACCCTCCAAGACTGATGGTTTATCTTATAGGAAATTGCTAAAAATCATTGGGTATCACAGCCATTTTTTGTGCATAAGGTGTTTTGCTTAATTTTAGTGGGAAAATGTTTATTTTTTTACTTTAAGATTTTTTTATTTTTCTTTCAACTGCAGTTGCCCCACCCTCCTCTCCTCATAGTTCCTCCTCCCACTTCCCCTCCCCCCCCAGATCCACACCTGTGCCATCATTGCCTGATTCATACCTTCCCTTCTTAATAGCATTATAACACATAAATAGATGACTCTTAATGAATGGATCATTGCAATTCCACAGTAAATATTCATGCCAATGCAGTACTTCTAGGATGTGGCTTTGTTAAAATATCCAATTTTAATTCTCCACAGTCATAAATTGTTGGAAGAATTTTTAATTGAGGATTTCTTTTATACTTTGTGCCACTCAACACTAACAGTTTTTCTGGGTTCACAACTTATTAGTAACAAAACAATTCATGTGTTTTGGCTTTTACCCTAATTGTTTTATGTGCACTGTCTTCTCTTAACCAAATGATTTGTCAATCAGGGTCTTGCATTGTTCTTTACTCTTGTCAGTTTTCTCAAATTTAAGACAGAATGCTTGCTATGTGTCTTTCCAAATATTTCAACACTATGGTCCTTGAGATTGAATATGATTGTGTCAATAAGGATTTGTGAAATTTCCATACTGTACTTCTGCCACATTTTTAATCAGCTCCCAATATACTTGCATAGCTGAAGTTTTCTCCAGTCCTGCCTGGCCCACAGTCAGGACAAATCTCTCTCACCCGCCAGTCCCACAGCCACTCAGACCCAACCGAGTAAACACAGAGACTTATATTGCTTACAAACTGTATGGCCATGGCAGGCTTCTTGTTATCTAGTTCTTCTATCTTAAATTAACCCATTTCTATTAGTCTATAAGTTCCCACGTGGCTTGTGGCTTACTGGTACCTTACATCTTGCTTGTCATGGCAGTGGCTGGCAGCATCGCTCTGCCTCAGCCTTCAACCTCCCAGCATTCTCCTCTCTGCTTGTCCCGCCTATACTTCCTGCCTGGCTACTGGGCAATCTATGTTTTATTTACTAACATTTCAGAGCAACACATTTAACATACAGAACATTCCACAGCACACTTGGATATCATTCTGTTCTACTTTTAAAAATCGAAACATGCTTCAGAGATGTCTCCATGGTTCAGAGTGAATTCTGCTCTTTCAAAGGACATGAGTACAATTCCAAACACCCATGTCAGATTACTCATCACTACTTATAACACCATCTCCAAGGGATCTAACAGTATTTCCTGGCCTTGATGGGCATCTGCACTCACATACAGTTAACCTTCAGTGCTGGAGAGTTGACTGAAGGTTAACTCAGCTTATAAATGAAACCTATCTCATAGTAGAGAACCAGGGAGTTGTTGTACATATTCCAATGTGAGGAAAGGTAGAACCTGCACTTGGGACTCCCTTAAAGCTTCTATATTTAATGAAAAACATTTCAATTCCAATAACATTGCAAAATGATTTTTCATAAAGAAAATATAAAAATAACTTTCAAGCTGTCCACCTTGAAACTAATAAAAGTAGTAACAGAAACATTACATTATTATGTAACATTCACTGCATTGCATACTTTTTATTTCTTCAAATTCCTGCAATCCTAAGTAGTGTTTGTAGCATTGTTTATTGTGAAGTGATTATGGAATAACTATGGAAATATGTTGCTCTAGCAAAGTATAGGAGAAGAACAGATGGATATCAATTATAGAGAACAATTTTGCTTTCCTTTAAATGTGCTTGTAGTAAAAAGAAAAATGTTTTAAAATACATGAGTAAAATATCTCTAAGAGTATTTTAAAATATTTATCCATTAAACAGCAAATGTTCTGTTTTGTTTTATTTCTTCAGAACATTAAACATTATGAATGTATACCTCCACATGAATCTATTCAACAAGAAATACTGCTGCTTCCTGCAGGCAGCCTACCCTTTCACATTGCCCAACTAGTTTACAGATTAATAAAGAGGCCATGCACTGAAAGTGCTTTGGCCACAGCACAATTGCCTCTCAGTATTAATTGTAGGAAACAAATTTAAAGCAAAAATATTAGGCACAGAGCTTTTCCACATCTTTTGTATGTTAATTCTATTCTCTCTTTATAAGGTACACCGATTTAATGGTTTTCATGTGAATGGTACCACAAGCAGGACATTTTTTTCTATATACACACTATGCTTTGCACATTTTTGCATATATCTTCTTTCCTCCATTTAAGTATTTGCTGTCCTGTAAACAAATATTGAGAAACCCTGACCATCCTAAGCCAGAATATCCATGACTCCTGTTGATCTTGTTCTCTCACAGGCTAGAGGTCATGATGCAAACTGCTCAAGAGAATGGAGAATTTGGACAGGAAATTTAAAATAATCTTTGATTCATATTAAAATGTAACAGAACTGTAAAAATGTAATTTTTCCATGAGATTGATCTATAGTGATGTAATTTGGTCCAACTATGTTCAAGTATCACAAAGAATCATGTGCCAAAGAGTTGAGATGGAATATGTGTTGATAATAGACTACAAACTGAAAAAAAAAACAAAAACAAAAAACTGCTCAATCTTTTTAACTTTGCCTCACTCAGGCCACCTCCTATTTGTAGACAGACTCACACCCACCACTTTGAACCTGAATTGACCTTGTCTTACTTTGCACTGGGGAATGCAGTAGAACAGATGAGTTATAAGTCACAAGTAGGCAGCACGGAGATTTTCAAGCTTTGTTTCCTATGTCTTGGCATTATAGTCTATCCAAGGGAACAGTATCAGAAGCCATGCTGTGATGGTTGATCTTGATTGCCAGAATGAATGGCTCTGGAATCAACAAATAAATAATATTTGTTGCTCACCTGGAAAGGGCTGTCTTGATCAATTTATTTGAAGTACTAAGACCTACCCTAAATATGGATGGTGCACTGTTGACTGCTTAATAAAAGGATCTGTGAATAGAAAAAAATCTTTTGGCCCCATTGTTTCTCCTCTGTCTGGAAAATTAATTTATTCTGCTAATGCCATTTGCCAAAACCTCCAGTAACATGATATTGAACACCAGGACAAATTTTGAGGAGATCTATTCAATTGTGGAGAGTGCATGCACGGAAGACTGCATTGCACTTGTTTATTTCTGAAGTGAACAAATCATTGGCATCTCACTCTACAAAGTTGTGTGTGATTTGTTAAATGGCCAGCGGTGATTCATATGGACTGCTTCTTGTGATGATTTTGAACAATATTTTGAAACAAATACAAGAATGAGAATGACAAATTTTGAAGAGTTGTGCCAATGGTGTTAAAAGTACATCAAGGGAAGAATACTGAAGGCACAGAAGAAGCTCAAGAGCATGTCTGCAAGCAGCAAGTAACAAGATATGCTGGATTAGCTCTACACAGATAACAGCTGATAATTCCATTTGTAATTGTTGGCAGTAGTAGGTCACAAGTTTCTGTGACCCTTATTTCAAACTTTCAGAAAAAAACAAAGTATTTTCTTTGGCTTCTGGATGTACAGTCTACTCTGAGAAATATTTCTCTTACAGAAAATAAATAGTTCTTCCCTGATGGCTAAGGATATTGAACATTTCTTTAGGTGTTTATCGCCATTTGAGATTTTTCTGTTGAGAATTCTCTGTTTAGGTCTGTACCCAATTTTTTAACTAGATTATTTGTTTTTATGCTACATAGTTTCTTGAATTGTTTGTACATTTTGGAGATCAGCCCTCTGTTTGATGTGGGGCGGGTGAAAATTTTTTCTCATTCTTTTGGTTGCCATTTTGTCCTATGCCTTACAGAAGCATTTCAGTTTCCTGAGGTCCTAAGTATTAATTGGAGATCTTAGTGTCTGTATTACTGGTGTTAAACTCTAAGATTCCATCTTATACCTGTCAGAATGGCTAAGATAAATAAAACCATAAATGACTGCATATGCTAGAAATTATGTGGAGCAACGGGAATGTTCCTCCACTGTTGGTGGGAGTGCAAACTTGTATAGTCATTTTGGAAATCAATATGACATTTTTCTCAGAAAATTGGGAATCAATCTATCTCAAGACCCAGCTATATACTCAAAGGATGCTCAATCATACTATTAGGACCCTTGTGGCATGAATTCTAATTGGTCTTAATAATAACAACACAGAGTCAGATATCAGAGTAAATGCTGAAAGATCAGAGAAGTAAATAAGCAGCCACCATCACCTCTTACCTCCAGGACTCCTCAGACTAAAAGGGGCATACCTCCTATCTCTGGCCACCTTATATTCCTCTCTTAGCCCAGCCATATCACTTCCTGTCTCCTGTCTGTAGAGACCTCCAGACTTCTATGGTAAACTAATAGCTAGCTCCACCCTCTGATCTTTAGGTAAGCTTTATTTGTCAGAGCACAAATAAAATATAACCACAGTGCAGAAATAGCAAGATGCCCACACCTCCTCATCTCTCTTCTCCAATCCTAGAATGAGTTCTAAGCACTCAGATTCCAGCTCCTTTCAAAACATCCAAGAGTCTAGTCTTTCCACTCACACATATAGATTTTTACAATTTGCCTACCTCCTTCTGCTACTCAACAACACAGGTGAGTCAGGAGGCAATGGAGTGAAGGCAGCTGGGTTTTGTAATTATAGTCAAACTCAAATACATAGACCATTTCTCAGTGTTTTTGCAATTAGACAGATTTTTTTTTAAAAAAACAAATTGTCGACTAGGGATGACAATATAGGCCTAAATGTGAGAAAACAAAACAAAAACAAACAAACAAAAGAAACAAAACCAACAAAAAAAATAGTGCATGGCATTCATCTAGGTGGTGGCTCAACATGACTATCATTCTTGCATCACAGCTCTGCCAGGAATTGCTTAGGGTCCAAAATTCTTCCTAAAGTGCCACTGTGTGTCAGTCCAATGGCACCTCTGCCTGCAATATGGAGTAAGTTTGTATACATGTAGGGTAGGTGAAAACTAGGTTAATCAGTACTGTGACTTAATGTCTAAATTTTCATTTCAGGCCTGGTGATAAGTCACACTCCCCAGTAAATCTAAAGAGATACAATTTCTAAAGAGAATGAGGTGAGGGTACCAAAGAGGGAGTGGGAAAAGTAGAAGGGACAAAATCAGCCCTGCTGACCAGTGGCTGTTCTACCATTTCGTGAGAATGGGTGGCTTCAATGATCCAAAGCCCACCTTCCCTTCCACTCCAAAGTTCTCCCAATGATCCATATGCAGACTCTGCTATTTCCTGAGTGCGTTCCAATTTCTCTCATGACCTTCAAACATAAGATCAACATAACCATGAACTTTATGAGTAAATTGGTATTTGCTGTGTCTGAGTGGATATGACATGCACACCCTCTCACACAGCACTCCAAATTACAAAGCTATGAGAGCACAAAACACATTCGGAGACAGGAGCTTGGCCCTTTTCAGTATGAGTCATGGAGGTAAATGGTGACAGTGGCTGCTCCTTTACTTCTCTGATATTTCAGCTTTATCCCTGTAACTGACTCTGGGTTTTTATTATTAAGACCAATTAGAATTTGCACTACAGACATTTGCTCAACTATGTTCTTAGTAGCTTTACTCATATATCCAGAATCTGGAAACAACCTAGAATGCCCTCTACTGAGGAATGGATATAGAAAATGTACATTTACACAATAGAGTATTACTATGCTATGAAAATCAATGACACAATGAAATTAGAAGGCAAGTAGACACAACTAGAAAAATCATCCTAAGTAAGGTAAACCAGACTCATAAAGATAAACATGGTATGCAAACAGTCATACGTGAATATTAGCTGTAAAGTAAAGGCTAACCATGCTATAATCCAGAGATTTAGAGAGACTAGGTAACAAGGAGAGTCCAAGGGGTGATGCCTGGATCTCCCTGGGAAAGGGAAATAGAAGAAATCTCCTGGTGGATAGGGGCAGGTGGGGATGGGAAGCTGGGGATTGCTTGGGTGGTGGATGGAGGTTACTGAAAGAGATAATTGGAAATGGGGGGCATTTTGGGGTTAGGTAGAAACCAGATGCAAGGGAAACACCCATAAATCTACAAGGATGATCCCAGCTAAGACTGCTAGCAATAGTGGATACATAGCCTGAATTGGCCCTCTCCTGTGATCAGATTGGTGACCACCCCAATTTTTATCTGAGAGCATTAATCCAGTAACTGATGGAAACAGATGCAGAGACCCACAGCCAAACCTTAAGCCAAGCTTGGAGAATCCTGTGGAAGAGAGGAAGGAACGATAGTAGGAGTCACAGGGTTAAAGGATACAACAAGAAAATTCACAGAATCAACTAGCCTGGCTCATAGGAACTCACAGAGTCTGAACCAACAACAAGGGATCCTGTATGCAACAAATTAGGCCTCTCTATATATATGACAGTTGTGCAGCTTGGTCTACTTGTGGGACTCCTAACAATAAGAGCAGAAACTGTCTCTAACACTTTGGCTGGCTCTTGGGAACCTATTTCTCATACTGGATTGCTCTGCCCAGCCTTAATACAAGGGGAGGTGTTTAATCTTATTGCAACTTGATATGCCATGCTTTGTTGATACCCATGGGAGGCCTACCCCTTTCTGAACAGAAAAAGAGGAGGAGGGGATTAAGGCCGGAAGGAAGGGAGGTTTGAGTGAGGGAATGTGAGTAGAGGCTGGGGAAACATAGTCAGGCTGTAAAATAAAGAAAGAAAATTAAAAATAGTAACTCTACCCAACATGTTTTCTGAAGTTACTTATCTGTAGTACAATAAAATATGATCAGGACTATGCCTTAAATAATAATATACTTTAGGAAGGTTAAAGAAGAGAGAGAGAGAGAGAGAGAGAGAGAGAGAGAGAGAGAGAGAGAGAGAGAGAGAGAACAGAAATGAAGAGATAGCTAGCATAATCATTTTCCTAAAATGTGCAAAAGGAAAAGAAATATTTTAGCCAAAAGCAGAACGAAAATGTGGTCTACAAAGGAGCTGGGTATCAGTGAATTTATTTTCAGGATAGGGATTACAGGAGAGTTGGAATAAGAGCCATCTTCTCTCTCTTCTAGTTGATTCCTATAACAGAGGGAAAAGTCAAACCAACCTGCCATAGACACAGAACTGATGATGCAAGTTCTGATTTGGGACATGAGGTGCTTATCTACAACAAAATACCAAAAATCACAGTCAAAAAAATTTATTATTTGAAAAATGCAAATGAGAATTTATAAAATATGAAGAATATTGAATTAGAAATAAACCTGGAAATTAATAAAAATCAGTCCTGGCAGTAAAACTTGAATAAACATTTAATTTAAGCCAGATCATTGACTACTTTAAACACACACACACACACACACACACACACACACACACACACACACAAGACAAGCTGTTAGCAACTGCACCAACACAATTTGTCAAACAGACTATGCTGTTAAAAATATTTGTCACTACTCCCAGAGGCCAACATTTCTATTTATAACCTATACCCTGGTTTCTTGATAGCAACAAGAAAAACCACAAACTGAACCCTGATTAGAGAATAGAGTGAGCCATATAAATTGTAGAATTCCTGAAAAGGGGAAGATGGTTCTCTATGTGCCAACAGAGAGATGCACAGTGGAAAGCTGTTACCTAGTCCCAGAGACAGACTTTCATGTGTTAGAACGTGCATTCTGTCTCTGCAAAGTATATAATGTGCTCACCCTCAATGTTCTTATTCATAAAATGAAGCAGCTAATGGAAGCCAAGCAGCACTCAGAATTATCATGCTTAGAACAGGGCACATAACAATCATTCAATAAATGGTAGCTTTGCTATTCCATGCAAGAGAGCTACTTAATTAAAAATACATCTTGTATCATTAAGCTCTCCACAGGTTGAGAGCATTAGGAAGGGGTAGAAAGAGATATTTAAAGGAAATGCAACAAACCACATGACAGCAGGGTTTTGAGAGTCACAGCTGGAAAATTACATTAATGTCATAGCACAGACAGCTGTAAGTCACAGGCCATGGAAGTCAGTGGAGGGATTGATAGCGGTGCTTTTATTTTGAATATAAAACTGATTGAAATCAAGCTAAATTTTTACATTCATTCCAACTGTGTCCACAAAAGGACGGAAAGTTTGTGTACTGAGAGTAAAAGAAAATATTTTTTTTTAAAAAAAAAAAAAACCTATTTGCTATTGGACTGAAAAGAATTAACGTGACCTGAGTTAGGGTTGAGGAAGGAGGTGTCACAGGCACTCATGTTCAGAAGAATCATGAGGAGATGTGTTTGCGGAACATGGTCTGTGTAGAATAGGTAAGATGAAAGAGGGTGAACTTCCAGAGACCTGCGTCTGAAAGGCATTTTGTTACTTTGTTTTACTCTGTGATAATTGTATCATGGTACAATATCCTTCTGGTGCTGAGGCATGTTTGCTGTTTATAAGATGTCAGTGCTCATAAATTATCCAAGCCTCTGGACCATGTGGTGCCTGCAGTATTTTCATAACTTGCATTTTCCTGATTGACGAAGACATAAGAAAACGATACTGATGTGTTCATGCCTCCTCTCCATATTTGCATGATTTAAAATAACAGAGAAGCTCACAAAGACATAATCCAAATTGGAGAAGAGACTGCTTTAAAGAATATTTCAAAGTGTTTTTAAAAACAAATCGTTGTGCACCCCAGTGACAGAAAATGTGTCTCTAAGATTGTGACCTAATCTGTATTTAATAAAAGAAATGTTACTTTTCAAACATTTTATAGGGGATATCAAGTAATAAACCAACAGAGTGTTCGAGAAATACTCCTTTTAGCTTTGTTTTGTTTAAGTCTAAAAATTAAATCCTGAAACCTGGGTGAATAGAGTAAGGTGAACAACTCTCTAAACTGTGGGGTCAGGGTAGATGAGGTACAGATCAGCCAGTTGAGGAACATAAAGCCCTGTGCCCACAAAAGCCACGTTTCTATAAATAAGTACATCTTTCATCTACTGTTGTGAATTATATGAAGAGATAATGGCTTAAAGTTAAATTCTGGTGAAAAATTAAAAGAAACTCTCATGTGTGCCACACTTAGAATATTCATACTTATAGAAAAATAGCAATGTCTCATCGTACACTCCTCTATCAGACTCCCACAAGAAGTCTCCATTGCTTTATAGGACTGAAACCTGAGTAGGTAGATAATTTTCAGCCCAAATATTTCAGGACATGTATAAATATATATGTATAATGTGCACTCCACCACCAAGGAGTTAAGTGTGCATAGCTTTCTTTCAGACTTCTTTGCCTTTGAAGGTCCCCCAAGAGCCACAATCTACCCAGCAATGCTAGGATGCAGAGAAATATGCTTGAGCCATTTTGCTAGGCCTAGTAATATGCCCAGCATATCCAGGGTGCTGCTTGCAGCTTCAGTCATTTGCTAATTGGGTGGCTTGTGATTTTCATTTCATTAATTTATTTTATTTTGTTTTTTAAGAATTTTTTTATTCATTTTACATACCAACCACAGATCCCCCTCTTATCCCTCCTCCTGCTCTCCCCTAGGATCCCCCTAGATCCACTTCTATATTTTCTCCTCCAAAAGAATAAGGGCTCCCATAGGGCATGAGCAAAGACCTCTGTGACTAAACTGAGGACAAGGGGGACATAGAGGGAAGGGGATGGAGGATGAGAAAACAAGGGAATGGGATGATCAAACTGGGGGAGGGACAGAGTAGGAGAGCAATGAAAGAGACATCTTTTTTTCATTTATTTATTTGTCTGTTTGTTTTTTGTTTATTTATTTATTTTCATTTTACATACCAATCCCAGTTTCCCCTCCCTCCTTTCTCCTAATAGAGGGAGACATCATGGGATTATGGAGAAGCCTGGTAAGAGAGAAATTCCCACTTATTCCCAAGGACAACCTCAGATTAGACTACTAGCAATAGTGGTGAGGATGCCTGAACTGGCCTACCCTGTTAATCAGATTGGTGAATACTCTGTCATCATAGAGCATTCATCCAGTGACTAATGGAAGCAGATGCAGAAATTTCATTCATTTTTAATTTCCCACTTGTAAAAATCACACAGCAATATGTACTTTATAAGTTCATTTTAATGATGAAGATACTGTGTTTATATAGTTAAAACTCTTGAGACGCAATAAACACTACAGATGTCATAGTTTTCAGTAAGATGCAGAATTTTTTTCAACTTTGCCATAATTGCTTAGTACATAGAAAACAATTCAGTTTTAAAATATTGTTTTTTGATAAAACTTGGAGTGAATGGTGGTGGAAACGCCAGCACTCAAAATTTAATGGAAGGAAGACTTGGAAATAAAACAAGAGTATTAAAGTTTCACAAGAATACAGCTAAATTATTCTGTCCTCCTTACATAGTAATGTGGAATTATTCCTCAGAACGCTGAAATTGACATTTAAATTGCACAGCTTAGGAACAATTTGCTATACACAGAACCTAGATTGCAAATATCGTTTTACCTAACACAGGAACAGTGTAATCAATCCAGACATGCTAGAGCCTTGATTCTTTCTTAATTTCTGTAAGACACATGTATGCATACTAAGACAGTCAATAGTGATAAAGAATACTAGTCTATGCTTATATGAAATCTATTCTTCTGCTTTTATTGCCAGCTTGACTTCAGAAAGTATGAACCCTGTAAAAGCATACTGTACTTCATTTAGTGATCCACATAACTTTGAATATTAATGTATACATTCCTAATATAAACCTGAATTTTTTTGAAATCGGGGTGAAGAGAGAAAGGTGAGCCACACTCCAAATTGTGTGGGCAGTCCAGACGAGGGGCTGAATAGTCAGTCTAGGAACATGCAGTCCTATGCCTATAAGAGACATGTTTCTATAAACAAGTACATCGTTTATCTACAGTTGTGAAATATATAAAGAAATTATGAGGGAGCAGAAGTTAAATTCTCCTGAAAAATTAAAAAAAAAACTCCCATGTTTGTCTTACTTAGAATATTCATCCTCTAGAAAAATAGCAATGTCTCATAGTAAAAAAGTCTGCCAGTATTAGCATTGAAGTTTTATAACTATTATATATTTCAATCTAACTCTGAACCCTTAAATCATTTGGTAAGCAACAATGACCAAAAGAAATCTCTTTGTAATGTCACTATTATAAACAAATATTGAAGCTAAAATCCTTGAAGCTAAAAATTTTTTAAAAAGTAATTAGAGTAATTCCATCACATAAGTACTCTTTCTGCCTTGTACTAGTCAGGACAGAATTAAATGTTCTCCACATCAGAGTCACTTGAAGAAATATAAACCTGTGGAAGTCAGTCTTCAGGTCTTCCTAGTTGAGGCGGTACTACCAACTACAAAATATATCGGTACCAAATGAGTTGATAGAATGTCGTAAATGCTTTTCTCAGACCAGTTAATGAAGGTCAAGGTTAATTATCTAGCAGTAATAACCACTGTGCATATCACTACTGCGAATTTCATGATGATCCCAGCAGTGGGAAAATAATATATGTCACTCAGCTCAAATTGAAAAGTTATGACTGTGAAATGTTTCACATTAGACTACTGAGATATTTATAAATATCTATGGACTTAGATATATTTATTATCTTTCAGAAAATGACTGGCTAATACAGAGAAGTTTACATACTGTATGATATCTAATACTTAGATATTCTAAATTTTTTATTTTTTATTTATTTTTTTATTTTTTTTTGGTTTTTTTGAGACAGGGTTTCTCTGTGTAGTTTTGTGCCTTTCCCGGATCTCGCTCTGTAGACCAGGCTGGCCTCGAACGCACAAAGATCCGCCTGCCTCTGCCTCCTGAGTGCTGGGATTAAAGGCGTGCACCACCACCGCCCGGCAAATTGAGTATTTTCTTCTGGTTGCATAACTCTATAAAACTCACTCCTTCAAAAGGATATTCAGTACACAGAGAATGACATACCCTTACCTTCAACCCAGTAACACCTGAGGTAAGGAAGGAAGGCTGTAGAATAGTATCCGCTCAGATGAGGACAAGCCACTGAGGGATGAAAGAGGCACAGGCTACATTGATTCACTCCACAGAGAGGATTCTCTACCCCTTTATTGAAGCTGCAAGCTGTGTTTATGTTTTTCTCCAGCTTCACAAGAAGATCCTGGAAACAAGAGCACATTATTTCCATACTCTATAATTAATGCCATCATTATAATGCCAACACCTCATATTTTGAATGTGAAAACGTTGGTGGTCATACTTAATGATTAGACTGTCATACACTTTGAATATACAGAAATTATTTAATCTGAAGGAACAAAAATGGTAAGAATATTATCTTCAAACTATTTCAGCTTCTTACACTTAATCTTAAAATTTTTTTGAATATCACACATAAGTACATTATTTATATCTTTTCTACCTCTCCCTCTCTTCTGTCAAACTCCTTCCCACATTCTCTCCTATTTCTCTCTCATTCATTACAAAATTCATGACCTGTTCTTCTTTAATTACTGTTGTTACATTTACATGTATGTGTGGATACATTTGTAAATACAAATAAAACCTGCTGAGTTCATTTAGTGTTGATCATATTTATATTTATGGCTGATCACTTGAGATTGCAAGAAATGGAGGATCAGGAGGTCTTCTGAAGGACTGTGCCTTCTAGCTATGACGGGGAATCTACACCCATGAAATCTCAACAACTTGGCTCACTAAACAGGACCTGAAATTTGCCAACAATTGTCATCCCAACATCAAAGGAGGAATGCTCATGGATCCTTACTCCTTAATGAAGAACTATAAATAGTTAACAACTGCAGAGAGAGGAACCTTTAGTACTGGTCACAGGCCCTTGTTTATTCTTATTGTTATGCTAACCACTGAGGTTGAACCATTTTCCTCTACTATGTTTATATATATAAAGGGGATTTGATAGAGTGACTTACAGGCTGTGTTCCAGCTAGTTAAAAAATGTCTGTCGCCGGGCGGTGGTGGCACACGCCTTTAATCCCAGCACTCGGGAGGCAGAGCCAGGCGGATCTCTGTGAGTTCGAGGCCAGCTTGGGCTACCAAGTGAGTTCCAGGAAAGGTGCAAAGCTACACAGAGAAACCCTGTCTCGAAAAAAAAAAATGTCTGTCTTCCAAGTGAAAGAATCCAGTGCTTGTCGAGTCCATGATCCTGGATGTCACAGCTGGTATTCAGTCTATACTGGAATCCCAAAGGATTAATCTCTAATTCCAGAGAAGGAATGAACTTGACAGCAAGAGAAAGCAGGTACAGAGCAAATGCTTCCTTCTTCTGTGTCCTTTATATAAGCTGTCACTGGAAGGTTTAAGCCAGGTCAAAGGTAGTTCTTCCAATCTCAAAAGATCAGAATTTGTGATGGGTCTTCCCACTTCAAATAATTTGTTTAAAAAAATTCCTCAAAGATGTTTTAGTTAATTCCAAATGTAGTCCAATTGACAATGAAGAATAACCATCAAAATGTATTGGGCATATTTTTTCTCCAAAGTTTCAGTGCCCAAGTGAATAAGCAAACAGTTTGTGATACATTATGAAGGAAAGGGAAAAGGTGGAATGAGACATGTCTGAACCTGGTTGGAATGAGCAAAGAGATGCCAGCGGGCCTTTTGAAGGTTTCATCCTTCAGCATGCCAGAAAACTGATGTAATTAAGAGTCACTTCTTCTAGTATGGCACAGCTTCTAAACTGATCACCTTCGAGAATCTAGAATTTTCATCATATCTTTGTTCTATTAATTAATTAATTAATTTGTTTGTTTATTTGTTTATGTGCTCTTGGATGTATATTTGTATCTTTGTGAGAGTATGCCATATGTATGCAGGTGGATGTCATCTCTCCTGTAGGTGAGGTTATAGAAGATTGTGAACTGCCAATGTGGTGAGGGGACCAGAAGCTAGCTCCTTTGGAAGAGCAAGATGTGCTCTTGATCACTGAACTCCTGGAGCTTGCTTGCTGAGGGAGAAAATTCTGCTCTTCAGCCCTCTTCTCTGTCTCTTTAGCTACTCTGTACTGCTCCATATTGCTCTCAGGGTTTCTATTTTTAAGTAACGTGCCTTACCTTGCTTATACTATTTTTCTCAAAGCAGCAGCACACATGCCGCAGACTTGAGCACTCTGGCCTCGTAAACCAACTTCATTGCAAGCCAGGTGAAGCTCTGCAGAAGTGCCAAATGAAGTTTGTCTCCACCAGTAAACCTCCATGTTAGTAATCTTCTAGTACATAACAAAGGATAATAGTCTCTCAGCTTAAAATACATCCTTGTTAACTGCTTCCAAATTCAAAGAAAATAGATTCCAATCCCATATACATCACTTCTGTGTCACACCTTTGAAAAGTAGCAGTGTGGGGAAGTGACCCTTCAGATAGCAAGAATGGTGAGATCTTTGGACTGCTAGCGGTCCCCATGCTCTGTTATCCCTCCTTCCTATTAACAAAAGTAGAAACCATATGTATCAAATCCACTCAATTTTAGAGAAGCCCTGGTAGCAAACTGGAGTCTCCACTTCATGCACATTCTATTAACTGAGGGGAAATGTGTAATTTAATTAAGAAAATAAGAGATAAGGTAAAATACCAAGTTACTTCATGAAAGAAAATCATACCCCCAAGTTTCTTCAGAAATTTTATAGTTGCTAGGAAAGACAAGGTAGCAAGGTGGCTTCTTACCACCTTGAACCAAGAGCTAACATTACAATAAGATGGCTAGATTCCACAGTCCTTTTGTGCTTCCTGTGGTGTCAGACAGCATAGCATGTTAGAAACCTTTTGGTGATAGCAATTTAGAAGACAGAAACAAAGCCACTCTAGAGTAGGGGGTCTTTGCAGGAACTTCACCTCTACTCTGAGCGAATGGTTTATTAGGAGTCCTGTGTCTAGAGCCCAGAACCTGTTACCCTGAGCTCTTGAATGCTCAAATTCTTCTCACTTGAGCTTACAGTTTTCTTCTGGGAAACAGTCTCATTATAGCAGGCTTTCTTTTGGGCCACCAACCAATTCCCAAATCATGACACAGAGACTTATTAGTTATGAATGCTCAGCCTTAACTTAGGCTTGTTTCTTGCTCACTCTTATAACTTAAGTTAACCTGTTTCTCTTCATTTACGTTTTGTCTTGGGGCTTTTTACCTTTCTTTCATTCTTTATGTCCTACTCTGTGTCTGTCTGTCTGGGGGCTGCCTGGCTGCCTGGCCCAAGGCATCTGCCTCTTTTTCCCCTCATTCTTCTCTCCTCTTGTCTTCTCTCCTCCTATTTATTCTCTCTGCGCACCAGCTCCGCTTATCCCTCTAGTGCCTAGTTATCGATCATTCAGCTTTTTATTAGAACAATCAGGTGCCTTGGGCAGGCAAGGTAAAACAGCAAAACATCTTTACATAATTAAACAAATGCAGCATAAACAAATGTAAGACATCTTTACATAGTTAAAGTAAAATTCCACAACACTCTATGATGTAAGCCTGAAGTATGCCACTTGTTACTCTTCCTCTAATGTGCTCTTTGCAAGAGGGAGACGGCAAAAACATCATGGGCACCTCTGCAGCCCCATTACTCCCGACAATGTACCGATCAGGGTCTAAGGAGCTCAGTCCCAGACTTTAGCAGCTGCTGTTCCTAGTCTTCATGCCTTGAGTTCCTCTTCTGCTTATGAATCTATTGATTCTTATGTTTTAACACAGCTCTGTAGTTTAGTTACTCTTTTCGTTTTGCTTAATCTGTCACTGTTATGTGTTTGGAGATTAATTATTGTTGTATAAACTGAATTTTTTGCCTTAAAATTACTTAAAATGGGCACTGAAGTACATTGAAAATATAACTATATATTAGCAGAAATATGTACATATAAATTGTCAATTATATATTATTTTGTATTTAGTTATGTATATTAATTTTATCATATATAATTGACAATTATATAGATCTTATTTATAATTTCTTAGTGAATAAAAATTAATGAAATCATTTTCCAACGTTTTCCTATATTGAACATTACCCAAACAAAAGATCTTTTGTATTTATTATGCTTGCTTTTGTTTTTTAAAATAGCTAATAAAGTTGCTAAGAAAGCAAAGATAATTATTTTTGTATATAGGGTATGTTAATCTATATACACAGAGGCCAACACTCATAGGTGGGACTCGGTTGTCTCTTCTTATCTTCTTCCTTCTGTTTTTCTATATGTAATATACATTATCCTTGTAAGAAAACTAATTGTATATCACTTTAAATCTACTCCTTAAAAACTAGGCATGGCCCCATATCTGTAAACCCTGAAGACTGAAGCCGAAGGCAACAGGATCAAGAGTCTAATCTACACTTTAATTTCAGTTGAGACTAAGTATAGGCTGTCTCAAAAACAAATTATAAAAATAAACAAATAAATGCAATGTATAATTTTATGGAAAAATTCTTAAAAAGCTAGTTTATGATTACTTTTATTTTTGCTTTACAATCATCAGAAAAATCAGGTTGGAAGTCATAAAAATCCGATAACTGCCAGGTAGTATTGAAAGTTTTCTGAATGGTATTATTATGTTTCCATCCTCTTAGAAGAACAAATACATTGAGTATATTTGGATTACCTATACAGGTCAGGAGAAGGCTCACTTCTTTTGCCATGCTAACATTAGCAGAGATAATCTGCCTTCCTGAGTCCAATCAGGGATGGAGTGCTGAATAGTTTTCCTCTCCCATTGCTTCTGACTAACTCAAAGGAAAAATACAAGCAGATGGCTTGCTTCCTTAAAGCCCAAGTATCTATCAAGGAGAATTCTGCTCAAAAATCTGGCCTTGGAGATAGTGGTATAAGGACTGCAGAGGACAGGGGACAGGTGATGAGGGCAGCAGGTAACACTGTATTTTAAGCTTGTGACAAGAATTAATGTTTTTCTGACATTTCTTGAAAGGAAAAAATAAAAGATCTTGCATATGGATTTAAAATTCTTCCTGTCAGGCAGATGCAGAGATCCATGGCCAGGCGCCAGGCTGAGCTCTGAGAATCCAATCGATGAGAGAGAGGAGGAATTCGGCAGGCAGGAAACATCGAGATCATGATGGGAAGAAGTGCAGAGATGACCGGCTACACTATTGGAGCCCCATGAATGGTAGACTAGTGGCTATGAAGCCCCCATGGGACTGGACTAGGCCCTCTGGATATGGAAGAAGGTTATTTGGCTCGAACTGCTTGGGGAACACCCAGGCAGGGGATCGGGATCCATCGCTGGTGTGTGGGCAGGCTTTTGGGAATCCGGTGCCTGTGGTGTGGCGCCCGGCGCAGCCTTAGTACAGTGGAAAGGGGCTTGGACCAGCCTAGGCTCAGTGTGCAGGGCTCTGCTGACTCCCCATGGGAGACCTTGATTTGGGGGATGTTGGGTGGCTTGGGAGGGAGGGCTGGGAGACGGGAGGAGGGAAGAAGTGGGATATCTGCGTGGTATGTAGAGTGAGTAGAAAATTTCTTAATAAACAAAAATATAAAATAAAATATTTCCTTCCAGTTGTGCAGATAAGTGGTCACTAAAACACATAGTTGAAATAATGAATCTTAGCTCAAATGTGTCACTCTTGTATTTTGTTGACAGTTATAGTATGAAGATTATTTAATTTCTAAATTGATAGGTGCTGCCAATATGGCTATATTAATTTGTGAGGCTGTATTATGACAAAGGAGGGAACTGTAGGAGGTGACCTTGGGATAGACAGGATGGGGGAAGGCAAGGACCCCGTGTTCTCTGCATTTAGTTTGTCATCTGACTTCCAGTTTTCTACAATTTGTAAATCCCCATGAAGATAGTAGGGATAATTCAATTATGTGCATTACCTCTTTTGTTTGACCAAATTTTAAATCCATTTTTCCTAAGTCAATTTCAGTTTTCTACTTTCTCTTAGAATACATGGAAGTTAAGCAGGGGTTGATGGACCTGACTCTCTTGTAACACTAGGCTTATAACAAAGAAAATAAGAATTGGTTGAAAATACTTTGAGGTGATCCCAATACAAACCTGCATTATATGCCATATTTGCATAAGTTTTTCTCATTCTTACATTTCCAATCAGCTTGCTTTAACGAAGAAAATTTACTCTGCTATTATGTCCACAGAAGTTGTCTAATATTATTTAAATTATTGTAATAATTTTTGTTCAACCTTCATATTTATGGAACTTACTATTTCATTGCAAAATAAATTTTAGAATATATTATGGGAAGATGGTATTAGATACAAAGTAAATTATTAATTTTGCATAATGTTGAATATTATTCTGTATCAGTACAAAGAGAATCAGGCAATATGTAAAACTCATATATTCTAACTTTTTAAATTATAGAGTCGATGTTAACAAAGACTGAAAATGTTCCCCACCAATTGTTAAAAGATATCTTTGTTTTCCTTCTACAAGCACTTCTTGGGGTGAATTTATTGTTTTCCATATATAAAACTTCCTATGATTCTGAGAAAGAACAAGTGCTGGAGATGACCTGTTTTTGCATTAAATGTGGTAATGGCATATTTAAAGAGATTTGATATGGGTCCATAGTTGCCTAAAATATGATTTTATTTTTTACTTTTAAAGTGAGTTTTAATGCTACAATTTAATTATAAGCAAAGTACATCCTAATAGAGTACAATCTAAACGTGTAAATTGGAGATTCCTTACTTCTTGCCTCCTTTCAGAGTTAAGACTCTTGCACATCACACTCACTGGTGCTAAGTGTGGAAGTTTTACATCAATCAGCATGCCCTTCAGCTTTACAAGGAAGCTGACTGGAAGGAAATATTCTTCTTCTGTTTATAACAATAATTATTTTGTGCCTCAGACTGTTTCTTGCTGGGTAGCTTTTCTCTTCTACGACAAGTTCTGTGCTCACTCTCCCCGACACATGTATGTTAGGATCTGAGTTCCAATCTTCAAAATCCATGCAAATAAAAAAGAAAATAAACCAAAGTATATGATTTGTTTGTTTTCTGCCTTTCAGTTTTGACTTTGTTACTACTCTATAGGTAAACAATTGCAAATCTCTTTCAAAACTCTTTTTAATTCTTTAGTTCAGAACATAAGATCTGTTGGTTTTGGGTTTTTTTTGTCTGTTTGTTTTTTGTTTTTTTTTGGGGGAAGCACTTGGACCGTTTCATTAATGTACATAATATATTAAAATGATCTTAATGAATGTAAAATAATTAAGGTGGGGGCAGATTGGTGCTAGAGTGTGTGCTTACCATGCAGTTGAAGCTCAGGTTGCAGAAGGAAACGGGTGAGGTGAGGTGCTTCGCTCTAGATTTGATAAACTGAAGGAGATCTGAGCTTTGGGGTCTCAGACACAGTTTGATACTAGATGCCAGAGCAGCCTGACAGAGCTGGTGCTAGAGCACAAATTCGGGATTTTAAATTTTAAATTTTAAGCCACTGAAGTATGTGTGTTGCCCCAAAAGCCTGGGACTTTGAGAAAGGATAATAGTAAAAGGCAAACGGGCGTAGTTATTGCTTGCATTGTTTTCTGAGCCTTTAATAATTTTTGCTATCCTCATTTGGCATATATTTTAACTGTTTGGAGAGATGTAATGTCAGCATCTTTTATTATTTTTAAAACACAGTTTTGATTTGCTGTTTACCACAGAGATGCAGAAACTGTGTTAGCCATCCCCCTCATCTTAATATAAGCTCCTCTTAGGTATGTCCCTGCTCAAGGCTTGCCTGACTTAATGTCCTCTTTTGTGGACCCATTTTCTATACTTTATTCTCATTTTTTATGGCAAGTATTTCTCTTTCCTAAAAGATGAAGTTTGGTTTCTGTAAGGTTTTATAAAAGTGTGTGTGTGTGTAACTTTGTTTAAATATTTTATAATCATCACAGATGGTGATGAAAGCTTCAAGTAAGGTCCTCCTCTTTGCTGACCAAATGTTTTAGATTCCTCCTTCTATTTTAAAGCTAGGAAGCAAGTATGTTTGAGTGCTTATTTCAACTTCTCAATACAATGTGTTCTCACATGGTAAGGTTTAGTCAAATTTGATTCTGTGAAATCATTAAAACACATCTAATAAATATGCACTTCAGTATCTGCCTTTTTGTTAAGTTTCCTTCTCCTGAGAGTATAGCAAATTTCTACTTAGAAATTCTCTGTAAGTTCAGAGTCCAGAGTTCATGCTTTGGAAAGATTGCTAGTTTATTTTCCTGTCATACAAACCATGAGACCCAGAAGCCAAGAAAAGCATTAAGATTGATAACTGACAGGACTAAGTTATTCTGGGTAGATAAGACTCCAGAACATCCCAAATTTTCCTGTATGGAAACCGTTAATTGTAATCTTTTGGTCATATTATTAGTGGATTTTCTGCAGATTCTTGGTATAAGTTAATTAATGTTAATCTGCTGAGATTTTTTTTTTTTTGCTTATTTAACACACATTTAGTCTCTTTATCTTTCAGGAGGAGGTCTATCTAAAAGACTTTGAAGACTGTGTAATAATCCAACATTTGAAAAGCCAATAAGTGCAGAAAGGGGGTACTGAAGTTATATTGTGCCATTATCCATTCGGCATAGATACGATAAGTCAAACCGGTTTAACATCAGAGAAGATCTGGGAAATTAAAGCTAATATGGCTAATGAATGTGAGTGACTGTTAAAACTGCCCAGCAGCATTAATAGCAGCTGCTTACAAGCATCCAATTATGTGTCCTTAAACAAAACGACTTGTAAAATATGAAGATCAGTCATCAGCCTTCAAAAATTCTGGTTGCATATACTTTGTGTCACCTTCTGTAATAATGGTGAGTGTAGGAACCCAGTCTTTGTCACTCAAATTTTATTTCTTTAACAATTATCTTTTTCAAATAATTCAATTCAATACTCCATGCAATCATCTAATTACCAAATAGAAATAGAATATTCAGAGGCACTTTATAGATTCTTGATTGAATATTTAAAAAGCTTTTCTTAAGTTATAATTTGTGTGGATTAATATACCAAAACAATGTTTTGCAATTAAGTACATGTATAAAAATAATTTAGTATAAATGTATCTTAAATAATCGATTTTTAATATTTTCCATATTCTTTTTTTATATGTAGGTAACAATTAGATTGAGAGTCAAATCTAGGTTTTTATAGTACAGATACATTCACGTTGAATTCATTTCTGATCAGACTGATATTTGTATGGAAGTCAAGTACTTATAGGATGCCATGATGCTTGTTTTCAATATCATCACTATAAACAAACTGAATTCTTACTTGATTTTAAGCTAAGACCTGCCCAAAAGTTTAGGTTCAAGCAAAGGCCCCTATATTCTGCCTGCTTTAAAACTTCACTTCATTTTTATTTTAATTTAATTTTATTTTAATAGTTTTCTTTCTTTTGCTGTGATAAAATACTATGAACTTGGGGAAACCAAGTCAGGAACATAAGGCAGGAACCTAGTAGCAAAACTGAATCAGAGACCATGGAGGAATGCTGAATACTGGCTTGCTCTCTCCATGGCGTGTTTGGTTTGCTTTCTTTTACAACCCAGGACCACCTGTCTAGGACATTGGACCACTTTCAGTAGCTGGACACTCACATATAAATTATCTGTCATCAAAGTGCCCTGCAGACTTGTTTACAGGCCAACCTGGCTAAAGGATTTTCCCACTTGAAGTTTCCTCTACCCTGGCTTTGTATCAAATTCAGAAAAAACAACAACAACAACAAAAAATTACCAGTTCATTTCCAAAGTAGCCAACTAGAAAGGAATGTTCAGGCATGTCTTCAAGCTTTTAATCTCCTGATAGGTTACTCTAACGTATAAAGTACAGAATTATGAGACACAGTCGTTTGCCTTGTGGGTAGTCTTTTTTAGGGTAGATATTGAATGTCATATATCTAATTTTCTTTCCTTGCAAAGAAATTCAGAAGGTACCACACTAAAAAGTTAACTGGAAAACTCTTTTATTATATCAGTTAATTATACTTTTCAAATTTAATAATGCTTCTGAATATATTTGCTGTGTAACTTTTAATCAAGATAACTATGTTCCACTTTACCTATGAATACCTAATATACTTGGGAATATTAATGAATTTAAAGTCAGGTTTTTTCACTGTAATAATCAAATTTAGTATGAAAAATTATAAAACTAATAAAGTATAAATGTAAATTATAAGCTTTAAAAATAATGATTAATGTCAAAAGGAGATGAAAATTGATTGAAAATCTTTTGTACCAAGTGAGGGTTAGGGGAAGATATTTAAGAAAAATAAAAGAATCACAGAAGTCAGAAAGACAAAAACAAAACAAAACAAACAAAAAACAAAATCCCAAAGACCTACATGTTAAACAAAAGGAAATCACATATTGTTACTAATGTAGAGAATCATTTCAGTGTTAAATTTTGAAACTATCTTGAGTGTATATTCCTGGTTGAAAATATATTTTATGAAGGGAGGGGAGTATTGTTCTATAGTTAAGTAAGTGGCTGCCTGTATTAGGCAATCACAGAAAACAAGCTTGAAGAAAGTGATTCACATGCTAAATTGTACTTTGAGAAACTTCACTATGACAATGGTTTGGAGGATGGAATTCAATGGAAATGTAGGTATAGGGAATTTATTTGGGTTTTTATTATTCATTTTACATACAACCACAGATCCCTCTTTCATCCCTCCTCCTGATCCCCTGCAAGGGGCCCCTATTCCCTCCTCCAGCAGGGTAAGTTCTCCCATGGGGCGACAGCCAAGCCTGATACATTCAGTTGAGGCAGGACCACATCCCTCCCTGCTTTATCAGGGGTGAGTAAGATGTCCTACAATAGGTAATGGGATCCAGAAAGCCAGCTCATGTACCAGGGATAGATTCTGATCACACTGCCAGGGGCCCCTCAGACTGACCCAAATACACAACTGTCTCCTATATGCAGAGGGTCTAGTCAGGTCCCATGCAGGTTCCACAGCTGTCGATCTAAAGTTCATAAGTTCCTTTGAGCTTTGTTCAGTTGTCTCTGTAGATTTCCCCATCATCATGGTATGTACTCATCCATAAGTGGATACTAGCTGTAAAGCAAAGGATAATCAGACTACAACCCACAGGTCCAGAGAAGCTAGAAAATAAGGAGAACCCTAAGAGGGATGTACAGATCACCTAGGGAAGGGAAAACAGAGGAGATCCCAATGAGTAAACTGGGGATGGGGGGACAATAGAGGGTAGAAGATGGGGGATGAGAACATGAGGGAATGGGATGGTTGAGCTGGGGAGGGATAGGGTGGGAGAGCAATGAAAGAAATATCTTGATAGAGGGAGGCATTATGGGGTAAAGGAGAAACCTGGTGCTAGGGAAGTTCCCAGGAATCCACAAGTATGACCCCAGTTTAGACTACTAGCAACAGTGATGAAGGTACCTGAACTGGCCTACCCTGTTAATCGGATTGGTGAATACCCTATCAGTCATCAAAGAGCCTTCATCTAGTAACTGATGGAAGCAAATGCAGAGATCCACAACCATGCACCAGGCTGAGCTCTGGGAGTCCAGTTGGAGAGAGGGAAGAGGGATTATATGAGCAAGGGAATTTATTTATAAAGAGTTGTATGATTTGAGCAAGTGAGCATGGTCTGAATTACATGACTATGAACCTAAATAACCTTTATAAGAACAAGCTATCCTGTTCTAAGTCTATTATAAGAAAAGCTTTGGAAGACATTTGTATATAGAGTGTCCATTATTCTAATGAAAAATTGTGACAAATAAGGAAGAATGAATAAATGATGTCCTTGGACATTTGAGAGTGTTAAAACTTTGTTTAAGTTAAAGAATTCTGCTATAATTTCTGAATCTCCGAAGTGAGAACACTTCATAAATTTAGTGTTATATGTACCAGATGGCCAAGGGTATTTTAAGCTATTATAAATGCTTCTGCTGAGTGCCAGGACTGAGTGTTGCTTTTTATCAAACACTAGGTTCTTTGTGAGGTTTTTTTTTTTTTTAATCAGGTGAGGTAAGACATAAAGACTTGAGGAAAAATTGTCATAAAGAGTTCTTTTATGTACACAGTCTTCTAGGACAGGGCAAGAATAATGAGTTAAAATCGGCTGGTTTAAATACAGTTGACAACCTCTGTGTAGTAAGGGTAGCCCTAGTTTTATTGTTTTTAATCTATCTTTAAATGCCAGAATAAAAATGGCAAATAAAAGCTAGCATGGGTAAATCATTCTTGTTTAGTTCTTTGGTAAATGAAGGAAAACACTTAATGAAACTGGACTACTATGTCTGAAAATGTGTTCATTCCTGATAAGACAGTCCGTGCCTAAGGTGCTGCTCCCGGCTGTACTAACCCTAGGTTCTTCCATTAGGAAGAACCAACACCTTGGAGATATGTCATCATAATTGAAATGTGTCTTTTCCAGATCTAGACTAAGTACACACAAGTTTTGTACAGCAGGGTAACAAAAGGAATTGCTGAGTTTTTCAGGGACCAGAAATTCTCAGGAGTAAGAGTTCCCTCGTTTAAAATATGTAATGGAATCAGAAGCCCACATCACAGGTTCTGTGCACATTGATAATGTTACAGAAAATGACACCTGGAAACATAGGATTCCAAGGTTAGAAAGTCAAAAACTATTGGTTAGCTTTGGTGAAAAGTCCATATCCCAAAGAATGAAAATAATAAAGATACCAGTAACTTTCTGCAAGGAGTCTTCCATAATTACTCATCCCATACAATTCTTTTCTGCTAGTATAACAGTCAGACTTCTGTCACTATGGAAAATGATCTGTTAGCTAGTTTACACAATAAAGCTTTATTTAACTCACATATTTGGAAGTTTCCAACCTCCATTCAGTGGCCCTCTAGTGGGGATGCTGAGTGACAGCATCTATATGATCAAATCACCATGTCAAAACAAGAGATCTTAAGAGGGTACATGTAAGCTTTGCTGGTAGTACAGCACCTAGTATGTAGGGCCAGGAAAAGAGGATGGCAAGTTAGAGACCAGACTGGTATACACAGCAAGAAAACCCCAAAAAGGTGGAAGTCATTTTCATAGCACTGACAGATTCAGGTCCTCTCTCATGGTAGATAATGAGAACAGTTCACTAATGATTGCAAACCGCCATTCGCTGTCATCCACATCTCACTGAGCCTCGTATCCTAGCACTGTTGCCTGGGGTTACGTCTCCAATATATCTCTTTTGTTAGGCAGTTGAATCCTAATACACATATACCTCTACTGGCAGCAATAGATGTTAGAAAAGGAAGTCCTCCCTACCCACCTAGGCACGTCCCTCCCAAAACCTCAGGTCAGTCTTCTCTCATCTTCAGAACAGTTGTCAATGGCTGGCTGAGACACTCAACTCTACTTGTTCCATGGCTGAAATCCATTACAGTTGCATTGTAATGAATGAGTTAGTTTTTTTGTTTGTTTATTTTTTTTGTTTTTATTTTGTTTTTTGAGACAGGGTTTCTCTGTGTAGTTTTGGTGTCTGTCTTGGATCTCACTCTGTAGACCAGGCTGGCCTCAAACTCACAGAGATCCACATGGCTCTGCCTCTCGAGCACTGGGATTAAAGGTGTGCACCACCATCACCCGGCATGAGTTAGTTTTTAGCATGGATTTCAACATGATACTTCATAAAGTAACCAAAGGACTGAGCAGAGTAAAATATTAATTAAATAATTTTTAAAAATTCTCAATAAATCATCACCTGTTATTTTACTTTGTTTTGAATATTTTCTTTTTAAAGTTATGTGTAAAGTTTTCTTATTTCACTGAATTATTTTCTACTACATTTGAAATAGAAAGTTACACAAAGTGTGTTTAATTGCCGTCTTTGACACAGCTACTGGTTTTGGGAAGATAAGGGATGATCTGAGAAGTATTGATTTCGACCCAATGAATAGAATATTTACATCTAAAAAGAGATTTTAAAATTCTAGAACGTTGATTTCTCTGACATCAGTTACCTATGCAAAACCAACCTAAAAGGCAAATATACTAGTGAATTTCTACCTTCAGGAATAATTTCTGCCTCCTTGAGATATAGGTCACAGTAGCAAGGCCACCAGAAGCAGTACTCACTGCACAATACGGACTGAAGGACATGTCCTTATAAAATGGTATGGGTTTGAGAATCCTAACGTCTAGAAGGATGTAAATAATTATGATTAGAAAGTAAGAAAGCATAACTACAAGAAGGAAAATGAAACTCTATTTGAAATAATATATGGTATTGTGTATAAGAATATGCCAAGATACAGACATGTGATAGCACTTCTCTTTTGTGTCAGAGTTAATAGGCATCTGGTATTCCACAAAGTTATTCAGAAATTGGTGAGGCTTGCTGGTGTCTGCACAAGCCTTATGACTTTAGTAATGAAAAAAAGGAAATAGAAACATCAGCAAAGCCTTCTGGCACTAGGTTTTTTTCTATCAATCATGCCAGGGTTTTCTTTGTAATATCAGAGGTTGTACGTCCTCACTATTTCTATCAAAACTAAACACACAGTGTTTCCATAGCACATTATTTTTAGACCTACAAAATGAAAGCATGGTTTCTTTAGGAACACTGCATATCTTCTACCCTGCTGCCCATAGGAATTTACAGGAGACAAGGCGTTTTAAAACCCAGGCAACTTTGGTGAACATTTCTGTGATGTTGGCTAGATTCCCAACCTCTGTGGATCTGTGCATTGGAAATATCATACAGTCAATATATTTTTGCAGATGTTTTAAGGTTTATAGTAACTTTTAGGAAATCAAATTAAAAAGTACATTCTGTTTATACCTTGTGATTTTCTAGCTTTAAAGATATTATCAAGAACTGAATTAGACCAAATATTTCCAGTTTTTTCCTTATGAAACTGTTACTGGATATTAGCCTTTTCTTTTAGTGGTTAGGATAAAAATATCTTAATTCAAGTATTTTAATGGGTGGTAAAACTGCCTCTGCATGTTATAGACCAGTCAGCTTCATTAATGCTGCACTTAAACTGCACATGATAATTTTATTACAGTTGTAAGAACTGATGAAGTTTAAATGGACAGACCTAATATACTAATAGTAGATGGGGAATTTCCAAAGTATCTTAAAACTAAGCAATTTTTCTTACTGAAAATTGGTCTTGTCATCACTCATTTTTTAACATATTTGTCAAAATTTAGATGACAGACAAAATGGAACCTGTGTCCCTGCAGCAGACAGGTTCATACTGTGCTGGTTTGTTGGTTGAGCTGAGCTGCAGGCTCTGTGTTTCAGACCAGGTTCATGACAAACCATCATAAACTTAGTTTTAGTGAACAATAAATAGCAATTGAGAAGTACTGAAAAAGATCTGATTTTATTTTATATATGTGTGTGTTATTAATTATTTAGACACATAGATTAGCTTATAAAGATGCATACATTGCAGTACACATTGCATATCTGAACATACACTTAGTTTCTACAGAGTTGGCATTCATGAGTGATCAATCACAGTTCTGGCTTTAATTACTGTGTCAATATTCACTCTTCGTCTTCATAAAAATCAGCATCCAAACTATGAGTTCTCAACCTGAGTCTCTACCCCCATAGGGTCAAATGACACATTTCACAGAAATTGTATATTAGATATCCTGAATATCAGATATTTACATTACAACTCCTAACAGTAGTAAAATTTCAGTTATGAAGTATTAGGAAGCATTAGGAAGGTTGAGAACCATTGCTTACACGCTTGCAAGTAAATATAAGCCATATAGATATGTCAAAAAATTAATATAAGCCAAAGTGTTAGCTCAGGTTATGTATGTACCTATGGTCATCCCAAAGGCACAGTGTATATAACTGTAATTTTACTGATTTCTTGATTGATTTTGGTCTTCAACAAAATACATAGTCATTTTACATGCCTATTGTGTTATGTACTCAAAATGTTTTCAATGCAGACTTTACAAAATAGTAGTCCCAAGTCCGTACTCATGACATTCTCCACCTTCCACACACTCCTTGAGAATAGATGCTAAAACTCTGCATGTGGTAATCATACTTTCAATGTCCCTCACCAGATGAACTTATCAATGATAAAATGGGCACTCAAGAACTTCCTTTTGCCACTTACAGATTTTTAGTTATATGCACACCATCTTTTATGATACTACCCTGCACTGTATGCTACATACTCTTTTGGAAAGAAACCTCAATTTACTTCATTTTTTTTAGAAATTAAAATATAATCAATTACAATATTTTTACCCTTGCTCTCTCTCTTCCCCTTGCAACTCTTCCTATATATCTCCCCAATATCTCTTAAATATATGGTCTCTATTTCTTTTATTATATATGTACATATATGTATATCTAAATAAGGTGATATATATGGTATTTATCTATATAATGTGACATGTATATATGTGTCTTCTAAAATAAGTAAATACTCTTGTTCAGTCTTCATAAAGATACTTGTATGCATATGATTTTAGGACTGACCACTTGGTATGGAATAACTGACTTGGGGCCTCTTCCTTGGGGAAGACTACTTCTTCTGCTCTCAGCATCACTTTGCTGCCTGTAGCTCTTTGTCTAGGGTTGAGGCCTCATGAGATTTCCCCATTCATTTTACTTTTTATTCTATAAGCCAAATGTTTAACAACTGTGCATATTATGTCTTTCTTAACAGAGTCATGAGGTCACGAACTTACTGATACTTTTCCCAAGACCATATGTAAAACTCTATTGTTGAATCACTGCTTTGTGAACAATCTTCCCTGCCTAACATCACAACCTTACAGAAACTGTACAATCTTTTTACCCAGGGATTATTTTCTATCATGTTGGATCACATTGAAAAAAAAATGAGACCTTCATTATCATCAATACCTGGTTCCCTTCTCCTATTGGTCAAAGATCACAGCAGAGTTGTGATATCAGGATGAAAAAATCACTAATCTAGATAGTTCTCTGCTTTTTTCATTCCAAGGATGCTAAACTCTCTGCTCAGCATGATAGTGAGTGGTTCATTTGCCTTTTCAGATAGGGAGAGAATGAATAGCATTTAGGCAGATTCTTCTAGAAGCACCTAAATAAACATTTTCTGTATGATTTCTTGGATTTATTTTCAGAATCATTTTTGTAGATATATCAATGTAACACCAGTGGAAATGACTGTAATTTAGTAAAAAGCACCCAAATCCTGTTCAGTATGTAATTGCTAACTATAAGTTTTTAAAAATAGAAAATATAAGACACCAAGAATTATCCTCAGTTTTAATTTTTCATACCCCTAACACTATAATGTTAAAGGAGGCTGTTTGCACATATTTACTAGCTGTGATATATGATTCTTGAGAAGCAATGTAAGGGCTGGTAAAAAGTATATGCACTCATAAGTGTTAACTGTATATATCGTGTCAAGGTAGACATGGACAAAATGGACAGCAATGTAGTTAATTCCATAGTGTATCACAGAATTAAAGAATTGGAAGGCTTTCTGTGGGCCTCTCTAGCACTTTGCTCCTTCCTATTCTCATGTGGTCTTCATTTACCATGGTCTCCTATTCCTTGTTCTCCCTCTCTGTTGTTGATCCAGCTGGGATCTCCTGCTCCCCCAAGCTCTCTTTCCCTCAACCCTCACCCTTCATTACCCCCACTCATGTCCAGGCTGTTCATGTAGATCTCTTCTATTTCTCTGTCATTGGGCGATCCCTATGTCTTTCTTGGGGTCCTGTTTTCCAGGTAGCCTCCCTGGTGATGTGAGTAGCAGTCCAGTCATCCTTGTTCCACATCTAGTATCCTGCTATGAGTGAGTACATACCATGTTTGTCTTTCTGAGTCTGGGTTACCTCACTCAGGATGATTTTTTTCTAGATCCATCCATTTGCTTGCAAACCTCATGATGTCATTGTTTTTCTCTGCTGAGTAGTATTCCATTGTGTATATGTACCACATTTTGTTTATCCATTCTTCAGTTGAAGGGAATCTAGGTTGTTTCCATGTTCTGGCTATTACAAACAATGCTGATATGAACATAGCTGAACAAGTGCTCTTGTGGTATGATTGAGCATTACTTGGGTATATGCCCAAGAGTGGTTTAGCTGGATCTTGGGGGAAGATACCCCCACAACAGACTGCTGGCAATGGTCGAGAGACAGCCTGAACTGACTTACTCTGGTGATGGGATAGCCAAACACCCTAATTGTTGTGCTAGAAACCCCATTCAACGACTGAGGGATCTGGATGCAGAGATCCACGGCTAGGCCCCAGGTGGAGCTCTGGGAGTCCAATTAGCAAGAAACAGGAGGGTTTATATGAGCAAAAATTGTTGAGATCAAGGTTGGATAAAGCACAGGGACAAATAGCCAAACGAATGGAAACACATGAACTATGAACCAATGGCTGAGGGGTCCCCAACTGGATCAGGCCCTCTGAATGGGTGAGAGAGTTGATTGGCTTGATCTGTTTGGGAGGCATCCAGGCAGTGGGACTGGGTCCTGTGCTCATTGCATGAGTCGGCTGTTTGAAACCTGGGGCCTATGCAGGGTCGCTTGGCTCGGCCTGGAAGGAGGGTACTGGACCTGCCTGGACTGATTCTACCAGGTTGATCTCAGTCCCTGGGGGAGGCTTTGCCCTGGAGGAGATGGGAATGGGGGGCGGGCTGGGGGGAAGGTGAGGGGGACAGGAGGGGGGAGAACAAGGGAATCTGTGGCTGATATGTAGAACTGAATTGTATTGAAAAAAAAAAAAAGAACTGGAAGGCATGTTTAAGGTCATCTATCACAACACCTTTATTTACACTAAAGATGATAAATTTTCAGGAGATTAGAAATGATATTTCCAGAGAAATAGTATTGTATGTCTAAGGTTACAGAACTGGTTAATTATCAGGTCCATAAATGTGATAAATATGTATTTGAAATTAGATTTCGTATACTCATCAAGACTGAAAAGTAAAAAGGCCATAATACTGAAGCAGAGTTGGGAGGGGTATATGATAGTGTTTGGAGGGAAGGGAGGGAAGGAAGGGAAGGGAAAAATTTTGCAATTATAATCTCAAAAAAGATTTGTATGCAAAATCACTCAATGATCTCTAAAGTAGAATACAAGTGAAAAAGATAAAATTAAAATTGTTGTTACAGATAATTGGTAATGTTTCAAATCATCATTTACTGGTGCTTTCATTCTATTTTAGAAATCTAAGTAAAGGAGAAATCTCTCTATGGATGCTTAAGCTGTGATTTTTAGGATTATTTACCTAGGTCTTATCTTCCTGATTTTTTGGTTCAATATGCAGAGAAATGGGGTATTGTGACAGCCATTGACAAGTGGATATGATAAGAACAGCAGTTGCCTTCTTGGTAGAGTAAGGCTACATGGTATGTACTCACTCAAAAGTGGATACTAGATGTAAAGCAAAGGATAACCAGACTACAACCCACAACTTTAGGGAAACTATCTAGCAACGAGGACCCTAGGAAGAATGCATGGATTGCCCAGAGATGGAGAAATTGATGAGATCTACATGAGCAAACTGGGGGTGGGGTGGGGTAATGGAGGGTAATGCGAGTTTTGAGCTGGAACAGGGACAGAGTGGAAGAACAAGGAAAGAGATACCATGATAAATGAAGACATCATGGGAATAGGGAGAAACAGGGTGCTAGGGAAGTTCCCAGGAATCCACAAGGATGACCCCACCTTAGACTACTGGCAATAGTTGAGAGGGTGCCTGAACTGGCCTACTCCAGTAATCAGATTAGTGAATATCCTAACTGTCATCATAAGGCCTTCATCTAGTGACTGATGGAAGCAGATGTAGAGATCCATGGCCAGACACCAGCCTGAGCTTCAGGACTCCAATTGATGAGAGAGGGGAGAGATTCTATGAGCAAGGGACATAGAGACCTTGATGGGAAAATGTGCAGAGATGGACAGCCAAACTAGTGGAAACGCATGAACCAATATCTATGGAGCCCCCATGGTATTGGACTAGGCCCTCTGGATAGGTAAGACAGTTGTTTAGCTTGAACTGTTTAGCCGGCCCACAGGCAGTGGGATGGAGACACAACCCTGGTGCATGAGCTGGCTTTTTGGAGCCCAGTGCATATGGTGGGACAGCCTTGGTGCAGGGAGGAGGGGCTTAGACCTGCCTGGACTGAATATACCAGGTTCTGCTGACTCCTTATGGGAGACCTTGCCTTGGAGGAGGTGGGAGTGGGGAGTGGTTTGGGGGGGGAGGCTAGGGGCAGGAGGAGGGAGGAGAGGGGGATCTGTGGTTGGTATGTAAAATGAACAGAAAATTTAATAAAATAAATAAAAACAAAAACTTAAGAATGACTTCCCATACAGTGTTCCTCAATTTAAAGTCTAAGCTTTGCAAACTTTGATGAACACTTTAACTTCTTTCATTTTTCTTGTGTGAAAATTACTTGAGGGGTTGGGGATTTAGCTCAGTGGTAGAGCACTTGCTTAGCAAGCCTGAGGCCCTGGGTTTGGTCCTCAGCTCCGAAGAAAGAAAAAGAAAAAGAAAATTACTTGAATAAATATATATGAATCTCTGAGCCATAGCACCTATTCTATTCAACATCTTCACAGAAGCCACAGTGAGGTCGAATGGTAGCTATGGGTAAAGCAGCATAAATATACTGAGGCATAGGATTCTCAAATAAAAAGAAAAACTTTTGTTGTCTTAGTAAGTTTCCTTCTGCTGTGAGAAAATTCTTAAGATAATAAACTAAAACAGGGAAAGGAATATCTTGTCTAATGATTTCAGAGATTCTAACCCATGGATAGTTGACTTCATTGTCTTTGGGACTGTGGCAGGGCAAAGCATTATAGCATAGATTATAAGCAGAATGAGATGCTCACCTCATGACAACCAGGAAGGAGAAGGGAGTCAATGAAGTTCCAATATCTTCTTAAAAGGCATGCTCTCAATGACCTAATTTTCTTTCTCTGAGTCCTAGCTCCTAAATGATTCAGATTCTCAATAGCAGCACAGGTTTGTGCCAGGACCTTAAGTAATACTCAAGAAACAGATGACATTACTTGGGGGATATGTTTTTAACCTAGCTCATATTGGGTATTTTCTGTTCTCTGTCTCTGCCCTCTGTTTCCATGTGGATTTGTTTTTGTTTCTGTTTATTTATTTTTTTTTTTTTTGCCTTACAATGTAGTACAGGCTTGCTATGAGCTCATAATCCCCTGTCCTTGTTTCCTGAGTGCTAAAACCACCATATATGCTTTTTTTGGTGTGTGTGGGGGTATTCTTCTTAGTTTCTACTCTTTCAGCTGCTTCTCTCAGCGATTTTTTAAAAATTGAGTTATCAACTCATTCTTGCATTTCTTCACTTTAGGGATATCTCCCCATTTCCAATACAATACACGGTAGAAGATTGGGGGATACTCTGACAAATGATGTATTACAAGAAAGAAAAAATATCCTTGGCAGAAACTTTTTAAAAACATTTTCTGTCATGGAGGAGATGGATTGAGATTAGTAGAGAAAAAGAATGAATATTTCAGGAAAAAAAGAATGAAATGAATTTAAAAGTATTATACTATAGTACTTACTAGCATAGAGAAATATTAAAACAACAACAATTTAATATTAGATCAAGTGTTATGTTAGTTTGCACTATAACCTGTCAGCAAAGGCCTTTTGGCTGTAGGTACCATCATAGAAGATGAATAAAGTTTTCATACTAGATAAAAAAAAAGAAAGAAACATACCTGTAAGCTGATAGCATCTGAACTTTGAAAATTTACATAGTATTTGTTAACATATAAGTAATTTAGTGTCTAGGTACATGATTCAGATAATAAATCAAAATTTTGGAGACAGATTTATTTTACAATATTATTGCAGAGTCACTGTTTAGTGTATGTAGTGAATAAAGTAATATGAATTGGTCTAGACTGTCAAAGTGTAATATTCTAGTATGTAATATGGAGATGCCAGCTAAAGAGATGGATGCTCAGATTAAAATCATTCAGTCTGGAAACTGAACTCAAGTCAGTAGATTATTGATTACTTCTGAGTCTGCTAAAACTAACAACAATAAGTCTAGGAGTGTATTGTTCAGTATTCTGAGGAAGGAACAGAAGTCATAGAATGAATATAGGTCAAAAGAAGATTTAATAAATTGGCTTAAATGATATAGTGTAAGTAGCAAAGCAATCGCTGTTTTTACATTGAAAAATAGCTGTTCCTCAGGCTGGATGATTTTGGATTTCCAGTCTGGAACCAAAGGTCTTTGGGGTGGCTGATGGTCTTCAGTCCATGTTGAAAGACAGAAGAGCCCTTGAAGGATGGTGGCAGCAGCAGCAAAAAAGTGGAGGCATGTCAGAGACCAAACAATGACCATGGAAAAGTACTAGCTAAGCCAGAGAACAAGCCCCTACCCTAAACCGGATGCCCCCAAAGATAAGGAACAGGTCAGGCAGGTCAGGTAGCATAGCAACAGAACAATGGGCCCTGACCAGTGACCTTACCAAGTAGCAGCCTCACCACTTGCAAGACTTGCATGTAGCCCTTCACCTGCATGTCCCCCTTCACCTGCACGTACTGCAAGTCGTGCACCCCTTCTCTCCTTCCCTCCCCCTCCCATGCTATATAAGCCTTGCTGAGGAGAATAAAATTTGCAGCTTGATCAGAACACACTGTCTTGCTGTCGTTCTCTCGTGTCTCCCCCATCCCTCTCATTCTCTCCCACAGGTGAGTCACCCCCGTTGACACCCCGCTGGCCGGGGCAGAGGCACGGTCAGCAACAGGTTGTGTGAGCTTGCCAATAGGAAACATAACTCCCCAGTAGGTAAAATGGCAAAAGATATTCCCTTAAAGTTCCCTATATTTAGACCACCACGGGAAAACGCAGGATAAATGAGTGGTACGTCTTCCTATATCACATAACCAAATCAAGAAAAATCCTCACATGAGTGCCCAGATGTTTATTCCATGGCTGATTTTTTATCTAATCAGTTTATAATCAGTATTAACCATTAAAATTGAATACATTCACACTAAGTTTAAAATTTTTATATGACTAATTACGAAAATAAATTGTTACTCATGGAAAAAATAAACCATTCAAAATATATGTGGAAATTTGGTAAGAGCAACTGCAACTAAGGAAAAAAAAATAGAGTACACAAAGCAGAAGATGAAGAACAACCAATAACGATCCCCCAACGTTAGTTAATAAGTGAAGAATTGAAAACTGTTCTGCATACAGAGTTAAATATGACATTGATAATAATGGCATGCAACAGAACCATAAGTATGTCAAATAATACAAATAATTATAAAAATAAAGTGTGAAATAATTGAGCAAAATAAACAAAGACACTATACAAACAATTGGTAAATCAGTAAATGTGTCACAGAAGTGTTTGTTATTACAAATAATGTGTGTGTGTGTGTGTGTGTGTGTGTGTGTGTGTATGCAGGAGAATAATGAAAGAGAACAGTGAGAGGATCCAATGAAAAGAGAGAAATATTGTAGGACAAAATGAGGTTTTGTATATATGAGGACTGCTAATTTTCTAAAACTGATATATATCATAAAATTTACATTCAAGTAGACCTTTGAAGAGCTGGCTTAGATAATGTAGAAACTACTGAAATGCAAAAAAAAAGAAAGCATTCAAAAAAGTAAGCAGAGAGAAGAAAATAGAGATTAATTGAAATTGAAACAGTTTAACATCTTTGTTTTGGTAGATGAAAGTTAAAATTGAAAGATACTAATAAAAGTATGGAGCAAAAACTCGGTTATCGGAAAGTATATGTCAAGTAAATATAACGTTTAAAATTTAATTGAAATAATGCTACCTTCACATTAACAAAAACTAAGAAATCATTATACCAGATACATAGTAAACACACTCAAACTAACATATACACACACAAACACAGTCATTTATTTTAGGCTAAAGGAAAAATGCTTTTAGATGAAATCCCAGAGATTTAAAGCAAAGAAGTAAAAGTAAAAGAATGTGTTTTTGTATGTATATATGTATGTGTGTGTATGTATGTGTATTTAATATTTACCGTACATATATATGGTAAATGTTCTGCTATTTTCTCAACTGAGAAAAATCTTTGCAAAGTTCACAGATATAGACTACAAAAAGTAATTTTATTGTACAGTTTTGGCTTCTTTGTCAAAAATCAGGTGTTCATAGGTGTGCAGATTAATGTCAGGGTCTTCAATTTGATTCTTTTAGTCCACATGTCAGTTTTTATGCCAGTACCAAGCTGTTTTTATTACTATAGCTCTAGAGTAGAGCTTGAAGTCAAGGATTGTGATGCCTCCAGAGGTTGCTTTATTGTACAGGATTCTTTTAGCTATCCTGGGTTTTTTGTTTTTTTGTATGAAGTTGAGTATTATTCTTTCCAGGTCTGTGAAGAAATGTGTTGAGATTTTGATGGGAATTGTATTGAATGTGTTGATTGCTTTGGTAAGATTGCCATTTTTACTATGTTAATCCTACCTATCCATGAGCATGAGAGATTTTCCATTTTCTGATATCTTCTTTGATGTCTTTCTTCTGCTGAAAGTTCTTATCATACAGTTCTTTCACTTGCTTAGAGTTACCCCCAAGATATTTTACATTATTTGTGGCTATTATAAAGGGTGATGTTTCTCTGATTTCTTTCTCAGTCCATTTATCATTTGTATATAGGAGGGCTACTAATTTTTTGAGTTAATCTTGTATCCTGCCACATTACTGAAGGAGTTTATCAGCTGTAGGAGTTTCCTGGTAGAATTTTTGGGGTCACTTATGTATACTATCATATCATCTGCAAATAGTGAAAGTTTGACTTCTTCCATTCCAATTTCTATCCCCTTGATCTCCTTTTGTTGTCTTATTACTCTAGCAAGAACTTCAAGTACCATATTAAATAAATATGGATAGAGTGAACAGCCTTTTCTTGTTCCTGATTTTAGTGGAATAGCTTTGAGTTTCTATCCATTTAAGTGGATGTTGGCTGTCGGCTTGCTGTAAATTGCCCTTATTATGTTTAGGTATGTTCCCTGTATTCCTGATCTTCCTAGGAACTTTATTATAAAGGGGTGTTGGATTTTGTCAAAGGCTTTTTCTGCATCTAATGAGATGATCCTGTGATTTTTTTCTTTCAGTTTTTTTTTTTTTATTACATTGTCAGATTTCCATATGTTGAACCATCCTTGTGTTCCTGGGATGAAGCCTACTTGGTCATGGTAAATAATTTTTTTCATGTGTTCTTAAAAAAAAGTAATTTTAAGACTGCTTAAGAAGACAATGATTATAACAAAAACACTGGTTAATAGAGTGGACTGACACAGGTAACCTACAGAAAGCTACTCAAAATAGTTACCTAAATAGGATAGCTGAGAGACACAAATTATTTCCATTAAATCCACAAATACTACTCATAAAAGACAAATCAATAAAAATCTACTTCATAGAATGAGCAACTCTTTCCCCAACACTTTAGCAGTGTGAATATTAATGTCATAAAGTAGGCACCCATGTATGTGTATATATATATATATATATATATATATATATATATATATATATATATATATATATATATATAAACATGAACACACAGAGGATGCTTAGAACTCAATTCCAAGGAAGACAAATTAACAAAATATGTAGGGAAAAAGTTGGAGCATTTTTTAAACTAATTAAGACACATGTTTTCAACACACATTAAAAGGCCAAATAGTGCAAAACTCCGGCAGGTGGTGTCCATTCAGGAGGTTATCTTTCCCTTATACCAAAGAAAAAGGGGAAGCATGATGCATGCCGGCCTGGAAGGAATGATGTTAGTGAGACACTGGTCCTGGGATAAAGGAGAGTTGTATTGACCCGTACAGCTGTCATAGAGGTCTGTTGTTGGATGCAGCAAAGAAGCAGTTAGAGGCATGGAGGATGGTGGTGAAAGGGAGAAAGTTAACAACGTATTGTAATACTGTGGCCTGGTAGACTTGGCATTTCTTCTTAGTTGTGTCTCTTGTTTAAGAATATTTTATGGATTAGCATGGACTGGGAGACCCACCCCAGCTGCTGAGAAATAGGAATATCAACAGAGGGATGTACAACTTAACTGGTAGGATAGTTTTCCCATGAGTCCTGTTCTTCATCTTTCATTCCAGGGTTCAGCTGTAATAATGCTGAGACTGTTATTTAGATTTTGAAACAGAAACAGCATCCTTGGTTGGGGTAATTCATGATCCAACCTCCTGGTTCTTTGTCCTCATAGGTTTCCTGAAGAGAAAAAAAGTCAATGGTGAGTGTTGGGTTAAGAATTAGGGTGTTAAGCAGTGGCAGTTAGGAAGATGGAAATTTAATCCATAGTAAGATAACACCGTATACACATATGTTTGAATAATTTAAGCAGTGAGCAATGAATATTAGAAAAGAATTGAAAATAAACAGGAAGCTCATACATTGCTAGATGGAAAGTTAGCTGACATCCACTCTGTAAAACGGCTCTAACTTCCTACAAAGTTATCCATAAATGTAATGAATTATTATTATTGCCTCTTAGTTTTGAGACAGAGTCTCACTGTGTAATCCTGGCTGGGCTGGAACTCACTACTTATACCAGATTGTCCTCAAAATTCCAGAGATTCAATGCACTCTCTTTCCCCAGTGCTGAGATTAAAGGCATATGCCACCATGCCCAGCTGTATTAATAATTTATGCTTTATATCTTCCAATGCAAAATACAAGAGATTTATATATATATATATATATATATATATATATATATATATATATATATATATGGTCAATTGTTTTGTATTTTTTATAATATATATAAATTGGAAATAAATGCCCATAAACCGATAAACACGAGAAACATTCACAAAGGATTCCTTGGCTCTTGAAAAGTAATATTAATTCCCAACTCATATGGAGGTAATTCACTAGCTTGTGTTAACTGAAATAAGCCAGAAGTCAATAATTATACAGTATATGATTCTATACGGATGAATGGTTGAAAGAGTACATTTATAAAGTAGAGATGAATGGTGGTTGCCTCTAGTTAAGATGGGTTTGAGGATTAGCCTGAAATGAGCACAAAGAAATTTATTGGCAAGAACAAAATATTTTAAAACTGGATATCAGTGATATTTGCACAATCCAATAAATTCACTAAAAATTCATTGATTCAAACATTTACATTAATTGAATTTTATGTCCTGTTACTTGCACAAGTCATATTTAAGGAGTAAAATAAAAGCAAATAAAAATCTGAAATTGGGAGGTGTAGACTAGGAGAAAATCAGCCATATAAAATCCCCTTCTTTTTCATATATATATATATATATATATATATATATATATATATATTTAAAAAGGAGATAGCATGTAGTGATGTATAGCAGAAGACCTAGACATGGCTTCTAACTTCCCTTTAACTATAGGAAATAGATGTTCAACCATCACAGTGATTAGAGAAATCGGAATTAGAATCCATCCTCATACTATTAAACTCTCATAAGAAAGACTATCAAATTAGTAATTAGTTTTGTGTGTATGGTGTAAAGATTTCTGTATTTCTGTGTGAGTGTGCACGTGTGTGGACATTCCTGTGCATGTTTACACAGGTGAGTCAAGCCAGAGGTTGACACTGGGTGTCTTCCCCAATTGTGCTCTAACTTATTTTTTAAGAGACATGATGTCTTACTGAGCCTGGTGCTCACCGATTTGGCAAGAATATCAAGTCAGGACTCATAGAGGTTGCCTTCTTTCCCCACTTCCAGTACAGAGATTACAGGTGTGCACAAGCCTGTCTTTTCACTTGGGTTCTGAGAATCCAAATCCAGATCCCTGCACTTGTCCCTACACTTTAAGTAATGAGCCCTCTTCTGGGCTCATAGGGGCTAGAATTTTACATTCTGAAACAGGATTGATCTTTACAGTCTAAAACGTTTGGAAATTTTGATGCACCCACTTCATAGACTGACCACATTAGAACACTCTCGAAAGACGTGCTCCAGGTACATATATGGAGGCTAAGAGACCTCCCTACTGATAGTCATATGCTGGGTACCAATCAGAAACTCTTCACCTTTATGAGAGTTATTTGAACATGTTACAGACAGCCAGGGAACTACAGGAACAATCTATGTACAGGTAAGCACAACAGTAAAATATATATATATATATATATATATATATATATATATATATATATATATATATACTGGATAAAGAGGCAAAGACATGAAACATATGGATGATTCTACTTCAATTATTTAAGAGTTTAGAATACCACATGTTATGTCTTAAAATATGTTTATTTAGTAATATTATAAAGATAACCAGCTGGTCTCCAAAAAGCTCACAATAATCAGGAGAGGAAAACCAATTAATTGTAGGAAGTTTATGGGTATCTTGTAGTTCTCCTGGCTCCAGCTGTGTGAGAGTCTGCTGCTGAACATGGTTCTTTTCATGGTATTCATTGAGATTTTGTGTACAGTTGTGTGTGTGTGTGTGTTGTGTGTTGTGTGTCAAGTTTTTGTGTACATGTGTGAGTATTCATGCGTGTGAGTATATTTTATGCACAAGTGTGTCATTTCATAATGATAAATCATTAGAAAGAACAAAGCAATTTAGTTAACAGAAAACTGACATTAAAATGAGTTTCTGCCATAGAAAACAGCACTATATTTCAAAGAGGAAAATGTATTGCACCAGAATGGCATTGTCTTAGTTAGGGTTACCATTGCTGTGATGAAACACCTTGACTAAAAGCAACTTGGAGATGAAAAAGTTTATTTGACTTATAAACACATCAGGACAAGAACTCAAACAAGGCAGGAACCAGGAGCTAGAGGCTGCTGCAGCGTTCATGGGGGATGCTGCTTACTGGGTTGCTCCTCATGGTTTGTTCAGCCTGCTTTCTTATAGACATCAGGACCACCAGCACAGAGACTGGACCCTCCTCTGTCAATCCTAAATAAGAAAACACCCTACAGCCCCATCTTATTGAAGTGTCTTCTTAATTGAGATTTCCTCCTCTCAGATGACTTTAGTTTTTGTCAAGATGACATAAAACTATCGAGAACAGTCATCTGTACATATTTTAGAAAATAGAAATCACATTTACATTCATAACATATTAATCTCTCTAACATTTCCTGTGTTGCAATATTCTTTTTAAATACATTTTTGTTATTATTCATACTTTGATTATTTCATGAATATATACAATGTATCTTGGTCATATCTACTCCTCACTCTCTCTAAAATACTAACCTGCCCCCCTATATTTCTTTCCCAACTTCATATCCTATTTTTTTAAATTACCCATATGAAGATGGTGTGAGAGCATGCACTGGGACATTTGCAAACTGCTAGTTTAATTTCCAAAGGGGGGAAAAAAAGGACTCTCCTTCTTTAGCAGCCATCAACTGCCATTAGCTTGTCAGGTAGGGGAAGAGCCCCACAGGCCCTTTCCCTCTCCATACTAGAATGATTAGCCGGCTTGTTCTTATGCAGAACATGCAGAGGTAGCCACAGCTGCTACAACTAGATGAGTGGAGCATGCCATGTCCAGGGGTTGTCATAGAGCTTCTCTCAGTTCTTTGGCTCTCACACTCTTTCTGCCCTCTTCTTCACAATGATCTCTGGCCCTTTAAAAAAGCAGTTGGTGTAGTTGTCTCATTTATAGCTGAGCACTCACAGTTTCTTGTTCTTAGTACCCTCAACAGTTGTCTCTCTGCGTCAACTACTGCCCATTGCAACAAGATTCTCAGCCCAAGATTGAAAGCAGCGGAAATCTAACATAAACAGTCATAATGTATTTCACTAGTCACTTCCAACAGTAGGTATCATAAAGACATTTTGCTTCCCACTATTCACACAGTACATTTCTTTTTTAAATTAAATTTATTCATATATTTTACATCCCAACTGCAGTTTCACCTCTCTGCTCTCCTCCCATTCCCCCTACACACACCTCTTCCCCCCTCCACCTTCCCAAATCCACTCCTCCTCTCTTTCTGTTCAGAAAGGGGTAGGCTTCCCACGGGTGTCAATAAAGCACGGCATATCAAATTGAGGTAGCAGTAAGCTCCTCCCCTTATATTAAGACTAGGCAAGCAATCTAGTAAGAGGAATAGGTTACTGGAAGCGAGCCAAAGCCTTAGGGACAGACCCAGCCCACCATTAGTAGTTCCATGAGTAAATCAAGCCATACAACTATCACACATATGTAGAAAGCCAAAGTCATCCCATGCAGGCTCCCTAACATTGGTCCAGAGTCTGTGAGTTCCTATGAGCACAGGTTAGTTGTTTTTGTGGGTTCCCTTGTGATGACCTTGACTCCCCTGGTTTTCTCACTCTCTTCCACAGGATTCCCTGAGGTCAGCACAGTGCTTGATTGTGGATTTCTGCATCTGTTTCCATCAGTCCTTTGATGAAGGCTCTCTGATAATAATTGGAGTAATTTCCAATCTGATTACAGGAAATGACCAGTTAAGGCTACCTCTCCACTATTGCTAGGAGTCTTAGCTGAGGTCATCCTTGTAGATTGAGGGGATTTTATCTTGCACCAGGTTTCTACCTGACCCCCAAAATGCCCCCCATCAAGACATCACAATGTCCTTTTCATTACTCTCCCTGTACACCCTCCCAACCCAATCCCTCATGCTCCTATCCCCACCAGCCCTGAGTCTACCCAGAAGAGCTCTTCTTTTTCCCCTTCACGGTGAGATCCAAGCATTCCCACTTGGGCCTTTCTTGTTACCTAGCTTCTCTTGGCCTGTGGATTGTAGCATGTTTATCCTTTACTTTACAGCTAATATCCACTTATAAGTGAGTATGTATCATGTTTGTCTTTCTGGATCTGGGTTACCTCACTCAGGATGATCTCTTCTAGTTCGTCTCATTTGTCTTCAAATTTCATGATGTCATTGTTTTTAACAGCTAAGTTATACTCCACTGTGTAAATGTACCATATTTTCTGTATCCGTTCTTCAGTTGAAGGGCATCTACATTGTTTTCAGGTTCTGGCTATTATGAATAATGTTGCATATTTCATTTCTAAAATTTCTTCTGAAGGAAGCCAAGAGGCTAAGGTTACAAAGGGCTAATCCCCCTAGAGTCCTGATGGTGCGTGGAAGGTTGAAGAAGTCCTAACAATAAAAACTTGAACGCATTTGGAATTGGATCTGCCTATAGTTGAGCATGGGGAAAGCTACAGCCTTAGTGAATATATTAACAAGATCCTAAAGAGACTTAATAAACTGGGTCCATATTCCTGACCTGAGAAACTATGAATAATAAATGTTATATTTGAAGCCATTCAAATTTGGGTACCATAGTATGTATTAGCAGATAATGAATAAATATTTAAATATTTAGTAAATATTTGAAAACCACCTGAGCATTGTTTTAATAATCACCAAAAGATACTTCAATAGACCTATAATAGTAACTACAATTGCCAACATTCTTATTTCAGTAACACGTGGTTGATACAAATATGAAACAATAGACATTACTTGAATATTGAGTATAAAGTGTCACAATCACTTTGGAAAATAATTGAGATTATGTGTATATTATAACCTAGAACTTCCACCTTCAATATACAGTACAGATGAAGCTAACTACACATGCAGAATTGCAGAGTAATGCATCTATCAGTATTGCCTGTATTCAATATCAATAAACCTGAAGCCTCTAAATGAAGATCAAAGTTAGAAAGGGAATGAAACTTCAAATCACCAGTGAAAAATAAGTTAAAAAATAATATTTTAAAAGGGTAGTGGTTAACCTCCTCCTCCCTCCAAATGTCTGTTTTATACATAAAAAAAACCTTGCAAGTTTTAATTTGAGCTCTATCTGCTTGCATAAGAAGATATTTCTCCCAGGCTTGACAATACCTTGACTGAATGCCATTGCTTCACCGTGTGAGTTATCACATTTTTATCTGTAATAGTTATTTTAGTATACATTTGGGACAATTATATTAGATGCCCATGGCTTAATAAGGGGGTACTTTGTTTCTCTAAAGTCTGAATATTTTCTTTCTTCACAAAATTCATTGAAAATAAATAAAAGAATAAAGTTACTGACAAAGTATTGCTATTATTTATATCAGTAGAAGTTCTTAAAATAACAAATCACTCAATCCTGTATGGAAATAGTAAAATTCATAAGCAATATATTACATTTGCAAATGTATGACCATAATAAAGTTGGTAGAACTCTTTTTAAAGAATTATTTTAAAAACTCTGAAGAGTTCATTTCTTTACAAAAATACAACTATGAGAAATCTACTCTGACCAAATAGTTCATTCATATAAATAGCAAAATAATTCAAAAGCAATGCAATTTTAATAAATTAGTAAGTAGTTAAAATATCCACTTAAATTTAAAATAATACCATGAGGGCAGAAGAAAGGGCTCAGTGGGTAAAGTGATTTCCAGGCATGCATGAAGATCTGACTTAAATCCCAACACTTGCTGAACAATGAATGCCATGTGAGACAGGATGTGCCTGTAACTCAACAACCAAATCAGCAAACTCAAGTTTCAGTAAGAGATCCTGCCTCAAAAAATAAGGGAAAGAGTGATTGAGAAAGATACTCAATGTCAAACTGTGGCCTTCAAACACACCCAAATCCATACCTCCACAAACAGATATACAAATATATGCATTTACACACAAACAAGCTTACACACAAGTTTGGCAGAGAAGACAAAATGTCATTGTGAAAGTTGTTTTAAAGGACAAAAGCCAGTTTGAGTTCTGGACTGTATAAGAGGACAGAGAATCTGCTGAGTTCTAAGAAAGCATATAACATTTCTCTCTGCTTGTGACTGTGGGTATAATGTGACTAAGCTGCTTCAAGCTCTACTATGGGACTTCCCTACATTGTTGCACTATAACCTAAAATTTTATACTAAAACAAACCCTTTCTCTCCTAAGTTGCTTTTTGTTTGCATATTTTACTTATGTCAATAAAATGAAACTAGAGCATGACATAAAAAACTGTCTGATACTGAAGGAATGAAAAACAAAAGCACAGAAACAAACCAAAAGAGAGGGATGAATGTGCCATGTAGTGTTGGTTATATTTTGCTTTCAGTAAAACTGTCAAAATAATTGAGAAAATCTAGGGAAGAGACTTGTAAGTTGGGCAAAGCATCCGTTAGGCATTAATGTCAACAGTATGTAGTACAGTAAGTAGAATTTAAGTTTTATTGAATGTAAATGTGCTCATTGGTTTATGTTGTCTATATTGGATTCCTTCATGTAATGAAAAAGCTCAATAGCTCCACTTGAAATTATGTGAACCACAAAATCTGGAATATTTCCTCTTTAACCTTTTATAAGAAAGGGGTTTATATAAAACCTTATGGAATAGATTGCTAACTATGGAAGGCCCCAGAAATCCTGGCTTTGATATTCCTCTTATTGATTCCAAGAACATGGTATAAATCACAGCTTCAGTATCAGTCATCTCCAAGAAAGAGACTCATCTCTTTTTGACATATTTCTGGTATCAAAAATGGGGTCTTCTTATTGTGGTCTTTCTTTTCTTTAGTTTATTTTTAAGAACTTTATACAAGAGTACTCTATTTACAAACTGTTGTGACTATTTTTTTTCCAAGTCAGGGTTTCTCTGTGTATCTTTGTGACTTTCCTGGAACTCACTTTATAGACTAGGCTGGCCTCAAACTCACAGAGATCCGCCTGCCTCTGCCTCCTCACGGTAAGAGTCCCTGGTTGTCTTATTTACCATACTATGGGTTTTCCTAGATTTGGGATGATAATTTTTACAGGGAAATAAATTTTAAAAAGAAACAAAAGAAACAGATGAATCCAAAAATAAATATTTACTGAATTTGATAAATTGTGAAAGAGAAATTTGTTAATAAAAATCCAAGGCATCAAAGACAAGGTGTAGGACAAAGGTAAATATGATATTCAGGTTGGATACTGTTTTCTTTTCTACAATTTACAAATTAGAAAGATTTAGAAATTAAATGTTAATACAAAAAAATTAAATGTCTATTCTGTACTTGAAATGGACAAAGTTCCTGTTGATATCTTATCATGTGTTCTTCTTCTAGTTGATGGATTCAGAAAAGTTGAGAGTGAGAGACTACAATGTACTATGTGATGAGAAAAAAAGAAATAATTTTCTCTGTTGCTAAAAAGTGGCCAAATTGATATTTATATTGACATAGCTCTGCTCCAATGTGATAATCACCTTCCAAACTCTTGTGTGGTATCAGGGCCAGGGTCTTTTCCAGAAACTCCAGGAAAGCAGAAGCCTGTGAGTTTGTCCCAGTTTCCAAGGATGTGGCTATTTGGTCTTTACAGTAACCTTCCTTCTTCATTTATTTTTTGAAATGTGATTTGATTAGGACAATTCATGTCTAAGTTATCTTACACAGACATTGGGTTTCTAGACTGCTGTAAAATTTTTCTTGCCAAAAAACTAATGTAATATTCCAATACTTATGTATGCAAATCCCAAAACCATTTTTTCCTCATAAATAGCAAGCTGAGGTTTGTGTACAATTACTAGGATACTCCCTAGAGACATTAGTTGTAACAGTAATTGGCATCTCAACTGAATTACCTTGGTCATTATGTAAATTATTATATGATTTGTTAACAATGTGATAATTTATATCCTCGAGATGCCTATTTCCTAAACATATTAAAATTATCTTTGTAAATGACGTGAACTCACCTTCCATTCTAAGATGGTTTAGTTTACTTTCTGTGAGAGCATAGGGTTTTCGCGGTACAGCTCTAAAGTTAAATTAATGGAATATATTTTGATATTTGAGTTGTTACTAAATTAAAGAAATGTTATATTCTATGAGTATGAGTTCTCTAAAATACACTCTCCTAAATTTTGTTTGAATGTTGCTGATGCTTTATTGCTTACTGTTTAGTTCACACCATAGTTTAAGCATGTATATATCATTCCTTTCTAACTTTGACACAGGATATGAGGCATATGTGATGGAGCCATGACTTTCCAGTGGGCAACAGGGTAATGCCGACGAAAGGAAGTACTGAAAACGTTCCATAATTAAAATGACAGACAGCACAGCATTTGAGAAATACAAACACTATCTAAAGGCTGTATCTCTGCATTTGATTGGTTCCTTGAAAAGACTTACACCCAACCTTTTAGAAACCACTTAGGTATTTTTCTAAGTGCCTGACTTTATTAAGTGTCTTAGGGAACACTATGTATATAATCTCATTTGATGCAAACTAGAAAACCTGATGAATATGAAAAAACTGACATATAAAGACATCATCTGAACACAAGCAAACTACAGTGTGGGGAGTAGTCATTACTGTCAGAGACCTGTCTTCAAAACCAGAGAGACAAGGCACACACAACCATTGGGAGTTTTCAGAATTCATTAAATTATTCCTTTTAGAAGTGACTTTTCATTGTTGTTTGGGTTTTCTTTTGGGTGGAATCCTTAATTTTTATCAGAGAGTATTATCTTCACATCTGATTAAGTGGAACAGCTTACCCAAACATTCTCTTCTATAGCCATCCACCCACCCATCCATCATCCACCCACCCATCCATAGATCTATCCAGCCATTTGCCATTTACCCAGAATACACCACCATGTGGAAGGATAATGAGACCAAGGTAAAGAAAATACAACTTTATTCCTGAGTGAGTGCATGATGGTGAGAAAACAAGCTAAAATAGCCAAATCCAATGACTGTTGTACAAAGGTCCCGATATCCACAGTGGTAAAACAGTGATCTTTCTAGCTCTGAGGATAGCCTTAAGTGATGGGCCCTGATATCAGCCAATGACACACTTTCAATCAGCTTAAGATGACAAAAAATTATAGCAGCAAACAGAGAATCTTAGAAGAGTTGATAAAATAGTTCAAGTCTGCAAGGGATAAACAAGTCCCCTACCTCTGTTTCTTCCAAATTCATACACTTTCTGGCATAGAAGAAAGGATCTCCTGTAACTAACAAGGCCTAGGACACACAGAGATTTCTAAGATTCAGAAGCAACAACTGTTAGGAAATGATTCCCCATTCTGCTAAGCTGCCTGAAACCTTAGGAAAGCTCTCCAGACATAGCTTCATAAGTCATCACCCATTTTAGTGATTCAGCTGCCTTTATGGCTCCCATTTTCCTGAAGCTCTCTTTTTTTTACTAAACTAGACTTGGTTAGAATCATTTCTTTTGTCTTTCTATGGTGTCTTATTTGTGATGAATTGATACTTGTTCACATATCCCAAGCAAAATTCACACAGGAAAACTAATGACCAAATGGTGAATGGCAGGAGCAAATGTGAGTTTGGAAGAATTTATTTCATGGTCTCTGTTTAGGGAGATGAGATGTGTAGCTAAGACTGTTTTGTCTGAGGGTAGAATATCCATGAAGGAAATCTAAAAGTGGCTGACTTGCTTTATGGCGTATGAGATGGTGTACAATTTCATTGGCAGCTGTGTGCTTACTGTGATGGGTGATAAGACATGCAGACCTTAAGACACATACTACAGAGCCTGAGGCAATCCGGGAAAATCTATCTCTGATGTACTCAGTTATATGAACTGAGACAGTATCTTGCTTATCACTAAAATAATTCCTCCTGTACTGCAGGTTTAGAAGCATGGGCATTATTTTGGAAATTGTGCCTGAATGAGTCAATGTTTGATGGCTAATTGACCAGTCTTAACAGGACTATATTTACAATAGAACTAAGGAAGGAATTAATTTATCAGAGACCTTTTTCAAAAATCGACTGTGAACATAGTCCTTTCTGGCCTGGTGAACTTTAGTGACTTTATTGAGTTCAAGAGCGGGGCAGAGATTTATGTCGTAGGAGAAGCTCTATCAAAATTTAATGACATTGACAGGCATATAAATAGAGTTCATAAAGTGCCAAAGCAATCTAAAGGAGATGAGATAAGAGGGGCAAGCACTCACAGGCATCTGACCACGTCACTTGGAGGTAAATGTGATACAATTCATGTCAAGCTGTAATTATGGGAACAAGTAAACAGAAAGCCAAACATTCTGCTAGCGATTTTTTAGAAATCTTTAAAACCTCAACAACACTTCAGTGAAGACAAGAATGATAAAACAGAGCAGAAAAAAAAAAAAAAAACAAGATTAATCTTGTCGTGGGGTGGGGACTGCTATTCCCACAGAGTATAATACATTTCACCATACAAGAAAGTAACCTGGAGGTGGAAAGTACTCACCGAGGCTGGGGCCATGTCAGCAGGCATGAGTGAGTGTTGGAAGACAAGAGCCATGATATTGGCATATCATGGATCCTGGCAGAACTCAGAAGGCTTGTTCAGAAGCAGGCATGACCGAATAGAGCATGGCCAAGCTCCCTCTCAGATCTGAGCTGAGCTGAGAATTGTGAGGCTGCCTCGCTGAGGCCATCAGGTAGGGAGATATAATCATGTAGGGAAATGTAAAATCATCCTTTGATGGATGCCCATTCCAGGATTCAAATGTCTAATGAAAATAACCGTGGATTATGAAGGGCCAGATATTGTTATGCATTATGCATGCAACTGCTCGCAAGGTTGCTTTTTAAAATAAGCAATATATGATAATTTTATTATGAATTCAACACATCTGAATATTTTACTTATAAAACTTCTGTTGATTTGTGCTAAACTCTTTTATTTGTGACTAACAATTAGTTGTAGATGTGTGTATTTACCACGTGAGTTCTAAAGAGTCTGAATGTTGACTGATATGTTCATGTGAGTTAACAGATAAGAAGAAAGCAATGCAATGAAGGCACTTGCCAGTGTTATATTCATTTTTCATTTTCTGGAAAACTAGGTGCTTCATTTCTACTTTTAAATGCAATATGACAAAATTCCTTTTTTTGAGATTATAGTATGATTATATCGTTTCAACATTGCTTTTTTTGATAAAACAACTGATACACGTAATGGGATATTTCAAATTCCCTTGGACCTAACTAACATTGTCTTTTTATTGTTGTAGCCCTTAGCTATTTAAGACTAATTACTACTTGTTAAACACCTCATACCTGTGGGCATTTAAAGATCTTGTCCACCTTTTGTAAAAAGCTTTCCTCATATATCGCTAACCCTGGGGTGTCTTTCCAATTAAAATTTTAAAAAGACCTGGAAGAACTACAGAAATAGGAGTCAGTGAATTTAAACAAGGTATCCCACATGGGTGGGAAAGTGTATTCCTAGAGTGTATAATATTCTTGAATGAACATCTGAAGAACCAGTCTCCCTCCATTTTAGGCTGAAAAGTCATCCTTATAGTAAAGACAAACTAGGTTCATTCCTGTTTAGGATTAAAACTGTTTTTCAAGGATTGGGCTATGCCCCACTGGTGACATTAACTATAAATGATTTGGTATTGCCGCTTCCATGACTGGCAATCATGTATTTGTTTCAATAAGTTGTTTGTAACTGTCTTGCAACCATACCTTTGTTTCAAAAGTTTGTATGACCACCTGTTGTTTTGACTACCTTGTTATGCCCACCTTGCAACCTTGACTTTGTTTCAAGAGGTTGTTAGGAAAAACTTGTTGTGCTTAGTTCTGCTCCTGTAACCTCACCTATTTGTCTGCAATATCTCCCATTTGGAAACCTCTGCCCCTGAGCTATAGCCTTATCTTCTACACATCCAATGATGACTTCTCAGACCCCACCTTAGGGGGAGGCGGCCTGTGTACATGAATAAAAAAGCTTGGTTTAATTTCCTTGGTTTAATTAATTTGGCCATGATAATTTTGTTCTGTGGTCTTTCTCCTCCCATATTTGGGATTAATGCATGCCAGTATCAGGAACGGGTTACTACCCTATGAGTTATTGACCTGGGAAAACCCTGACCACAAAGCCTATTGCCACTGCTGTTGGTTACAGGCCAGAACCACATGAAAAGTCCCCTTTGCTAAAGACACTGCATACTTTGGCTACAGGACACAGAGAAAATAAACTGGGGTGGGAATATAAATTCCATTCTTGCTTTCTGGCTTTGTGGTGCCACAACACACTATTCAAGCTACCCTGGAAGAATTTCTACCCCTGGTCCTGCTCAAATGTGAAACCTGTGCACTGCACCATTATTCCAGGCAAGAACAGCCCTCTGATATATTAGGGACTGCTACAGGTGCAACCAATTGCCTTCCAATTGATGTAAGATTAATTACAAAGGAGGAAACTCATTCAAGATTATAAACCACAACAGAAATCTGTGGCTTAGATGGTCATAGATCCCAAAAAGGAGACTAATGCTATTGTTTTGATAAACATACATATTTTTTTTCCTAACATTTCTGGAGTTGCATATGTAGCTGTGAGCTCTGAGCATGTGATAATATTTTTACTCCCTGAATTCATCTGTTAGGTCAGACACTTGAGTCTTGACTGTTGCTCTGAAACTTAGTAGTTTAACAATTCTGGGAAAGTCACCAAACTCATTTGTGCATGAATTTTCCTTTCAGTAGATTTCAAATGAGAATAATACTGTATACATTGACAACATGAGAACTCTATGGTATGGTTAAGGGGAAGCTTCTTAGTATAGATCTAAGAGAAGGAATAGAGAGTGGTAACTGGAAGAATCCAGGCCTGAGAGAGAAAGTAATAGACTGAACATGACCCTAGACCCAACCTGGCCATGAGAGAAGCAAGAGCAGAGTAGAATGAGAGTGAGAGAGAAAGAAAGGGAGAGAGAGAGAGAGAGAGAGAGAGAGAGAAACAGAGACAGAGACAGAGACAGAGACAGAGAGACAGAGAGAAGACAAAAAGTGCATATTGAAAATATCAGTGATATAAGGAGAAGAAGTAGATGGGGAATGAAAGTTGATGAGCTGGAGGAATTTACAGTAGAGGAGGATTTGGATTTGAGAAGAGTTAAGATGCCAGTATGGACTCTGAAATGTGTAACAGATACTTGTGATATTAAAGAAGTTTAGAGGCCAGTGTGCACTTGAGTTTGCTAACAGGTACCACAGATAGCCATTTGTTCCTTCTGCTGGTGTTCAGGGAAATGGCTCCTTTTTGTAGAGGTGAACTAGCTTCACAAACTCCTGAGGACTGTTGGCTTTTTCTAACCACTAGAATTTGGGGAAATGGAGTTTCCTTTGGACTTGACAAACACTGTTGCTGTCAGTTTACAATCAGTAGAAACCAGGTAGGTGTTTTAAGCTTCAGAAATACAGTACAAAAACCTGCCTACACAATTAATACGATAAAAATTCAATAAGTATACACTGAAGTGAGAGATTAATAACTTCTAGAATCATGAAGATCTCCAGTTGGCATACCCCAGTAGAAAGTCAACAGGGTAGAGAGTATTTGAAATAAGTGGAAAACTTCCAGAACCAGCATCAAAGTTTGTAAAATGGATGCATTTTAAGCTGAAAGAACACAGATAATTAGCACTATCTACTCTCTAGGACTGGTGAGAGAATTAAATGAACTCATTAACACATAACATTTACAGTAAATCCTAGAAATAGGATAAACAAAGTAACTGTTGACTGGCTATATTTTTACATAATTAAGTTTAAGTCTTTCATTACTTCTTCATGTTAAATTATAAATTCTTATAATGAGTTAGAGAAAGAAAAATGACACTGTGAAAGCTTTGACTTGGTGTGCAGAAACTAGAAGTCACTTAATAGTGACTTCTTTTGTTCTTGTATATGCTCCCACTTAAACCTTCTTTATCAAACCAGCTCTTTTTTAAACTTTTCCCGGTATCCCTGTGCATTTTATACATCCTTTCTGCATAAATGCTTATAATTCTTGACTGACTTCTAAAACTAATACAAGTAACAATTCTTTTCTTTGATTGCTTGGAAGCAATTCTGTAGAAAGCCTTGCGAAGTGATGAACATTATATTGATCTAAAGGTTGGATAGTGGATATTCCAAAGACCAAAGTGACAGAAGTAGAAGTTAGGAATATATATGTATGTATGTATTATACAATTATATATATATATATATATATATTACCTTGACATCTTTTTGGAAACTGATTGAGTGAATAATACAATTGAAGACTTGAGTGAAGAGTTGGAAGCCCTTTGAAATTATTTTGGTAAGAAATGAATGATGAACAGCTGTGGGGATACCAGGACAGGCAGTAGGCAGGCAGAAGACCAAGCCTTAATAGAGTTTTGAGGGAAAATAGTATATAACAAACAATTATTGATTCAGAAAATGAAAAGAAAAATGTTTCATTGGTAACAGGATTTCACATATTTTAATTTCATGTTTATATTGACAATTCTATTTTCTACACAGGAGTCCTCATTTTATTTATGAATATTTCTAAATATAAATAAGTGGATGCCTTGATTTTATGACTGCTGTCACACAAATAGTTTTTACATATTCACAATACAAAATACGCTCCATAATAGTCAAATATATCATTAATCCTGATTATTTTATGTGTTTACCAAATAATGGTATTGTTTGGTAGGTTGTGATTTTACTTAACCAGAATAAAAAAGAATCAGAACGCCTTTGATTAAGGGGTTTATAATAATTCTACAGGTGAATTTGGAATACTTCATTTAGATCACATTGCAATATAATATTGGCATTAGTTAGCAATTTCAATTTACTCTAACACATATGTACACTAACTGATTCAAAAATGGAGATTTTTTTTGGTAATATATATAATAAGCAAGCTCCTCAGGACTTGAAATAGGTTGAGAAGTGATGACTGATTCAGCATTGTTAATGCGACTACTTTTTGGGGTCCAAGGTTTCTGAATGTAGTACTCTAAAGCAAAGTAAATAAAATAAATATTTAAAGCATAATGATGAATGGCACCATTAATTTCTTATTTTAAAAAAATGGCCCTGTTCTTTGGGAGTTAAAGCTAAACAGAGTCATTCTTATGTAGCTATGCGTTCAACTCATGGCTACTTTAAAATCACTCTATTCATTGAAAAGGAATATGCTAAATCCCTGCCTGTACCCTGCCACTGCAGCTACTCACTCAAAACAAATTAACAAACGAAGAAGAAAAACAAAACTCCTAAATAACATAGCTAGCGTATTAAAAAAAGACTGAATGTCAGTCACAGATCTGACTTTCTGTTTTCATAAACAAAAGAAGAAAGAACAACCAAAGAAGTTTCACAGTTTTTACCACATTTGAGGTTTGTGGAAATAAATTATATACATGCATAAAATATTCTAGTATATCTAATTTATTTATTTAGTTAGTTAGTTAGTTAGATAGATAGATAGATAGATAGATAGATAGATAGATAGTATTGCTTTCAAAATGTACACAAGTGACTCTTTAGTTCGCCATTCTAAAGGAGGGTGAAAATCTCAATGTTTCCTAATGTCTTTTGCCTAGGAATTCATACAAATCTGTCAATTACTAATTAAAATATCATAATATACATGTAACTGCTTATTGATGAAATTATACAATGACATTAAGATGCTACCTGGAAGAAAAAGGCTGAAACATTGTTTTAACTCATGATACAAATGACTGTTGTTCCTAATGTATTAACATAAGTCAATAATACTATCCTCATTGGTTTGAGATATGGCATTTCAAGTGAGCATAGCAAACATATAAGTGCTAAGGAAGATGAAATGCTGCAAAAGCAGCTGTTCATCTGTGAGTATGTGTTGCTCTAATTGGTTGATAAATAAAATGCTGATTGGCCAGTAGCCAGGCAGGAAGTATAGGCAGGGTAAGCAGATTAGGAGAATTTTGGGAAGAGGAAGGCTGAATCAGGAGTCTTCAGCCAGACACAGAGGAAACAAATGACAAATCAGGACTCAGAAAAGGTACTAAGCTACATGGCTAAACATAGATAAGAATTATGGGTTAAATTAAGTGTAAGAGCTAGTCAGTAATAAGCCTGTGCTAATGGCTAAGCAGTTACAATTAATATTAAGCCTCTGTGTGATTATTTTATAAAAGGCTGAGGAATTGTGGGTAAGAGATTTGTCCCAACCACAGGCCTGAGCAGGACCAGAGAAATCTTCCAACTACAAAAGCACATGCAGCAGGTCATTTGGTCTTTTCTCCAGTTTCATTCACTAACTCAGGAAAGGTGCATAAGAAGTAAGAGCACATCTGAGGAGGTGGTAGATGTCTAGTGATGGGAAGACACGAGGTAACTCAGGAACTACTTAGAGGAGGTATGATAATTTCTCCCACACCACACCCCTCAGGTTGGGCCAAGAATGGTTGAGATCCACTCATTTGTAAAGATGAAAGTACAAAATGAAACAAAAATTAAAATAAAATAATTTACAAAGGACAACTAAAGCCACATGGTACACTACCATCTGTTTTCTTATTTATTTATTTAAAAATTTCATACACTGTATCTTTACCATATTCTTTCTCCTCCCCAAGCTCCTCTCAGATATTCTCTACCTCTTGACCCACTGAACTTCATGTTCTTCCTCCTTCTTTCTTAGGGAATAAAAATAACAAAACCAAATAAGCAAACAAAAACCATGAAGTCTCTTTTGTGTTGACCAACTACTACTAAGCATGAGACCACCTGTTTTCATGACAGAACAATGTGATTCTAACTGTATAGTGTGGTGGTATTGTGTTCCCCAAAATATTGTGCACCCTAATAAACTTATCTGGGGTCAGAGACAGAACAGCCACTAGATACAAAGGCTAGAAAATGGTGGCACTCACACCTTTAATCCTAGCATTCCAGAGGCAGAAATCCCTCTGGATCTCTGTGAGTTCAAGGCCACATTGGAAACAGCCAGGCATGGTGACACATGCCTTTAATCCCAAGAAGTGAGCCTTTAATCCCAGGGAGTGGTGGTAGAAGGCAGAAAGATATATAAGGTGTGAAGACCAGAAACTAGAAGCATTTGGCCTGGTTAAGCATTTGGCCTGGTTAAGCTTTTGGCTGGTTAAGCATTCAGGCTTTCGAGCAGCAGTTCAGCTGAGAGCCATTCGGATATGAGGACACAGACGCTTCTAGTCTGAGGAAACAAGACCAGCTGAGAAGTTGGCCAGGTGAGATTAGCTGTGGTTTGTTCTGTCTCTCTGATTTTCCAGCGATCACCCCAATACCTGGCTCCGGATTTATTTTTATTAATAAGAACTTTTAAGATTCCTGCTACAGTATAGTACCTGAACTTTGCCCAATAAAATGATAGGCAGGATGGATCAGGGTAAATGATACAATTTGGGAATCAGGGCAACCAAAACCAGAGTGCAACCATGATTAATACAGAAATGACTCAAAGGTTCTTGGATTTCCTGGGACTAGGTAAAAGATAATTGATGTTAGACTTTGGTAAATTAAGACTTCATGCTTCTTTAACTAATACAAATAAACCAAAATTCAAGAAGCAAATAATATCTAACATACCACTAGATGATTATTATAATTTCAAAATAGCCACATAAATAGTAGGAATATGTTTATGTATGTAAGAAGTTGAAAAAAGAAAAGCAAATATAAGTTTTCATACAGTTTCCTGATGGATAATATCTACGCTAAGTAGAAGAAATAGCTAGAATTATGAAGATTCAAAATAGTAGAAATAAAAACATAAAAAATATAATAGAAAACACAGAAGCATAATCCACAACCAAAAAGAAGAAAACTGAAATCTACAAAATGATAGACAAGTTCTTAAGGTAGTGTGCTCACAACTTACATAACAGCAAACAAAATGGATGTTAGGATGTAAATACTAGTCAAATCCGAAAATTCAAGGCCTGTTTTGAGCTTTTCATCGCTTGCTATTTCAGCCTTAGGTTGTATTATCTACACCCTTAAAGATGAAGTTTCCCATTGTCTAATAATTCAGGTATCCTAGGCCATTTTGCTAGATCCCAGGAAATTGATTTGTTGTTACTGTTTTTGATGTTTTGTCTTTTGTTTTGTTTTGGTGTGGTTTGGTTTGTTTGGTTTGGTTTTTGCCAATACTTGTCTGTTTGGAGTACCAGAAAGACAGAGAGAGAGAGAGAGAGAGAGAGAGAGAGAGAGAGAGAGAGAGAGAGAGAGAGAGAGAGAGAGATCTTCAAATTCTGTGAAGCTGACAGCAAGCTTCTTAAAATAAAACTTCGGAGTCAAGCTCTCTGATCAAAGCCCCATCTCTGTTCAAGATTCTGTAAACAGACTGACTGACTGATTCAAACTGTGAATATGAAAAGTTGAGGTGGTCTAGTTTTATGACCCAAATTACCTTAGGCTATCTTTAGTTCATGTGACAGTCAGTTTTCACCAGCCTCTAAACAGAACTATCATCCTTGTGACTGTTAGACAGCAGTTTTAGAGTGTGTTGTCTTAATAGAACACTAACTTCTATCAACCAAAAGTCTCAGAATGTCATCCAACAGAATTTCAAACTGAGAGCAAAGATGTCCTCATTTGCTATAACCTGGCAGACTTATGTCCTTAACAATCTATCTGGTAAATTCATTTATTTATGGTTTTCTTTTGTTTTGTGGATTTAAAAGTCCCATGGGGAATATATCATTTCAGCCAACCTGAATCTGTGTCATTCAAATTGGTCTCAAGATATATTATCTTTTCTTGCCATTGTTCTTTTGTTTTGTACTGACAGAAGAAATAAAAGGCAAACGGAAATACATTTTAAAGATAGTTCCAAATTTTTTCTTCTTTCTTCCAAATAGTCAAACCTAATACTCACTAAAAGCCTACTTTAAAATAATGTAAAAAACCTGACCAGATAATTTAAAGGAACACTATTTTCTTAAACCACAGAAGAAAATACATTTTTGATAGATGCATAACTAACCATAGACTATGGCAATTTCTGACTGCATTCTGAATAATTATCTTTTTTAATTATTCAGAATACAGTCAGAAATTGCTGTAGTTTATGAACATTACAGCAGTAGAATGTCCTCCCCAGCCATGGGTAGTGGGGTAGGTTTAAATCAGTAGGCATGGATTTCCTCCTGTTGAGTAGACTTTAAGGCTAGGTAGACTGGTGTGGATTACCCCCAGGATACAAGTGACACTAGTAAGCCTTCCAGAATATCTTTGTCGTTCTGGTTATGGTCATTGTTCATAGGCATTGCTAGTAAGTAGTGTTCCATTGGAAGTTCCACCCCAACCCTCCTCCTCCCTCTCCAAACCATGCCCCTCAGAAAGCCCAACAAGTGACATCCCTCCACCCCCATCAGAGCTGCTCAAGACCATGCCTACGGGGTATTTAAGCTCTGGTCCGTAGACCTGCCATGTCATTTCTCCTCCTCCCTTCCCCCAAAATCACCCTGGAGTGCTTTGCTGAGATTAAACATGATCCTTTACCTTTTTATTTGGATCGATTTGGCTTACTACATCTGCAGAGAAACCTACAACCAAGGATTTAAAATACTTATCAGGTAAGACTAGTGACTGTTTTTCTTTTTAGCAGCATGTATAGCCCCTTTCAGAAATATGAGGAGGAATCCTCAGATCCAGGACTTGTAGATCAGTTCTAGCTCAATTCCTTCAAATTCTGTACCCAATTTTAGTCATTCATAGGGAGAATGCTCAAGTCTGACTGAGTAGCTCAAATACATATGATTTTTAAATTTTGTTTTGTCAAATTGAATTCATAGTACCCCTACTTCATGTGTAACTTTGGAATCCTAGCTTCAGATCTTCAGATTTGTGTTTTAGCTTACCGGAATTATATGGCAGTTCATGATCCTCAGGCATAGAGTACTGGGATTGGTGGGGTGGGTAGCGAGACCTCTGTGAGGCATGTGTCCCCATAGATGCAGTGCTTAAATATTAAGTTCCATTTTAAACTGGATTATTTGGATTTTTGATGTCTAGTTTTGTGAGTTCTTTATATATTTTGGAGATAAACTCTCTGGTAGATGCAGAGTTGATGAAAATCTTTTCCTATTCTGTGGGCTGCCATTTGTTGCAAATAATGGTGCCCTTTGCCTTACAGAAGCTTTTAGTTTCATGAGTTCCCATTTACTAATTGTCCATCTTAGTGCCTGAACTATAAGTTTTTTGTTCAGGAAGTTGTTTCCTCTGACAGTGTGTTCAAGGTTGTGTCCCACTTTCTCTTCTACTATGTTCAGTGTGTCTGGGTTTATGTTGAGGTCTTTGGAATCAAGTCCACTTGGACTTGAGCTTTATTCAGGGTGACAGATATGAATCTATTTGTATTCTTCTACATGCTGATATCAAGTTATTCCAGCATCATTTGTTGAAGATAGCAGAGAAACAACTAAAGAAATGTTCCACCTCCTTAGCCATTAGGGAAATGCAAATCAAAATGACTCTGAGATTCCACTATATACATTTCAGAATGGCTAAGATAAAAAACACAAAAGACAGCTCATGCTGGAGAAGATGTGGAGCAAGTGGAATTCTCCTCCATTGCTCAGGGAGAAGTGCAAACTTGTACAGCCAATTTGGAAATCAATATGGCAGTTTCTCAGAAAATTGGGCATCAATATACCTCAAGACCCAATAATACCACTCTTGGGGATATACCCAAAGGATGCTCAAACATATACAAAGAACACTTGCTTAACTATGTTCACAGCAGCTTTATTCATAGTAACCAGAACCTGGAAACAACCTAGATGCTCCTTAACCAAAGAATGCAACACTTCACAGACCAAGAGAGGCTAGGTAACAAGGAAAGCCCAAGGGGGGATACATGGATCTCACTGTAAAGGGGAAGTAGAACAGATCTCCTGGGTAGACTCATGTAAGACAAATTGCTAAATGGTCTTATTAATAAAATATTGGGGTAAAAACTAAGAGATCAGGGAAGCAGAAAGAAGCCAGCCATGTTCTTACCACTAAAAATCCTCAGCCAAAAAGAGAGACCTACTCCCTGTATACCCACGCCTGTATGCCTTTCTGTCCCTGCCCTCTTACTTCCTCTCTCAACCCAGCTATATCACTTCCTGTCTGTCTGTACAGACCTCCAGACCTTCATGATTAGTGCTGGGATTCAAGGCCTTTGCCACCATGCCTGGTTCTGTTCCCAGTGTGGTCTTGAACTCACAGAGATCTGGATGAATCTCTGCCTCCTGAATGCTAGGATTAAAGGCATGTGCTACCATTGCCTGACTTCTGTGTTTAATATAGTGTCTGGCTTTTTCCCCTGATCCTCAGATATACTTTATTGGGATGCACAAATAAAATATTACCACAGACTGGTGCAAGGTGAGTACAGGAATCTGAAGGATAACACTAGGAACTCACAGAGTCTGAACCAACAACCAGAAAACCTACATAGGACCAACCTAGGACCTCTACACTTGTGTGACAGTTGTGTGGCTTGTTCTATTTATGGGACTCCTAACAATAGGTGCAGTGACTGTTTCTAATACTTTAGGTGGCTTTGGGGAACCTATACCTCATACTGGATTGCTTTGCCCAGCCTTAACAGAAGGGTTAGTGCTTAGTTTTACTGTAACTTGATATGCCATGCTTTGTTGATACCCATGGAAGGCCTGCCCATTTCTAAACAAAAACAGAGGGAGTGGATTGGGAGATGGGTGGAGAGGAAGTGGGTGAGAGAATGTTAGGAGGGAGGGAGGGGAAACTGGAGACTTGATGTAAAATGAAAAAAATTAAAAACACGTACTTTCAGATAGCCAAAAATAAAAGATACCTTCCAATATTAAGGTATATCTCACCAGTTTAGGATATATTTCCTGATGATTTTATTTCATTTTTTATATATTTTCGTTAAAATATAATTACACTGCTTTCTTTTCTTCCCTCCTGCCCTTCCTAACTCCTCTCTCTTCAACTCTTTAAATGTCCTCCCAGATCCTCAAATTGATAGCCTCTTCTTCCCTGTTTATTGTTGTTACACACACACACACACACACACACACACACACACACACACATATGTTGCTATGCTGATCATTGTTGTGGTACATAGATATCATAGCCAGATAAGAGAATTAATTGTTTTTCTCACTTGGCAGCCTGCATTGTATTTTCTGGAACATGGAAGATAGACCACAGAAAGGAGACTATCACATTAAATCTAGCCCAATAACTCAAGTTCTCTGTTCTAAGTGTGTTGTGTTTCCAGGAGTAGGGAGACTTTTATGGTTCTTATGGGGATCGTTGTCAATGATAGTGGTATGACTTCCTTTAGATACATATATCCAACCATATGAGTTTGTATGTGTGTGTGTGTTATGTGTGTTGTACATGTATGTATACACATACACATATGTATTCTATGTGATTTTAAGTAAATACAAAATAATAATATTCCTTGAGGCTTTATCAAGCAATATTGTTCATTTGTGCCTCTTACCCCTTCTGTATTGACTTCCCACCTCCTCTACCTAGCTTAGAGACCCTCTTCCTTTTCTCTTCCTGGCTTCCTAATATCTGTATCCTGATATTTTTCTCTCAACCCCTGAACATTTCTATGGCCATCAAACAATAAAATATAAAGGTAAGTTATTTATTAGAAGATTTTAATTCATGCTTAGACATTAGGGATGACTCTTTGAACACACATGAATCAAAGAGACTTTTTTTGAGAAAATTTCCAGATAAACTTTCCTAAAACCATCATTGTTAGGGACACGACATTGCCAAACACTAAGCAGGCTGCTAACTTTCTGGGAGTGCAGTCAGGGGTCCCCCATCCCTTGTTCAGTTGAAGTGTTGGTTAGCTAATTTGCAGTTGATTAAGACACATTTTCTTTCTATGTGAGACCAGAATTTAACACTTTCATGACTTCATGGTTTGAGATTCTTAGTAGCAATTATATTTGTTTATCTGATGCACCTACTCTTTGTACCTTCCAGGAGGAATAGAAAGAACTGAACACTCTTGTGGTTTTAAAGTCATTTTTAGAAAGAGCACTTTCCTATCCATGAAAGGAATTGACTGTTAGAACTGATGTTGCAGAGAATACTAAGTTGTCCTCAAGTGGGACTGTTATCTGAGAAATATTCATTCTAATACCCTTCCTTGCCACCACCTTTGACTCAGCTTCGGTGTCACATGATACCAGCTATCTCTATCTGCACCACCCTGGTCGGGACAATGCAGGAACAAGGTGCAGAACAGAAGTGGATTCTAAGTCTCTCTACATCTTTCCATCCCTACTGCCTTCCCTGAGCCAGGGATTCAATGCTAGAGCTCTAAAATCAAATTTGCTATCATCATCATTCTTGTAAGACTTCACATACTTATCATTATTGCTGGAATGATGGGACTCCAGAAAAAAAATTTCCTCAAGTTTTTCCTGTCTGAAAAAACACTAAAATTAAAACTAAAACAAATGCATTGGGAGTTGAAGCCTTGAGGAAGCCCAAGTGAAGAATAAAGTCTATTTAATGGTAGTGTAACAATTCAATTTTACCATAAGCATATGTACTTATAGCAATATTTTTCAATTAGAGAAGACCAATCATCAATGTTCACATTGTATTGTATGAGTATCACTAGGAAACTGGCTTCACATTCAAGATTAAGGTTAAATACATTTTTTTCATTGATCTACTGAAAATGTTAACATTTTGTAAAAGAACAGCCAACACAGAGAAGTTTTATTGCCCATGATTTTTAATTTCTAAAAATTTTTTGTTCACATGTGGATATGAGACTGTCATATGAGTGTGGGTGCCTGTAGAGACCAGAATAGAGCATCAGATTTCCCAAAGCTAGAGTTACAGGCAGTTATATGCTCCCCAACTTTTGTACTGAGAATCCATATCTCCTACTACAAGAGCGGCAAATGTATGTCATCATATAGTCATCACTATTTCCCCTCAGTATATCTGCTGAACACAAAATGTAACAAGAAAAAAAAATAAATGTCTTCTGTTTTACTTAAAAAAATGTTAGTTATAAGTCCAAAAGTCTTTTAATAGTCCCCCCCGAAGAATGTTTTGTCCAAATATATATTTCAACATTTAATAAGAAAAAACAATCAGTTTGTTTGTCAGATGAATGTTAGAAGAAATATTTAGAGTATTCAGTTTAAACTAAAGCTTTTAAGCCTTTTTCACTTAGCTCAATAGACAATAGACTATTTTCTCCTGTTTACAAAAAACAAAATATAAGAATATTATCATTAGTATCAAGTTATTCTTAATGTAATAGTTTCAAGTGTTACTTTCTTAGACTATAATATCATAATTTAATATAATTTGGCTTAACTATGTAACATTAAGTAGCTACTAAGCTTCTTTAATGTTCAATATTGCCATCTGAGATGGAACCCACGGACATGAATATGTGAAAGCTGCAGCTGTAGATCTGTCAAAGCCATAAAAGCATCCTAACAGCATCTGACACACACTGAGCCTCATAGAAACATTTCTCATCAGACTGGCATCGCCACCATCATCGTCTACTACTGAAAATCTATTGTACTCTTATTTCCAGAAACAAATATTAAAACCTCGTTAAATGCAGTAAGGGGGTTAGGAGCATACTGGAATACAGAGAAATGTGGCCATTTACAACCAATGATCAGTGTAGATATTTGGTGCTGTTCCTAATGGACTAGTGCAGACTTAGAGAAAACACAGAAGCAAAGGTTCTGGGTAACCAAACAAGAATCTTAGTGAAGGTATTCAATGTGATCCACATGGAGCTAGAGGAGGAAATGATGAAACAACATAAGGAGGGACATCAGATGTTGATTTTCTGTGTTCTTTCTAAACTACTTCATTAGATTCTTACTAAAATGGAATGCTGTACAGTTACAGAGACAAATATGAAAAAGCAAAGCAATGGAGATCATAAATAGAGTTAAATCAAAGATCATTGCCATTTCTCAGTCAAAAATGTGTTTCCTAATTTAGTACCTATGTTAATTTCTAAAGTATGTTCTAACAAATTGTCAGCTCACAGCGGGGCTTAAACAACTCTCACATGTGTAGGTTGGAATAGACAAAAATATCAGTGTGGGCTGTGTCATTCCTCCTCTGTGACCCTTGGGGATGCTGCTGCACCCCTGGCTTCCCTTTACTTGTGGTTCACCAGGCACTGAATGCTAGACCTTCTTTTTCTCATGATCTTCTCTCTGTGTCAACAAACACTGTGGATCAGTTCTAAAGACCCGGTCACTCGATGTGGCTTAACTTCACTGTATTACCATTCCAGGTTTAAAACAGAGGTGAGTTATCCATTCTAAGTTACTTTCCAACCTTTCTCCTTTCCATTGTGAGATGAATTATCTAAGTTTAAAATAATCTTACTATGACAATTGTCTTAATATATTTAAAGACAACTTATAGCATCCAATGACAAATATGTAAATGCAAATATATTACTGAAATCAACATGCCATGTATGTACATGTCTTCTTTCTGGGTTCTTCATTCGATTTTTTTCTGAGCTGCAGTGGTAACATTGTTGCTTATTTATAGGAACAAGCTGGGAAAGCATATGAGGAAAAGCAGGGGCATTGACTTTTTCTACAAAGACTTTAATGTGTCTCTAGCCTCCCTGTCTTCACTACTTGAAATTAGTCATGTATAAGGCTGAGAATAATCCACTTTATAACTCAAGTATAAGTAGTGTGTGAGGAATTTTTTAATTCAGAAAATATGTACATAGCAGAATTAAGATTTTAGCCACAATTTTGCTGACCCAAGAGTGAGTGTTTTCTTCATGCTCTGATATTTGTTTTTAAAGCTAGGGTGCCTGAGCTGGCCTACTCTGGTGATCAGATGGCTGAACACCCTAACTGTAATTATAGAACCCTCATCCAGTGATTGATGGAAGCAGATGCAGAAATCCACAGCCAGGTCCCAGGTAGAGCTCCAAGAGTCCAATCAATGAGAGAGAGGAAGAAATCTATGAGCAAAAGATATCGAGACCATGTTTGGAAAAATTACAGAAGCAACTAGCCAAACTAGTGGAAATACATGAACTGTGGACCAATAGCTGAGGAGCCCTCATGATACTGGACTAGACTCTCTGGATAAGTGAGATAGTTGTTTAGCTTGAACTGTTTAGAGGCTCCCTGGCAGTGGGATTGAGACCTGTTCCTAGTGCATGAGCTGGCTTTTTGGAGCCTAGTGCCTATGGTGAGATACTTTTCGCTGCCTTGGTACATGGAGGAGGGGCTTGGACCTGCCTCAACTGAACATACCAGGCTCTGCTGACTCTCCATAGGAGACCTTGCCTTGGAGGAGGTGGGAAAGGGGGGTGGATTGGGGGGAATGCTGGGGGGCAGGAGGAGGGAGGACAGGGGAATCTGTGGTTGGTATGCAAAATGAATAGAAAATCTCTTAATAAAAAATAAAGTTAAATATTCCTATATTGAATCAAAATGCAAAAAAATTCAGTTTTGTATTGTTTGTAAGAAATATGTCTTCAGCAAAATAGCATAGAAACAAGAATGAACTAACATTTAATATATGCAGGATGTATATAATTTAAGAAATTAAAGTAAAAACATGAACAAATGTTTGAACAAAAAATAAACTTAGAAATATTAAATTGGAATTATTTATAGTACCCACAATATATGCGATTAGAAGGATCAAAATGACATACATTAATATTTTTATAATGAATAACATTATAAATACACAAAACAAAGTCTACAAGGACCAAATGAAAAACTACTTCAAATCAGAGTCTCCTTGTAAAATATAGTTACTAGACTTATTGGCAGAGAAAAGGGAAACTTAAAAGAGAGATTGTTTTCAAACTACTGAGTTATGTACTCTGTTGTAGAGTTAGAGAACTGTCCCCAGGGTTTAAAAAGAACACACAATGCTATAAATTCTGTCTTTAACATCAGGGATTCTGGAACTTTCTAACAGTTCTGGTGAACTGACTAATCATAATAGGAACATTAAATCTTGTAAAGTAAATAAAATATGTTATTGGCAAACTCCACATCTTGTAAACACAAGGAACTTACAAGAAATTTCAATACTTATTTATTTATGTATTTACATGATCTCCATGTGCAACCTATGCTGGCTATAAATTCATGGTCCTCTTGCTTCAGAAAAGCAAAGACCAAGAGGACAGGCATGTGCCACTATATCCAGATATCTGTGTTTATTTTCAGGGAAGGGATGTGGGTGACAAAATAGTTAAGGAAATGTATCTGCTATTGAGAATCATGATTTTTAAATGAAGCATGAATAAGAGAATTATAGTGTTTGCAGCTATAACTTCTATTGAGATAGCCAATTTCAATGAAGGTCATCAATAGCAGCTAATGCATACACAATCAGGAAGACACCTATTGAATAACAATGGCCATTAGTTAAAGAAGTAGAAAATGACAGCAGTGAAGGATTCTGAAAATGCTGATCCTGAATCTAGTAGATTATAGATGCTATAATGGATTCTAAAACTTTCTACAATAAAAGAAACAGAAGAAATAATATCATAGTGACACTGTTAACAAAATGCAGGCCAAAATCAGAGGCCCTCATCTACACAAATAACAAACTGGCTGCAAAAGAAATCAGGGAACAATACTCTTCATAATAGCCACAATAATATAAAGTATCTTGGGATAACTCTGATCAAGCAAATGAAAGACCTGTATCACAATAACTTCGAGTCTTTCAAGAAAGAAATTGAAGAAGATGTCAGAAGATGGAAAGATCTTCCATGCTCATGCATTGATAGAATAACATATTAACAATGATGATATTACTAAAATCAATCTACAGATTTAACTCAATCCCCACCGAAATTCCAACACAGTTCTTTGCAGACCTTGCAAGAATAATACTCAACTTCATATGTAAAAACAAACCAAAACAACCCCAGTCTGAGATTATCCTATAAAATAAAAGAACTTCTAAAGTTATCACCATCCCTGATTTCAAACTGTACTACAGAGTTATAGTAATAAAAACCAGATGGTATTGACATAATAAAGACAAACAAGTTAACCAATGAAATAGAATCAAAGACCCAGATGTAAATCCACACACCTATGGATACCTGAGTAAATTCACACACTTACGGACAGATTTTTTTTTTTTTTTATAAAGAAGCCAGAAAAGTACAATGGAAAAAAGAAAGCACCTTCAATTAAAGGTGCTGGTCTAACTGGATATCAGCATGTAGAATAATGTAAATAGATCCATATCTATCACCCAGCATAAAACTCAGGTCCAAGGGGATCAAAAACCTCTACACAAAATACACAAAACCAGAAACACTAAACCTAGTAGAAGAGAAATTGAGACATAGCCCAATTTCTTGTGCTATGAATGCATTGGAAGAGAACACAATGTTCTGAATAGAAAACCTGTAGTGCAGGCACTAAGATGGACAATTAATAAATGGGAACTCATGAAACTGAAAAGCTTCTGTAAGGCAAAGGACACCATTATTTGGACCAAATGGCAGAAACAGAATAGGAAAAGATTTTCACCAACTCTACATCTAACAGAGGGCTGGATTTCTAAAATATATAAAGAACTGAAGAAACTAGGCACCAACAAACCAAATAACCCAATTAATAAATGGAGTACAGATCCAAACAGAGAATTTTCAACAGGGGACTCTCAAATGGCTGAGAAACCCAAAGAAATGTTCAACATCCTTAGCCATCAGGGAAATGAAAATGAGAATGTCTTTGAGGTTCCATCTTAAACTTGTGAGAATGGCTAAGATCAAAAGCATAAGTGACAGCTCATGCTGGGGAGAATGTAGAGCAAGGAGAACACTCCTCTATTGCTGGTGGGAGTGCAACATTGTACAACCACTATGGAAATCAATATGGCAATTTCTTAGAAAATTGAGAATCGATCTAACTCAAGACCCAGCTATACAACTCTTAGGAATACACACAAAGGACACACTACTGATGTGGTATGTTTTGTATGTTGTGAATATGTGTTGCTCTGATTAGTTGATAAATAAAACACTGGCCAGTAGTCAGGTAGGAAGTATAGGCAAGATAAACATACAAGGAGAATTCTGGGGAGTGGAAGGCTGAGTCAGTAGACACCAGTCTGCCAGCCAGGCAGCAGCATGTAACAGCACACAGGTAAAGCCACAGAACACGTGGCAGCATATAGATTAGTAGAAATGGGCTGAGTTTAAATGTAAGAGCTAGTCAGTGTTAGGCCTGAGCTAATGGCAGACCAGTTTTAATTAGTATAAACCTCTGTGTTTACTTGGGTCTGAACAGCTGTGGGACCATGGGGCCACCAGGCAGGAACACAGAAAAACTTTCAGCTACACACTGCAACATAATGGAAGGACTCTTGCTCAACTATATTCATAGCAGATTCATTCAGAGTATCCAGAATATGGAAACAACCTAGATATCCCTCAACTGAAGAACAGATAAAGAAATGTTGTACATTGGCATAATGGAAAATTACTCAGTTATTAAAAACAATAATATCAAGAAGTTTTCAGGCAAATGGATGCAACTAGAAACTATCAACCCAAGTGAGGTATCCAAGACTCAGAAAAACAAACCCTGAATGTACTCACTTATAAGTGGATATTAGCTATAAAATAAAGGATCACTATGTTACAATCCACAGACCTAGACAGACTAAGTAACAAAGATAGAACAAGAGAGGACACAGGGATCTCCCAGGGAAGGAGAAATAGAGTAGATTTCCAGGGTGGACTAGGGTGGGGTGGGGATGGAGAATAGGAGGGAAAAGTTGCAAGAAACAGAGGGAGAGATGACTGGAATTGGGGGCACCTTTCTGGAAGAGTTAGAATAGTACAATAGAAACTCCCTGGAAACTATGAGGGTGACTCTAGCAAAGTCTACTAATAAAGGAAGACTGAAGTCTGACTAGTAATCTTCTATAACCAGGCAAGGATTCAAGTGGAGGGACTGGAACACAAATCCACCCACAAAGCCTCCAACCTACAACTTGTCCTGCCTGCAAGATGTACTGGGGTAAAGATGGCTCAACTTGTGGGAATGGACAACCAATTACTGGTCCAAGTTGAGACCCAGGCCACAAAGAGAGAGCCCATGTCTGACACTTCCTGTAGGGCCAGGAACCAGAGGAGTGCCACAACCAAAAAAAAAGAAAAAGTCAACAAAATGATTCCTAATGATATTCTGTTATATTTGTAGTCTAGCATAATTGTCATCAGAGAGGATTCATCTAGCAACTGATAGGAGCAGATGCAGAGACCCACAGCCAAACATTAGGAGGAACTCAGGGTATCCTCCAAAAGATAGGGAGGAAGGCTTTTAGAAGCCCAAGGAGGTAAGGACACCACAAAAACATAACCCAGAATCAAGGATCATAGGGATTCAGAGACTGAACGACAACCATGTAACCTGCATGGGTCTAAGCTAGATCCTTTCCATATACGTTATGGTTGTGTAGCTTGATGTGCTTGTAGGACTCCTAACAGTGGGAGTGGGGCCATCTCTGACTCTTTTGTCTGCTTTTAGCACATTTTTCATCCTATTGGGTTATCTCATGAAGCCTTGATAATAGGGGATGTGCCTAGTCTAATGGTAACTTGTTATACTATGTTCTATTGTTTTACCTGGGAGACTTGCTCTTTTTTGAAGGGAAACAGAGGAGGAATGGATCTGGAAGAGAAGATAGATGGGGGTTGTGGGGACTAAAGGAGGGAAGGGAGGGGCAACTGTGGTTGAGATGTAATATATGAGAGAAACTTAATAAAAAAGAAAAAATAAATATAATAAAATGAAGACTATAAATGAAGCTGTTAGAACTAGCTTTCATCAAATAATTGAAAATAAATGCATTTTTATGCCTGTGTGTTTGTGTGTTCAAAAAGGTTCAAATTCACATATGTGTGTATGTCTTAACTCTGTTAGATTCTTCATTCAAGCAAATTGTGAAGAAAACATGAGATGAATAAAAAACCTTTTGGGCAAAATTCAACGATATTTTTTTGGAGGATGCAGACATTTCAAACACTTAAAAAGTATATAATGCTTTAAGCCACTTTTTGAAGAATTTGCTGAGGAAACTACCTGGTGATTAAGTGAAAATAACCTAGGATCATGAAGAAACTTTGAAGAGTAGAGCTGCATTGAAATAGTTTATGATTTGTAGTTATAAAGTCCTGATAGATTAATATTGGTGTCAGTTTACTATACTAGTTTACTACTGTTATAAGTGTTTGATGTATTTCTTAATAAAACATTTTTCAAAAGGATATGACACTTCATTTTTATTTTTTGTTAATTTGAATGAAGAATCTGAAAACAAATTTGAAAAGAGGTAACTAATTTGTTATGGTTCACTTTTACACAGTCATACCTTTTTCTTATTTCTTATCAAGCCTGTCTAAATTACTTACGTTAAATTTTATAAAAATCATACTCTGTCAGTTCTTACTTTGCAGTTGAATTATAATACATAATTAACATAAAAATATAAGTAACATGTAGCTGAAAGTTTTCCTGTGTTCTGCCTGGTCCACAGCTGCTCAGACACAAGTAAACATACAGAGGCTTATATTAATTAAAACTGCTCTGCCATTAGTTCAGGCCTATAACTGACTAGCTCTTATAATTAAACTCAGCCCATTTCTGTTAATCTATATGTTGCCACATGTTCTATGGCTTTACCTGTGTGCCATTACATGCTGCTTCCTGGACAGTGGACTGGCATCTCCTCCTCAGCCTTCCTCTTCCCAGAATTCTCTTTGTCTGCTTATCCCACCTATACTTCCTGCCTGGCTACTGGCCAATCAGCATTTTATTTATCAACCAATCAGAGCAACACATTCATAGCATACAAAGCGATATCCACGGCAGTAGCATAGCAGTTTTAGAAATAAATATACCATAATTTTAGTAAGTGTCAGTTACTAGTTGCCCATTTGCTAGAAAATATGTGGAGAATTTACAAGATGTTCTATTAGTCACTTACTTGGTAGGTAGAAGTATGAATTCCAGTAGAGATAAATATTGTTAATCCTGGTAAACTGACTCACCATAAAATGTTAATAATATTCTTTGCAATATATGCATAAAACTATCTGATACATCTTTCGTCAAATAAGACATTAGACGAAAACATAACCCAAGAACCTTTGATAGCAAGAAAACCTAGTTAATTGTCATTTTGGATTCTTCTATTTACTTTCATTTATAAAACATAACAATAGTCTTTTAATTTGTAGGAAAAATCCACTGTGTTGCCTGATTTCTGCCTTCTCTTGAAAATCTACCACAGCAAGATCCTCAGTTAATCAAGAGTGATCCAATTCCTTATTTTTCTGGAAGTGATTCAGGTGAGATAAACAAATAAAACAAACAAACAAACAAACAAAACCACCTCATTTCTAAGTGTGGCTCTGTCTGATGCCGTGTTCTAGATTCAGGAGTCCCATTACCAAGGAAACAACACATGCAGCAGAGGACAGACAATGCCTTTCAAATTTTATTTTATTTATTTATTTATTTATTTATTTATTTATTTATTTATTTATTTATTTATTTATTTATTTTCAAGACAGGGTTTCTCTGTGTAGCTTTGTGCCTTTCCTGGAACTCACTTGGTAGTCCAGGCTGGCCTCGAACTCACAGAGATCCACCTGGCTCTGCCTCCCGAGTGCTGGGATTAAAGGCGTGTGCCACCACCGCCCGGCTGCCTTTCAAATTTTAAATGGGCATTATTTTTATGCAGAAAAACTTGCATTGAGTTTATTGTATTTATATGATATACATTAATGAGTATGATTTCTTAGATTTTATAAATGATCAGATTTGTAGATTTTTGATTTCTAGACATAATGACATGTATCTAAATGTTCTCAGGTAAGAAAATCTGCATGAAGGACTCTCTCCCCAGTTGTTTATAAATGTGTAGCTAGAAAAATTTGGATATTAATTAATTGGGAGAATTGTTTCAATATAATATTGATCTTTTGGCATATTTACTGAGTAATTCAAATATAAATTCCACTTAAGTATGGAAACTCCTTTTAACTTTGGTTTCAAATTTAATTACCATGGGAACTCTTCTTTACTATTTGGCTTTACTTTATTCTGAAGTATATTATTTTTAGATATATTAAGTATTTACTGTATGTCAAATCCCCAAAGTTTATTGAGAAGTCTATATACTTGGTTTGGCAATTCCATTTCATGAGCTTTATTAACAAAACTAATATGGTGATTTTTAAACTTTGTCTTTCATTACTTTGAAAAATGAAATTTGTCAGACATCTGAATTTCACATAGAACAGAAATATTAAGACATTTATAACAAAAATAAACAAATACTTGAAAGGTATGTACAGCTGGCCAATTTTAAATGGATGGTTATCCTGTTTTTACAAATAGCTTAAGTAGACAATGACTTTCCATCTGTTCTACTTTCTGTACATTCTTCCATATTTACTAGATGTGAATATCTGGACACATACCTCTCCAACCACAACACTCAGATACTAACTCATTTATGACTCTTAGTGGTCATCTAGTGACTAAGATTCATATATTACTTTATTTACAAATATGATGTGACATAGATGACTTATTCAAAAATCAAGAGAGAGTACACACACATGCAAACACACATACACACACACACGCAAACACACACACACAAACACACACACACACACACACACACACACACACACACACACACACACATACCACACACCACACACAAGCACACAGCCTGTGCCAGCCCTTGCCTTGAGGAGAGAGTCTATACAAAGCAGAAACCTGTACACAATGACACAATAGGGTAGATCAATATAGCTTCTACAAAATGTGTGTTCTGTTCCCATTATACAAATTAACCTTCAAACATATAAGCTTCAGAAACAAAATTTTTCAACTTTTGTGATTACTTCATTTTGCTGTACATGTAAAAATATCTAGGCGGAGATTTTTCACTCAGTGGATGTTAAGTGTTATTTTCCTATAACACTGAAAATCACAGTAACTTTAACTTCACATACATATGCATGTCTGTATATATGTGTATGTCTTCATGTTTTATTTGGTATTATAAATTGTAGTATATGTTAGTGCAAAGAGTTTCCACTGCTCTTTTTTTTCACACTCATGAGTGTATACCTGATTATAAAGTTTCAAAATATTCTGTGATGAAATTATTGTTTGACTTAGATCAAATTACTAACATGTCAAGCCACCTGTGAAAACAAAAACAGGGACTAGATAGATAGCTCAACAGTTAAGAGCATTTCCAACAGTTGTCAAGAAAGTAATTCTGTTTTCCAGCATCCATATGGTGGTTGACAACTGCATGTAACTCCAATTTCAAGGAATCTGTGGCTTCCTTTTAGCCTTCATGGATGCCTCCTGTTATTGATGTGTGTGTGTGTGTGTGTGTGTGTGTGTGTGTGTAGACACAGGCAAACAATTATGCACATAATATTTTTAAAATAGCAAATGTAAATGAAAATAATATAGATATAGGATACAATGCTTTTAAACATTTGTAATCATGCAAATTTCATTATAGAATGTTCCCATTGCTTCAGGTTCATGGTGTGCAAGGAATGTACACTACTTATGATCTGCATCCATGTTATTGAGCTCTACTTTTCTGTTGACATAATATTTTATGAAAAAAAAATCTGATGCCTCAGCATGAAGAGTCTTCTTTGATGACTCTTGGGAGCTTAATAGACATCACATTTGCAACTTCTTACAAAGCTATTATTTCCTTTAAGTTTCTAAAAATAGCTTCCATATTCCTTTATCAATTTTAAGTAGTAAGTCACTGAAAAGTTTTTGACCAGAGTTCAATTCAGCATTTTTGTAATTTTAATCTTGTCTCTAGCTCATACTGTTAAGTAGTTTTAAAACTGCCCATTACATAAAACCTGGTGTGGGTTATTTCCATGGGAGTGTACACCACTTTCCTCTTTTAATCTGTTTCCATTTTCAATTCCTGTCAGTTACCTTTTCTTGGCCAGCCTTGGAAATTCATAAACATCAGCGTGAGCTCATTTGTATTCCTGTTTCCAAACATCAAATAAAGTCATCCATAAATTAATTTTATGAGCAATTAAGTTCTTCCAAGTCAATACCTTCTAAATTGATTTCTCTTTTACAATCAAGACACAGTTTACATTAATTTTATGTCATTAGACACAGCCATCAGATCCTTTGCTGTTCTCTTTTTGGTTTCAGCTTTCTATAAGCTGTTGGAATTCTGTCTGTCCTGCAGCATAGAATTCCCATAATTGTTGACTAAAACTATGCTGTTATAGAGCTAAAACTGAAGCAGATCAGGGTTGGATCAAGATGTTGAAGAGGAGAAATCCACTGGCAAAACAGAGTCTTGGAAGCATATTGCAAAGCTGAGAAGAAACAAATAAGAAACATGAAAAAGAGCAGTAAATAGTCATCAGCATGTACCAGAATGCATAGCATTAGAGCCTGAGAGCTTGTAAAATCCACAGCCATAGAATGAAAGTGTGGAGATATGGAATTCAGACATGCTTGGTGATTCATTTACCATTATTGCTACTATAACAAAACAGTTTAGATTAGATACTTTATAAGTAACTGAAATTGATTGGTCATAGATCTGGAAGCTAGAAAGACTAAGAACTGTGATGTCTGGTGCATCTTCAGTACTCACCAATAACACTGACACCTTCTTTGTGTTCTCACAAGGCATGAGGGCAAAAGAGCAATGATCAACTACAGGCCTTTTCCTAAATACACTAATTCCATCCATGAGGGCTCCAACCTCACAGCCTAATGACAACTGAAAAGCTCCATCCCCAAATATCCGTGATGAGGATGCTTTGATACTTGCCTTTTACAATACTTAAACAAAGGACAGCATATCCTCTTTTTCTTATACACTTTTTCTTTATTTTTGGCAAAGTCCTGGGCCCATATTATACAACTGTGCTTGTACAGTATAACCAACTTGAAAGGCCCTGGTTAATTGATATTAGAAAGTTGTGGATCTGTAAGGATCTGTAAGGACATGATATTAGCACAAAACATGCAGGATAGTCTTAATAATTAGTGATTTAGGAAGAAGAAAACTATTACATTTAAAGCTTAATGTTATTTCCATGAAGAAATGATACTATTTGGAATATTTTTTCCTGAATTCAACCAAAATTACTCTTATTTGTGTCTCTTGTCTGTTCTAAATGTACATACCAGACAAAACAAAGTTGCTTAATGTCAAGCACCATGCATTGTATACAAGGGCTTTAGAACTCTTCCTGTCCTCTGAGGGATTAGAGGACAATCACAGTCTACTGTAAGATTACAATATTTGCACATTATTTTAGCTTCCCCTCAATCCGACTGAGTGTTTTTCTCAGTGCATCCAGACTCATATCCTGTGCATCTAGTTTTCGGGAGGTTATGGGATAGTTTCAGGGTATGGTATGAGTCTAGTTGAGAAATTTACCTGGAAAGAAGCTGTTTGTCAGACAGAAGCAGTTCATGAAGTTCTATCACAATCTCAGCAGCAGCCCTTGCATATACTCTTCTCTGACTTAAGTTATTATATTTAACTCTCAAAGCAATGTTCGAAGCTTTACACTGCTAGCTTCATTTTCTGTGTTCAAAGTGAATATTTGCATTTCAGTAACTTTTTAAAGTCACAAGGTAGGGAGTGAAGCTTCCTATATTATTTAGAATTCTATTCCTACCTCAGATCCATGCACCTCTGCAAGGGCCTGTCTATTTTGACTTAAAGGCTAAAAGAACAATTCCAGGCATAAAGTTAAAAGAAAAAAAAAGAAAGAAAGAAAAGAGAACTTCTTAAAAGGCTTAGGAAAGGACTATCTAGGATCCAATTCCATATGTTCATTTATTTTGGTTTCAAACTATCCTGATACTAAATTTGTTCAAGATGTACTACTGAATCAAGAATTATTAGTCAGCTTCCCATTTTAAATAAATCTGGGATTCTTTTTTCCCTCTGTTAGGTTGCCTTGTCAAGCCTTTATACAAGGTCCTTTGCCTTGTCTTATTATAACTTGTTTGGTCATGGTTGGTTGTTGTCTCTTGGAGGCCTGCTCCTTTCTGAAGGAAAAATGGAGGAAGAGTTGATCTTGGGGAGAGGGGAGTTGCGAAGTAACTGGGAGGAGTGAGGAAGGGGAATCTGTTTGGGTGTGTTGTATGAGAGAAGAATCTATTTTTTTTTAAGCTGGTGAATAACATATTAGGATAGGAGGCAGTTATTTGGAACCTCTTCCAACATTCTTATGGATAACTTTTTTATCCTCCCCTGCACTCCCACCCACACCCCCATCTTCCCTCTTCCCTAGATCCACTCCTCATCCATTTCCCTTCAGAAAAGAGCAGACCTCCAAGGGTATCAGCTGAACATGGCATACAAGTTACAATAAGACTAGAGTGGACGAGGCAATCCAGTAGGAGGAAAAGAGTCCCAAGAACAGTTAAAAGTGTCAGAGACACACCCACTCCCACTGTTAGGTGTTCTACAGTAACACCAAGATACACACCTATAACTTATATGCAGGGAACCTAGCTCAGACCCCTACTGCTTCTGTGATTGTTGCTTCAGTCTGTGAGCTCCAATGAGCCCTGCTTAGTTGATTCTGTGGACAGTGTTTTCTTGTTTTCAATAAAAAAGAAAGAAAAAATACTGACACACATGCCAGCAGTTCATGTAGGAGGAATCAATCCTAGTCAAATGGCATAAATAATTTTACTTCAAATTATGTAATGTGAACATTTATAAACCAATTCTAATGTTTTTCCTTTTCAGCAACTGTTAAGTTATTTGCACTCAAGTAGTAAGAAAACAAAAAGCATAAGTTATGCAGGCTAGGTATTTCAAAGTTTTAGCAAAAGCCATTATTCTGGATTTCCAAAAAGGAACTGAAGTATTAAAGAACTAGAAAATGAGTTTAGTCAAGGGCTTAAAACCTGAATATTAAGAGTGGGCAAATGATGTCAATGTGGAACCATGGGTGAAGTTTTGAAATACTTCTTATTAGAATTGTGGCACCCTTCTATATTGGCTTTTAATTTTTATAACTAAGTTTAAAATTAATACATATATAATTTATATAATATATGTAATGTAGATTACATAGCTCCTATTTTCTATACATTTGTACCAGAAAATAGCTTCAAACACTATTCTATTACTTAGCATGGGCTCTACCTCTGTGGACAGTATAAACTGACAATGTGTAATTCAGTAGTCAACAGAAAATAACAGGTTTCACAATATTCTTAAGGATATTGTTAAAATTTAATAACAATCTAAGACATACCCTAAGATTTTGTTTCTCTGTGTTATTTCCCAAACTGCTCACTTAAAACCAAGTAATTTATGCCAAAACGAAAATGAAGGGGCTGTGTTTGGTGCTTCATCACTGAAAGCTCAGTCTATGAATTGCTGCAGTTGAGTTATTCCTCCCAGCCTTTGTAATTTCTGTCTTTACACTAGTCATATGTAAATAATGTATGGTCTGGTTTCAGAAACAGAAGAGGTGAATATCAGGATAAAGAGCAGAAGACCATACAGTGTCTCCAGGATGGCGAGGGGCCACACACACTGTTGATGGACAGTGGAAGACCTGGGTTTTAGGCAAGACTCTTCACAAAGGTGGTCACTTGGGGGAAAATTTGGTCCTATCACTTTAGCAATATATCATCCATAATTTATCAAATTTAAAGTTTCTTATTAAACTTTCAAATATGATCATATAAACCCCTTTGTTCTGAATTTTCTGATTTATTCCTCTAATTGATAGAAGATACGATTTGTAATAATTAAAGTGTGAGCATACAAACCCATTCAAGGAAAAATGTCTATGAATATAAAGTGAACTGTGTGCTTCTGAAATTTATTAAGTAATAAAAAATTGGAGAACACTATTAAGTCAGATATCGGCACATTTGGTTTACTGACACAGCAGTAAAACATGCTATACAGTATGATTTTTGAAATCTATGTTCATGGAAAAGCATAGGAAATATTTCTCAAGAAGCTAGAAACCATTAAAGATTAAACAGAATGGACTTTGCAGAGCAGAAAGAGTGTCAAACACCAGAGTGCTGGCAGGGTCTCAGATCAAAACCTTTTCATTATATCAGAGTATTTGACATTTTAGAACAGATTAAAACAATGGTTGTTCTAATAGGCATTTTGACAAACCATTCAACACAGCAAGTAAAACCTGATTAAATTTCTATAAATACCAATACTGTGTAATCACTCACGGTAACATCAGCTGTAGCTCTCGCTAATGTTCTTATTTCTACATGACATTGTCACAATAGTTATATAAAAGAGGCCATGGAAACCACAATATAGAGTGATGAAATGAATATTGAGAACTAACATGTTAAATTTAATTAAATTTATTTAATGTCACTCTATGCCCTAGTAGAGCTGAACGTCCACTCATGGAGTGCTCATGCCAGGAGCTGCTAATTCTTCAAGTTTCTCTCATGAAGACAATGGAACAAATACACACACATATAGTCAGACAAAGAAGTCCCCACTGTTTCTTAAAAGATATTCTGAAACCTCTCAGTGGTTGTCACAAGTGTCCCTTTCAGGTTAGTTTACACACCAGATTGCCCCTTTCTTTCCAGGTCTTAATTCACCTTACACATCTGCAAGCAGCCATACACATCAGGGGGACTTCTCATTCAAGAATTAGAAACACTTTCCTTTTCTCTCTTTCTTAAAAAGAGGGGAATCTTTTGTGCTGAAAATGATCTGCAAATAGTTGGTTTCATTTCATCTTTTAACAAAAATTTCATTTTCAAAGAGTATTAACTTATACTCCTTTACTCAAGATTTTTCTGCAGCTGTTTCCATTCTGATTACAAATATAATGTTAATTATGACACAATAACTTTTATTTTCTTAATCCTCCAAGTATAAGAGAAATCACCAAGTACTTAGAGCGTCCTTTCTTCTCTCTATAACTCACTGTTGTGGTTGTTAAATTTGTTAAGCTTTAGTTTCTCATTTTTGTAAGAAAAATCCAGCTGGCAACATTTTGGTGGTGACCTCTGAAGTTTAATCCTTTCTGGAGTCTTGAGTCTTGTTGTCTACCTTCTCTTAGCATTTGTGGCACTTATAATTGGTATCAATCATGGGAATATTAAGCAATGTGGATCTCTCCTTTCATCATACTTATGCTTCTCATACCAACACATATTGGGTAAAAATAACCAGGAATCTACTATTGTTGAAGTTCCTTTCCTTGCTGGAGCCATTCCTTTCTTATAGGAAAAGCTTTCCGCAGAGGCATCATTTTGTCTGGTTGTAGAACAACATGAAATTGGTGCCTATAATTGAGTACTGGGATTCTTCCTTATTGTCACAATATTAACTCTCTAAGACAATCTCTTAAAGTATGTGAATTTATTTGGTAAAATATTTCTGACTCCATGGTACAAAAGGATTACATTCAGCAAGTGTTCAAGTGTTTACTGTAATAATTTTTATTCATGGTTACTATAAACATTAGTAAAATATATAATGCCATGGAAAATATAATTTTTAGGTGACTATGTGTATGTGTATGAATGGAGGTAGTGTATGAGTTTGTGGAGGTACCAGTGCACTTGTGAATGTTTTGGCCAGAAGATCATCTGAGGTGTCATTCTTAGGAATGCTGTCAGCCTTTTTTTTTAGTTTTTAATTTTTTGGACACAGGGTTATAGCTGAAAATTTTCCTGTGTCGCACCCAGTCTGCAGCCACTTGGACCCAAGTAAACACACAGAGGCTTATATTAATTAAAACTGCTAGGCCATTAGCTCAGGCTTACTACTAACTAGCTCTTACACTTAAACTCAACCCATTTCTGTTAATCTATATGTAGCCACATGTTCTGTGGCTTTCCCTGTGTGTCATTACATGCTGCTCCCTGGACAGCAGGCTGGTGTCTCCTCCTCAGTTCTGTTTTTCCTTCCCAGAATAATCCTTGTCTGCTTATTCCACCTATACTTCCTGCCTAGCTACTGGACAATCAGCGTTTTATTTATCAGCCAATTGGAGCAACACATTTATAGCGTACAGAATGTCCCACAGCACAGGATTTCTCTGTGTAGTTTTGGTGTCTGTCCTGGATCTCATTCTGTAGAACAGGCTGGCCTCAAACTCACAGAGATCAGCCTGGCTCTGCCTCCCAAGTGCTGGGATTAAAGATGGTATGCCACCATTGCCCAGATTCAGCCTCCTTTTTTGATAGTCTTTCTTTGATTGGCCTAGAGTAAAGCAGTCCAGCTACACTAGACTTATTATTCAGTAAATCCAGGAATCTTTTCATCTCCATCACCCTAGTGCTTGGATTATGATGTCACTATATCTCACACATTTCATTTTAAAGGGGCACAGGGATGGAACTCAGATCTACAAGCTTAGGAAGTAAGCAGTTTACTACCAGAACTTCCTCCCCAGCCTGGAAAATATAATTTTAATATGATAAAACTTTTCATATTTTACATTTGGATTGATCATTTATAAGTATTTATGATTTCCATGAACATCTAGGAGTCTCAAAAAACAACTGTGTTCCCTCTGCATTTTTTATGGGAATTTTTACCTGTTCAGTCACTTTAGCTGTTTTGTCCTTTAGATTTTTCAGTTCACTCATGTTTAAATTAATTATTGATAAGGAGCAGTTCACTGTTGCTGCCTGATCAAGTATTTCCAGACTGTCTCCCGGTTGTTTTACACATCTACACATCTCTCCTGAAGTCCTTTTTTTTTGTATATTTTTGTATTGATAAAGTAATTGAGCTCTCTCTCTCGCTCTATCTCTCTCTCTCTCTCTCTCTCTGCATGCATGTTGTATCTGTGTGTGTGTGTGTGAGAGAGAGAGAGAGAGGCAGAGACAGAGACAGAGACAGAAAGGGAGAGAGAGATATGGATGTGTGTATAATTTTAAATAGTATTTTTGGTCTGGTTATCATAGTTCCTGTAGTACCTATTTTCACAAGAAATTGTGTGAACTGATTATATTGATTTTATTTATAGGTGAGAATTAGACAATTATGATTCTTTTTCATCTCATATCATAGGATATAGTACCAATTACATCTATTTATATTGTGACTTTATTTTATTAGTATTTAAGTTCAAGGTTTGTGAATTTCAACTTTATGTTTTCATTAGAATCAGTTGACTAGCACCATTACACCATGCACTTTTTAAAAAATTTGTCTATATAATTACCATTCCAATGAATCCTATCTTTGCTTGTCACTGTTCAGCACTATTTCATCCGTGCTTGAAACTTTCTCTTTAGTATTGCTTGTATGGAAGACTATAAACTGAATGGACTCTCTTAGCCTTGGTTTGACTAAGAAAACAATTTGCTTTCATTTTTGAAGGACAGAAGTATATTATTCTATTTTACAGTGGATTTTATTCATTTCCCCAGCACTGTGATTTAACAACTTATTTTTTTATTAAGTTAACATACAAAGTAAGAGGCTTTCTTTAAGGGATTTTCATGCATTTGTGTCATTAAATTTTGTTCCTTTCTCCTAGCTAATCTCCTCTTATGCTTTCATGTCAGGTATCTGATTAACTCAAATTTTTAAAAGAAGCTTTTTATTCATTTTACATACTAATCACAGACCCCCTCTCTTCCCTCCTTCTGCCACCTTCAGCCTTGCCCCCCAACCTACTCTCCATTCTCTCCCCCAAAAAGGTAAGGCCTCCCATGGGGAGTCATCAGAGCCTGGTACATTCAGTTGAGGCAGGTCCAAGCTGCCCCCCTCTCCCCAATAGATCAAGGCTGTACAAGGAGTCCCACGGCAGGTGGTGGGCTCCAAAAGGCCAGCTCATGCATCAGGGATGGATCCTGATCCTACAGCCAGGGGGTTCCTGCAACAGATCAAGCTACACAATTGTTTCGCTCATGCAAAGGGCCTATTCCAGTCCCATGGAGGCTCCACAACGGTTGGTCTACAGTTTATGAGTTCTCATTAGCTTGGCTTGGTCTCTGTATGTTTCCCCATCATGATCTTGATGTCCCTTGCTCATAGACTCTCTCTTCTCTCTCTTTGACTGGACTCCTGGAGCTCAGCCTGGCACCCAAATGTGGATCTTTGTATCTGCTTTCATCAGTTACTAGATGGAGGTTCTATGATGACAGTTAGGATATTTGTAGATGAATTTCTAAGCAGTCTTATTAAATAAGAAACACAGAGCCAAATACAGAGGTAATAGCCAAAGAGATCAGAGAACAAGTGAAGAGTCACGACTGCCTTATCTTACCACCTTGCCACCATTCCTTCCCCAGAGAGAGTTTCTTCCTAACTTGTGTTTTTATTGTCTTTCTGTTCTGCCTTTTCATTGTCTCTAATCCCAGTTACATGACTTCCTCATCATTGCCTGTTGGGGTCATCCTTATGGATTCCTGGGAACTTCCTTAACACCTGGTTTCTCCCCATCCCCATGAAGTCTTCCTCTATTATGGCATCTCTTTCATAGCTCTACCACTCTGCCCCTGTGCCAGCTCAACCATCATGTTCCCTTATGTTCTCATCCCTCATCCCCTAGCCTCGATAGGCCCCTCTTACCCATAGTTTACTCATGGAAATCTCATCTATTTCCTCTTTCTAGGGCAATCCATTCATCCATCTTTGGGTCCTCTTGTTAGCTAGCTTCTATGGAGCTGTGGGTTTTAGTATGGTTATCCTTTGCTTTACATCTAGTATCCACTTATGAGTGGGTACATACCATGTCTGTCCTTCTGAGTCTGGGTTACCTCATTCAGGATGATATTTTCTAGTTACATCCATTTGCCTGCAAATTTCAGGATGTCATGTTTTTGTTTTTGTTTTTGTTTTTGTTTTTTTTAAGTTGAGTAATACTCCATTGTGTAAATGTACCACATTTTCTTTATCCATTCTTTGGCGGAGGGGAATCTAGGTTGTTTCCAGGTTCTGGCTATTATGAATAATGCTGCTATGAACCTAGTTGAGCAAGTGTGCTTGTGGTATGATTGAGCATCCTTTGGGTATATGCCTGGTATCATTGGGTCTTGAGGTAGATTTATGCCCGATTGTCTGAGAAGTCACCATACTAATTTCCAAAGTGGCTATACAATTTGCACACCCACCAACACTAGAGGAATGTTCTCCTTGCTCCACATCCTCCCCAACATAAGCTGTCATCAGTGATTTTGATCTTAACCATTCTGACAGATGGTATCTCATAGTCATTTTTTATTTGCGTTCCCCTGATGACTAAGGATGTTGAGCAATTCCAATGTCTTTCGGCTATTTGAGATTCTTCTGTTGAGAATTCTCTGTTTATCTCTGTACCCCATTTTTTTTAATTGGATTGTTTGGTATTTTGATGTCTAATTTCTTGAATTCTTTATACATTTTTGATATCAGCCTTCTGTCAGATGTGGGTTTGGTGAAGATCTTTTCCCACTCAGGAGGCTGTCATTTTGTCTTATTTACCATGTACTGTGTCTTACAGAAACTTCTCAGTTTCAGGAGGTCCGATTTATTAATTGCTGTTCTCAGTGTCTGTGCTACTAGTGTTATATTTAAGAAGTGGTCTCTTGTGCCAATGCATTCAAGGATACTTCCTACTCTTTCTTCTATGAGGTTCAGTGTAACTAGATTTATGTTGAGGTCTTTGACCCACTTGGACTTGAGTTTTGTGCATGGCGATAGATGTGGTTACATTTGCAATTTTCTGCATGTTGACATCCAGTTATGCCAGCACCATTTGTTGAAGATACTGTCTTTTTTTCCATTCTACTGTTTTGGTTTCTTTGTCAAAAATCAGGTGTTCATAGGTGTGTGGATTAATGTCAGGGTCATAAAACATAGTTGATCAAGTGTCCTTGTGATATGATTGAACATTAATGCATCTTAACCCCCATTTAGATCTTTTTCTCATTTTGTTTTTTCCCGAAGATTTCTAATGATAATTTCACTTTATCATCTCCTGGCAATGTATTTGTACGAAACAGATTGATTTTTTTCTGATGCTTCTAGAATTTCTTTCATCTCCAAATTTTGAAATCTAACCACAGCATTGGTATGTGAGCGTGTGTGAGTGTGTGTGTGTGTGTGTGTGTGTGTGTGTGTGTGTGTGTGTGTGTGCTCGGGCATGCACAAAGCATGTGTGTGTATCAGAAGTTAATTCTTGGAATTATGCTCTTCCTCTTTTTCACTAATGCTTTTCCTTCTTATTTATTAATGCTCTTCCTCTTATTGAATCAAATGCTAGAGCTCACCAATATGGCTGCTTTTCTTGACCAGCTTGCTCTGTGTTCTGTGTATTCTGAAGCTTGCATTATAGGCAGGATACTTCACCAACATGGTATTTAAATGGATTTCTGGGTATTTCAAATCTTATCCTCATGCTTGTGTGTCACAGGCACTGGACCACTGAGCCATTCCACTAGCCCCATTATGTCTTCAAATAATCTTTCCAGTAATTATTCCTGTGTGTTCCTTTAGAAAGTACAAAATGTGTGTATTGATCTACTCAGTGTGTTATGTAAATACCATACACTTTCTTCACATATTTTAATTTATTTCTCTTTCTTAAGCAGATGATTTTTGAATATCTGTCTTTGGGTCACAAGGCTTTTATTCTACTTGACCTTTTTCAGTATTGAATTTCACCTCTGTAATCTCCAAACATACACACACTCTCAACATACTCACGCACAGACAATCAATCAAGTACACAACACACACACATATATACAGATACACACACAAACATACACACAAACACATATACAAAAGCACATAATCAAGAACACTCTTAAACATACACAAATACCCACATACACATCAACAAGCATACACAAATACATGCATGCACAAACCTACACACACATACATAAGCATACACAAACACAAACACACACATACACAAATATACACACATACACAAGCACACACTTACACACCCAAACTCACTCATATACACACACACCTGTACACTTCCTCTTCAATAAAAGCCTCCTTTTTGCTTGTATTGCTCTCATATCTGTAGAGCTCCCTGTGACCGTTATTTACATTACTACTGTACAAATAACATACTTTTTTTTGTTAGGGTCCTAGAATCCAGGAATAATCCACCATGAAAAACCAGGTTTGAACAAGTCAAAACTTTATTTAGAAAAACTGATATCAGGGAGATGGCAGGACTCAGGCTCCAACAATGTCCTGGAGGTAGGGGTAGCAGCTACTTTTAAAGGGAAAAAAACTACAAAAAGACAGTACTTGAGTCCCATCCAATCATAATGTAATACGAGGGGAGGTGGTTGGGGATTTTCCATAGTGGTACACTTTTAGCCTATCATGGAAATGTATGGTTTAGCAGCCCAGACTTGGTTCTGGTACGATCACTCAGAAGAGGATTGAACGTTTGTGCTTTGGCCTTATTCTAAAAAGATTGACACCTATGTAGGGTTGTGAGTTGTAGCATATTCTCAGGAAATTGTGGGTAACAGCTCTGAGTAGAACAAACTGGAACTAAAGTGGAGTTCTTACTGCTAACTAGAATCTAACATTTTAAATTAGAGTTGGTTTCTAGAGATTTATCTTATTTTTCTTTTTGAAGTGTGATACCCTATTTCTTTTAATTTGACTGTATTTTTGCATTGGTGTCTTCTTGAATAAAACAGTAAAATCTGCAGTCATCTTGTAGTGGCCTGGTACAAGGTAGGACTCTCACTCAACAGCATATCCAAGGACTCCTGCTGTTTCTCTGTTTCAGAATACCATAGAGACAAGAGCCTGCTGTATCCTGGGAAAGTTTGAAACAGGTGAGTCTGAAGCCAGACTGTAACAAGAAGCTGGAGAAGCTAGTTAAATAGATATAACTTTCCTTAAAATATTGGGAAGCTTCTTGCCTGTTCTCCACTCCACTCTGAGCAGGGATGGGGAACTGGTGTAGGTTTCTTCATACTGTATGGTCTCTACTACCTTGTTACCTCTATGCCTCACGGGAGCAAAGTTCATGCTAGGACTCACCTCCTCATAAAATCAGTCAGGCTGTTAAGGCAGTCCCTCGGTGATCAGCCACAACAATGTACAGGGTAACTGTGTCCTATAATGTATTATAGAGAGAACCTCAAATCTTGGTTCTATTTCTGAAACCATCCAATTGTAAACCTCACAAAAAAGGGACAGAATATGCATTCCAATTCCTGGAAGATGGCATTTGACTATATCTTGAGTTAAAGAAGATAAAATCAGAAGACTAACTGCTCATTCTTCCCCCTTCAAGGCAGAAGTTAAGTGTGGGCTAAAGATCGGATGTCATCAGTTAAAAAGGCACTTCATTTTAAACGGGTTTGTTTGTTTCCTTGATGTCCATTTTTCTGAGTTATTTATATATTTTAGATATTTTCCCTCTATCAGATATGCAATTGGTAAAGATATTTTCTCATTTTATAAGCTTCCATTTTGCCTGAACAATGGTATCCTTTGTCATACAGAAGCTTTTCAGTTCCAAGAGGTCCCATTTATTAACTGTTTTTCTTACTCCCTGTGCTATCTTTGGTATCCAATTAATGGTTTTTTTTTCTCTTGAGTTCAAGACTATTCCTCAATTTTTGCTTCTAATAAAATCAGTGTATGTGGCAATATATTCAGATCTTTGATTTATTTGCATTAGAGTTTGAGGCAGGGTGATAAGTATGGGTCTATTTGTGTTCTTCAAGATTCAGCCATCTAGTTTGAACAGCACAATTAATTGAAGATGCTGTCTTTCTTCTAGTGTACATTTCTGGAGTTTTGTTTTGTTTTGTTTTGTTTTGTTTTAATCAAAGTCAGATATCCATAGATTGAGGACTTATGTCTCTGTCCCGAGTTGAATTCCAATGATCAACATGTCTTGTTTTACCTGTACCATGCTCTGCATATATTAGTAGTCCTCTGTAGAACAATTTGAGGTTGTGGATGGTGATACCTCCAGTAGTTCTTTAAATATTCAGGATTGTTTTATCTATCCTTGTTTAATTTTTGTGTTTATATAAAGCTGACCTTTTAAGTTCTTTAAAGAATTGGAATTTGCATGGATGGTGATTGCATTGAGTCTGCAGACTGTTTTTGATAGGATGGCCACTTTTACTGTATTAATCCTACTGATCCATGAACATATGAGCTCTTTCCACTTTCTGATATATTCTTCACTGTCTTTCTTCAATGTCTTAAATTTTTTATCATACAAGTTTGCACTTGTGTAGTTAGAGTTACCCCAAGATATTTTATATTATTTGAAGCTATGTGGAAGGTATTGTTTTTCTGATTTCTTTCTTAGTCTGTTCACCATTTTTATATAAGGAGGATACTGATTTTTGTCAGTCGCTTCTGTATCCAATTACTTTGTTGAGTATGTTTCTCATCTGTAAGTGTTTTTGATGGAAGTTTTAGGGACACTTATGTATTATAGTCATATCATCCGAAATTAAAGATACCTTTACTTCTTTCCTTCCTATTTCTATCCCCTTAATCTACCTCAACTGTCTTACCCCTCTAATGAAGACTTCTGGTAACCTATTAACTGGATATGGAGATAATAGAAAATACTATGTTGTTCCTTATTTTAGTAAAAAAGTTTTGAGTTTGTCTTGTTTAGGTTGATGTTGGCTGTAGGCTTCTATCAGAAAGGAGTGTTTGATTGTGTCACAGATCTTATCTAAAGTTTGCAAGCTTTCTACTGTTTCTGTTGTTGATATCCAGCTTTGATTCATGGGGTCAGAAAGGATGCAGAATATTACTTCAAATTTCTTTTTTTTTTTTTTGAGACAGGGCTTCTCTGTATAGCTTTGCGCCTTTCCTGGAACTCACTTGGTAGTCTAGGCTGGCCTCAAACTCACAGAGATCCGCCTGGCTCTGCCTCCCAAGTGCTGGGATTAAAGGTGTGCGCCACCACCGCCCGGCAAATTTCTTGTATCTATTGAGACTTCTTTGTGTCCTAGTATGTGAGTCAATTTTGGAAAAAATCTCAGGAGGTATAGATAAGAAGGTATATTCTTTTGTGTTTGCGTGAACTTCTTTTCTTCCCCTTGACTAAGATCAAATGTAGTGTTTAGGTGAAATGTTCTGTAACTATCTTTTAGGTCCATTTGGTTTATGACATCATTTAGCTCCAAGATTTTTCTCCTTTGTTCTTGTCTGGATTCTCTGTCTATTGGCAAAAGTATGGTATTACAGTCATCCATTATTTTTGTATGAGGGTCAAAATGACATTTTTTGCTGCAGTATTGTTTCTTTTATGAATTTGCATGTCCTTTTGTTTGATGTATAGATATTTATAACTGTAATGTCCTCTGGGTATATTTTTCCTTTGATTAAAAATTATTTCATATTCATTTTGGTTTGAAGCCTGTTTTGTCAGATATTAAAGGCTCCACTGCTTGTTTCATGTGTTCATTTGCTTGGAATGACTCTCCATAATTTTACCTTGATACTATGTCTATCCTTTATGATAAGGTGTGTTTCTTGTATGCAGCAGCAGAATGGACTCAATTTTAAATTAGATCTTTTAATCTGTGTCTTTTTAAACAGAGAATTGAGATCAGGAATGTTGACAGTTATCAAGGAGCAGTGATTGTTGATTGTTATTCCTTTGTTGTGGTGTGCCCTCTGTTTTGATTTTTTGATCTGCCATTATTTATTACTTGTGTTAATTGGATGTGGTTAACCTCTTTTTATCGTGGTTTTCCTTCTAGAACATACTATAGGGCTGTATTTGTATATAGATAATGGCTTAAATTTTGTTTTATCATGGAATGTCTTTCTCCATCTATTGTGATTGAGCATTTTATTGGGTATAGTAGTCTGGCTGGCATCTAAAGCTCTTGATGTTTGTGGAACATCTCTCCTGGCCTGTCTGAGTTTTAGAATCTCACTGAAAAGTCAGGTGTTATTCTAATAAGTCTGCCTTTATATGTTTCTTGATCATTTTTCCCTTGCAGCTTTTAATATTCTTTTTGTTGTTGTTGTTCTGTAAGTTTAGTGTTTTGATTATTATGTGCTAAGGGGATTTTATTTTCTGGTCCAGTCTATTTTGTTTTCTATATACTTCTTGTACTGTGGTGGTATTTTCTTTGTACAACCCAATAAAACCTATCTGAAGATCAGAGAAAAAAGCCAGCCACTACAATAAACATAGAAATCAGGCAATGGTAGCACACATCTTTAATCCTAGCACTCAGGAGACAGAGATCCATTTGGAACTCCATGGGTTCAAGGCCACACTAGGAACAGAACCAGGCATGGTAGCACAGGCCTTTAATCCCAGCACTAATCATGGAGGTCTGAAGGTCTGTACAGACAGACAGGAACTGATGTAGTTGGGCAGAGAGAGGATGTAAGAGGGCAGGGACAGAAAGGATATAAGTATGAGTATGCAAGAAGTAGCCCTATCCTTGGTTGATGCTGTCTGGTGGTAAGAACATGGCTGACTTCTTTCTGCTTCCTTGATCTCTCAATTTCTACCCCAATATCTGGCTCCAGGTTTTTTTTGTTAATAAGACCACATAGCATTTCATCTTACATTGTACCTTGACAGCAACCCCTTCTTAAGAATAAGGGAACTTTCTCCTGTGATTTTGTTGTAAATATTTTCTGTGCTTTTGGCCTTCGTTTCTTCTCTTTCCTCTATTCTTATTATTCATATATTTGGTGTTTACAAAATGTCTCAGATTTCCTGGATACTTTGTGCCTAGATATTGTTAGATTTAGCATTTTCTTTGAATAAGGTATGCATGTCTTCTATCTTGTCTTCAGTGTCAGAGATTTGCTTGTCTATCTCTCGAATTTTGTTGATGAAGCTTGCCTCTGAGGTTCCTGTTTGACTTCCTAAATTTTTCATTTCCATCTGTACCTCAGATTTCGATTTCTTTATTGATTGCATTTCCACTTTCGTGTCTTGAATACTTTTCTTCATTTCATTCCACTGTTTGTTCGTGTTTTCACAGATTTTATAAATGATTTTGTGCACATTCTCTTTAAGGTCCTTGAGCATATTCATAATAGCTACTTTGAAGTCCTTCTCTTCTTGTTTAGTTACATTGGATTTCTCAGGACCTACTATAGCAGGATTGTTGGGGGTCTAATGGAGACATATCATCTTGGATGTTATTAATTTTGTGTATATAGCTGGTGTCCAACCATCTGGGTTTTGCTGTGGATATCGCTTTATATAAATAAAGCACTGATTGGCCAGTGACCGGGCAGGAAGTATAGGCAGGACAGAGGAGAGAGGAGAATTGAGGAAGGAGGAAGGAAAGGGAGACCTGCTGGAGCCACCGCCAAGACAAGGAAGATGTAAAGTACCGGTAAGCCATGAGCCACGTGGCGAAGTAAAGATTAATAGAAATGGGCTGAATATAAGAGTGAGAGCTAGACAATGATAGGCCTGAGCTAATGGCCAAGCAGTTTCAATAATGTAAGAGTCTGTGTGTTTATTTTATAAGTGGGCTCCGGGACTGGCGGGACTTGGCGGTGGGAGCTGGAGAAAAATTCTCTAGCTACAGGGTTTGGCATGATTATAATTCTAGGTGCTCATATCTGGTCTTGTCTTTGTTGGGTTCTGTTCCTTGGTTTATTTTCCCCTCTCTGGTTAGTAGGAGAGTGTGGTGATTGTGAGTTGCTTGATAGGGAATGCTTTTGAGATACTGTCAGCTGTCTCTATTGGGGATCCTGACTAGAATGCATTTCTAGGTATAAGAAGGTCACACTGATTCCCAGGTCAGCATGGGCAGAAGTTATCCAGGGAGCTTCTGTGAGAGTTGGTAGTTATAATGACCAAAGTTTTAAGGGAAAAGAAGAGGAGTTTATGATTGCTTCATGACTCTACTTCTAGTTTCCCAAGATGATGTTATTCAATTGATTTTGAATTACTTAGGACACTTTCTGAAACAGCAGAATTATGGGGAATTATCTAAAGTACATGATACTAAATTATATCATAGGAGAAATTAAATCCTCCCTTTCAGGTGGTTAAGCTTGCTTTCTACAATGCTATCTCAACCTTTGCATTCACCAATCATCATAGAGAAGTCTAAGTTATTTTCTTTTTGTATCACTTGTACAGCACTTCTAATATAATTATTACTAAAGTACCCCAAACAATAGCAACAAAAAAATCCAATAAAGCAAATAAACAAACTCCCTGGGGATGAGCTCCATATAAAGTTGGAAATGGAGAACTTACTTTACAAACATTTCCTCCATCTTCTAAATTATAGTGTTCAAAGCTTGTGTCATTCTGCCAAACACATCATGCATACACACAAATAATAATGTCTTTGAAAAAAAGTGTCTCCTCTGAATTTTTACATCTTCAGTTATTGCAACAAGACGTTTGTATTGAATTCTTTTGGAAAAATTAAGTAATATTGTTTAGAAATAATGACAGTAAAGAAACTGAAATATATTCACTATTTAAAACACATATAGTGGAGATTTTAAAACCATTTTGTAGTTTCTCTGTTACAATTTATGGTATACATTTAATGTGCTCTAGGTTGCATTATTCTCTATATTGTCAGTCTTATACTTGTGCACAATTTTGTAAAATGGTGAGGCAAAGACTGCATTGATAAACGTTTCTTGCTTATAAAATTAGGAGGGAAATAATGATCCTTTTTTATAAATAAATGTTTCTATTCTTTTGACTTTCTCATTGAATAATTTTCACATTGTACTCTTTACTGAAATATAGCCAAAGTAGACAAACTGGGTGCTTTTACTTTAATTCTGAAATTCTTTCTTATAAAATAATCGCAATAGGAATTTTACATTAAATTACAAAAGAATATGGACTGCTTTGAGTATGATTGTTTTGACTGTATCCATTCCCAATTCGTATATTGAAACAAACCTCAAGGTGATCTGATTAGAATGTGGGATCTCTAGGAAGTGACTAAACTAGATTATTAAGGTACACCTCAATGAATGGGATTGGTGCCATGCAGAGGAGGCTCAGAGAGCTGCCTTGCCTGCTCTGCCACGCAAAGAGGCAATGAGAGCTCCCTGTGAGACATAGGCTCTTACAATACTGAGAAATGCTTGCTTAGTAGTGCATATCCTAGCCTTAAAAAGAAGAATGACACATATATCACCATGATAATGTCAGTTGGCAAAGACTGAGGCCTATAGCTTGAGACTGTGTCCATATTTTGAGTTTTTACATAACAAAACAAACAAAATTAGGAACATGATTATGGAACAAATTATTAGGTGTCCACTCATCACAATCAAACTAACCTATATTTGATTATTGGTAGGTTACCAATTAGAAGATGCCTACCCTAGAAAATTCAGGGTTCTCCGTGAATTAAAGATCTTTTTTGATTTAATTGTTTTGCATTGCACTTTTACAAAGTTTTTTTTTTTCTATCTACAAATATCTAAGAGAAATAGAGTAGAATATCTGCTAATAGAGATAAAGTTATTTTGTTCAGGCCAAGATAGTAGAGAAAAGTGTATGTAGTATGAAGTAAGATCAACTCCACTGCAACATACATTGTAAAAAGATTATGGAGGGAAGTTAACAGTGAAGAGTAGTAGTGTGAAAATCGAAAGACCAGTTGCTCTAGCTGGTTGTGTTTTAAGTCATGTTACTCTTTCCTACAGAGGCCTACCAGGGGTAGGCTCCATCCTTCACAATACCAATCTAAAGAACTTCCAGGTCCTGTAATGGAAGATAATGGAGTTTAGCACTTATATTCCAAGGGACATAATATTACAAGTGAAGGCTTTCTAAAGTAAAATATTCCTGAAAACAAAAGGCTGTGAGTCTATGAGCTTTTTTTGGCTAGAATGAACAGTAAATACTTTGGATAGGGTGGAGCTTTTATAGGTGGGGTTTTTAAGGGCACAGAGTTTTTTATAGTGTAACCTAGAGAGGTAAATTGTACTGGAACTGTATTGTTTATTCCTATGAGTCAGTAAGAGGTAGTGATTTAACATGAGAGCTCAATACTCAGTGACAAAAGACACAACCAAATTACATAATACACCGATTCATTTGGTACATTTTTTAAAGGCACATTTTAAAGAATAAATAATGGAAATGTGCAAATGACATCATCCAGTCAAAAAAATTACAAAAGCAAATACCTATGTCATCAGAGAGAAGAAAAATGACATTTTTACATCGATTTCTGAAGCAAGGACACTGTGTCAACAATAATTCCACAGCATTAGATACAACCTGCCTAAAGATTTGTTCTCTTGAATTAATCTGTTGCATGTAGGATATAAAACTTACTCTTCCATGGAAATTATTAAATCATTTCCACATCAGAATTTAAGAAGAAATTGTTAATACCCAGAGAACATAAACAATATTCATTTAAACACATTGATGTTTCAAGTGAGTTGCTTTTTTTTTTCTTTTTTCCTTGTTCACACAGGTGTGTCTGCTTTTCTAAGTCTGTGAATCTTAGAACACCTGGTTGGAAAAGAGAGCACAAAGTTATCAATACAGAAAATATCTAGTGTGATTAGTAAATACTATAAACTTTGCAGCTTTAAATGAAATTTATTAATAAAAAAAATCAAAATTTCCCTAGAAACATTACCATGATTTTATTTAATTTATTTATTTATTTATTTATTTATTTATTTATTTATTTATTTTCATTTGTTTTAGTTTTTTGAGACAGGGTTTCTCTGTGTAGTTTTGGAGCTGTCCTGGATCTCGCTCTGTAGATCAGGCTGGCCTAGAACTCACAAAGATCTGCCTGGTTCTGCCTCCCGAGGGCTGGGATTAAAGGTGTGTTCCACTACTGCCAGGTATGATTTTATTTTTATATGTGATCTAAAACTATATTTTGAATGTGACTATAGGAAACTTCTGTTGGTTCAAAAGAAACAAGGCAAGAAATATCACTGAAGAAAGGGAGGATAATTAAAAATCTATCAGTGGTGCCAAGGATTTGCTAGTAAAGGTAAAATCACAGCCAAAAAATGTAGCTTCCTCAGGTGTCTTTTTCGCCACAGTCTCTGAGAAACTCATCATGGTCACTCCCATGAAATCTCCATCGAGTCCTACAGGAGAAGATCTGTGGTGGGGCCTCTGACACCTTTCATTTTGTAATACATTTTTAATTTTCTTCATAAAATATGTGGAGGAAATAGAACATGCAAAGTATAGAAATGGGGAGAAGAGGAAGGGGCTCTTTCATTTACCTGGAGTGCTCAGCCTTGTTACTCACAGCTTTTTCACTCTTCTTATCTAGCCCCATCTTCCTGGAGGCTGCAAGAATTTTCAGTCTGTCTAGCTTGCTTTACTGTGAAACCTTCATGAAACTCTCATGAATTTTCCTTTTGAGTCTGGTTTTAAATGCTAAGCCAGATGAATTTTCTGAAAAAGAGAAAACTGTCTGGAGAGACCCTTCTCGGGAATGGGATTCCATACAACTCTCTCACTATTGTGCTTCTTGTCCAATGATATCATCTGTACTCAGGAGGCCCCTCGTCTCAAAGATGAAGATTTTAGAGAAAAGAAAAAAAAATATTACTCAGAGCTATTCTTGAATTAATCCATTCTATCCATGCACTAAAGCTCCATCTCCCACAGTTCAGTAGGGGGCATTGGCAGGAAAGAACACAGACTGCAGCAATACTGATGGCCATTAATGTGCTGTTTTTTATTTCTGTTTTTCTTTTCTCAAGTAGTATTGTTATGGAGCCACAGGAATTAGGATAATAATAGGAAATGGCATTGGCAAATGAGACACACAACTCCATCACCCAAGATGTCTAAGCCGTGGACCCTAACATCAGCAGATTGATAGCCCTTTGCTTATGAGTAGAGCACATATCTAAATCCATACAAGCATACTTCATGACTTTTGGTCCATCTTTTGTAGTTGAAACATTGTTGTGTACAACATAGACAACTGTAAATGAATTTATTTTCTTGTATTACTTAATAAGGGTCTTCATTCAGACAGTAAGACAATAGCTAGACCTTAGGATCAAGGGTATCATCAACACTGTTAAGTACTTCAAACAGCCATCCTAGACAGTGTGGAGCCCAGACAGAATCCCAGAATTTGTATGAACATTATTATAAGATGAAGATAATTGAGATTTGATAGATGAGTAAAGAATCAATCTTCTTATTGCTTGCCTTACCTGACTCCAAAAAAACAATTACTGGAAAAAAATGAATCTCCCACAAATTCCTTCTTTGGAGCAAGGTACTCACAAAAGAAAAGTCAAGTGAGGATTTATCTTTGTTAGATTCTCTCTGGAGATGTTTCACAGCCATGAAGATGTAAAGACACAGCACAGGTGCGTACAGAAATAGCACACACACACACATTCCCATCTTCTGCTCTTCTACACAGATCTGAGATTTTTCTTTTGCTAAAGAAATCTGTCTTATTTTCTGGTCCTCTTTCCTTTTCATCTCCTTAAAGTTAGCTAGGTGTATAAATCTGTATTTTTAACCACTTACAGAGGATAAACCATACCTCATTTCTTAGTCTGTCCATGTATAACAATAATGCCTTTTTTTCATTTGTTTGGTTTTTTCAAGCTAAGCAAGCTCTCCTATAGCTCAGACTGGTCTCAGTCTGGCTGGTCCTAAACTTCTATTCCTCCTGCCTCTATCATCTGATTATGGGGATAATGGTATGAGCCAAAATGTCCAATGCCTGTCTTGAATAAACTGTGTTGTTTTGTTTTTTGTGTTGTTGTTCTAATTTTGTCAGTCTGTCTCCTATTGATATAAGATACATGGCTACTTGTTCCTGATTTTAAGTTTCATTTCCAGATTTGAAGAGACCTTTGGAGAAGGGAGAGCTTTTTATTTTATATGTGTGATTTGTATTAAGTAGATTATATCACATAGCAAGTCATAAAACAGAAAAAAAAAACATGACAAGATTTTCAGCTGAAGAACTGGGAAAAGAGATACATGTCAAAAAATGTATTTTCTTTCCTTTATAGGAATTGAAATAAAAAGAGAAATGTTACCAGGGGAAAAGCTTACAGATCATTTTGCACTCCTAATTCTGGAGCCTACATGACAGTACAATATTCCCATAATTTTAAATTCTTAACATTGGTTAAATTATCAAGCATATAAGTAAGTTTTTTAATGATAATTAAAAGGATCTTCTACAGTTGCATTAGATTCAGCTATGAGGAAAACATGCAAAATAGTGGTCAAAGAGGTGCAGAGGTGGCTCTGTTGTTCAGAGTACACGGTGCTCTTCCAGAGAACCCTGGTTCATTTCCCAGCACCCACATGACAACTCACAACTGTTTGTAACACCAGTTCCCAGAGCATCTGACTACATCTTCTGGCTTCTACAGACACTGTATGCGTATGGTTCATACACAGGTAATACACACATCCATATTAAAGTAATAACAATGGTCAAAGCATCACAGAGCCACAATCAAGTGTGGATAGTACGGTTTCCTCATCATTTTTGTTTCTTTATCTATAACATATCTTTCGTGTGTTAATACTATAAAACACCAGTAACACTTAAGGTACTCAGGAAAAATTATTTATCTGTGGAACTCTCTGCTGCCACCAGGACTTGCCACAGAGCTTCACTTAGGAGTCTCTTCATGGAAGTATTCTCTATCCTCACTTTCTTACCACCTAGAGCAACACAAACCTCAGTTCCTCAACAGTGTTTCTGTGTTAAATGACTGTCTACTGTTTTCTAGTCCTGTGTGGAAATGGCATCCACTTCTGAAGCATAATTCACAAAGCATATTCCTTAAGCCATATTCATAACCAACAAACGGGTTATCACAGATTCCTGAGTTGTTTCTGTAAAGCACAGTGACTGGTTTACAAATTCCTTCCTAATCTACCATCACAAAGACAAAGCATACTGATGACTTCATATGTAGATCTTAAACTATCACTCCTCTGATGAAAATGCCCGGAACCAAGCACATCTTTTCACAGTGGCCTCAAATTCCCATTTGCGATAACGTTCAAGTCTTCTCATTTGTTTTTCGTCATGCTATTTATTCAAGGATGGTCATTTCAAAGAACAAAGTTTGGGTATTGCTAAATCTCTTCATTTTCGTCTTTTTTATTTAAATAATGCCTGTTATACCACTAATATATCTATACTTTCATAGATATATGAAAATATTGTTTTAGAATTTCCTCATTTTTGTGATACAAATTTATGTAGGCAAATTACCCACTAAGTAAATATCATCTGAATTCCACTTTTTTATTCTGATTAATACCATTTTTAGTCATGGCATAGGTTCCAAGCAGCATAATTATTTGTTTTATCCACAAATTATTTGAGCATTTTATTTTTCTCTTTTACATTGTTATCCAATTTCATTGATGCATTAGATTTAAAATTTTCAGACATCATGTAAAAACACTATTCAGTGTAGAATGTGTTTAGTGTAATGTTTCTTCTTATCTACCAACATAGTTAACTTTAGTAAATATTTTAATAACCCCATCCTATTCCGCCTACAAATGATATTTCATATTTTGCAATATAGATACATAATAAGATTTATGTATTTATAAACACTTGTCTGTACTTCATTCATAAACTTCTATTCATGAGGAAGATATGTTTTCCACACATTGCTCTAGAAAATACATCCCAATTTCTCATATTATTTTATTGTCTTGGGATGCAAAAATATTTTGTTATATTAAATATTACTGCTGCCTTGAAATATGCCTAAATAAATGCTAGAAGGTATATCTACTTAATGCATTTCTTCAACATTTTTAATGGCACCTATTTATGTAGATGTACTCATATGTGTACATTTTGGGGTACTGACACATACCCACACATATATAATTTGATGCATTTTCAATTTTTTTTTATTATGGATTGTGTAACAGTTAACTTTCTTATCATTATGATCAAAATCCTGAAAAAAAAAAATTGAAAGAAGAAGAGGTTTTACTGAATCAAAGTTTAATACAATATAATCTGTCATGGCAAGGAAGACACAGAGACTGAAGCAAAGCAAATTCATGAAGATAGAAGATGGCTGACAATAACATTATAGCAACAGGCAGGAATTAGAGTGCTCCACCCAGAAGTGAGGACAGCCCATAATCATTAAGACCTGTCTTATGGCAACCCACTTCCTCCAGATGGACTGAATTCAATTCATGAGACCCACATGAAAAGTGATAGAACAGGCCTCCCCAAGTTGTTTTCTGATGTTCATGTATATGTTGCAGCAGTGTGGACACACACACACACACACACACACACACACACACACACACACTATATATATATGTATATATATATATATATATATATATATAATGTAAGATTGTGAAAACAAATGTGCACAAGACTTTCATTTACAGTAGCAAAAATAGACAAACCCTAGAAAAACATAAATATTAATAAAGAAAAAATAAGTTAGCAATTATGATACATTTCAAGCAGTGTACTACAAACTCACAAAACTTAATAAATCATTTTTTACACTCATCAATAAATTTTAATAGTTGGCAAGAGATATTCTAGGCACTAAAAATCTAGATGATTGTAGTTCTCTAAAATCCAATTAAAGGCAAGCCCAAGTACAGGAGCTCAACTAGGGAGGAGCATGAACGGACTCTAGGTCTAAATGCTCTATCCTGAATGTGATTAGTGACACATGAGTGATTGATTACAATTATTAAAGATCATCATAGTTTCTGAAGTTATTCACAGGTATCTGAATTTATTTATGAATAAATTTCATACGAAATATATTGCATAATTTTTTTCTCTGTCATATTCTGTGATTTTTTTTTACAGTAAGCATTATGAACTTGACATGGTAGCCCATTCTACTTTCTTTGTTGAATGCTTCTTTCTGTAGAACAATTCACATAACTTTCTCTGTCAGTACTTCCTGATAGTCATATGAAACATCAAACACCATGGTCTGTATCATTGACCAAGGATATAGGTCCAATATTTCTGTTCATAATATAATCACACTTTAAAATATTTCCTGTTTCCTCCAGTAATCATCACATAATTGGACCTTCATCCACCCATGAGCTGAACAAATAGAATTAGAAAAACCAAGGCACAATAACATTCCCAATAAGATAGATGTTCAATTGTTAAGAAAGTAAAATAGCCGGGCGGTGGTGGTGCACGCATTTAATCCCAGCACTTGGGAGGCAGAGCCAGGCGAATCTCTGTGAGTTCAAGGCCAGCCTGGGCTACCAAGTGAGTTCCAGGAAAGGCGCAAAGCTACACAGAGAAACCCTGTCTCAAAAAAACCAAAAAAAAAAAAAAAGAAAGAAAGAAAGAAAGAAAGTAAAATAAAGTAAATATACCATAACCTCTCCACTTAGTCTTCCAAATGTTCAGGCATAGGCTAAAACCTGCAGTTAATATAGATAAGACTTTTCCTTATTTCCAAAGATCACTTCTCAGTCCCATATTTATTTTGCATTCTCCTTTGAAAAACAGTTCAAATTCTGTAGATAAGAAGACTTCCCTGTGGCATGCAGTTAGAGACTCTAATGTTTTAGCACACAATACACTTATAATTTATCATCTTCAAAAAATCCAGTATTAGTTTTTTATAGAACTGTGTGAACACTATAATAGCTTCATTTGAGAAATGGGAGAGAGGAAAGCTCACAGCGGTCACTGTCTCATAACAAGTATTACCATCTGGGAAGAAAGAGCAGACACTGCTTTAGCAATTCTTCTGAAAATGATACACATTTGCACAGAGCCAACCAACTGGTAAAGACCACTATAACTGTCCCCCACCGCAACTGTGGCTCCAGGCATTGTGAACAAAACTGATTTTCTCATCACACTGTTTTTTCTTCTCTGCTCTAGTAGCATTTAATTTAGATTGCTTTTTAATATTCTGAAACTGCCTTCATTACTCCAGATTTCAGCTTCTCCTTGAGGCCACCTGCTTCTATGTGGTGGCATCAAACGGCCATTCTGCTACTTCATCCAACTTCAGATGTGCCACTAGGTAGTCATACTTAAGAAATAAAGGGGGGAGGCATTGAACTCATTTGTATACAAATCCTATATTACTTTTGTTATTTTGCATTCATTATGCATCAATTAACAATTTCAATTAAAGCATAAGTGTCATTTTTGATTTAAATTTTATTTTATTTTTATATGTGTGGGTGGTTTGCCTATGTGTGTGTCTGTGCACCGCTTGCATAACAGGTGCTTGAAGAGGCCAGAAGGGGGGCTTAAATCAGGTGAGTTGAAGATGCAGACAACTGTGAGCTTCCAGGTGGGTACAGGGAGTTAAACCAATGTCCTCTGGAAGAACAGTCAGTGCTCTTAAGCACTGAACAATCTCTCCAGCCAACACAGATACTATTTTAAGTGTTTGATTTTTTTTATTAAATTTCAAAACACTATGCATCAATTCTGTATTATCCTAGAGTCACATTTAACACACTGGAAGCAGAGTTTGCACCATCATTTTTGATGTAGGGCTTTATTTGCAAATTTTCATAAATTGTTATTATATGTTAAGGTCCAACTGAAAATAGAAATCCTGTTATTATGCCGATGTTAAATGGATGACATGGAAAACATCTCAGTATTGTTTAATCTTTAAATGGATGTATTACTACCTTAATAATAACAGACTACCAATGGATGTTAGGCCTGCCTGTAGATACATGTTAGGTGCCAGTTTTGCAAAGCTTGTAGTATTATACCATGAAGGTTTGAAGAGGTAGTCACTTAAATATTATTTTTATTTTTTATGTATATATGTGTTTTGCTTATAGGCCTTTAAGTGCAACGCATGTGCCTAGTGCCCTCTGGGGCCAGCTGTAACTGGAGTTACAAATGTATGTGAACCACAATGTGGGTGCTGGACCATGATCCTGGATTTCCTGCAAGAGAAGTAAGTCTCCTAATTCACCCAGCAATCTTTTATAACCTAAGTTCAATTATTTAATTTCTTTCTTTCCTAAAAACAAAACAAAACTAGAAAACAAAATAAAAACAAAAACAAAATACCTTGAGTAAAGTGAATCCCAGGAGAGATTTCTTGGCTCATCTGCCAAGCATATTAATGAAGCTAAATTCCAAGAGAGAGTTCCCTTGTGGCTAGGATAAGAATCATCATATAGTCCTCTCTTGAGTTACCCCTATGTAGCCTAGGTTCAGTGTGCAAGTCTGATGTGGTACAGGCCGCTTCTGATCTGTACTACCACTACACTTACCTGTCAAGATGCCTAATGAGTTGCACCACAGAGAGGAATAGGGAGAGACCTTTGCATTTCAAACAGAAATAACTCAGCTCATGGCTCTCATAATCAGTATATTTTATTCAAACAAGAAATTTTTATATAGGAGTTAATATCTAATATTTCTGATGCCTTGCACAAGATTTGCTATAAAAACCTGAACTATCCTTTCAAATAGGACAGTGGTATAAAGCTGAAAATTGACATAAACCTCAACCCTCAGGAGCATACCCTGACTTTGGTGGACCCAGGCATTCATATGACTAACTACTTAACTTATTCCAGATTTAGAATTAACTTTGTTATTTATTCAATTATGGCAAATAATCAGAAATAGAAATCATTCTTTGTATATAACATATATCAGATACCCTACATGTATACTGAACCTTCTAGCATAATGAAAATGATCAGTTATTGGTACGAAATGTTGTAGAAGCTTTAGAATCTCATAAGACACTCCATGTTAACAGCAAAGATTTGAAGATTTTTTCTTTTTTTTTTTTTTTTTTTTTTTTTTTTCGAGACAGGGTTTCTCTGTGTAGCTTTGCGCCTTTCCTGGAACTCGCTTTGGAGACCAGGCTGGCCTCGAACTCACAGAGATCCGCCTGCCTCTGCCTCCCAAGTGCTGGGATTAAAGGCGTGCGCCACCACCGCCCGGCCATTTTTTTTTTTTTTTTTTTTTTTTTTTTGGGGAAGATTTTTTTCTAACACTTGACAGCAAGGCAAGAAAATTATAAAAAAAAAAGTTGTACTTTTTCTTTGTATAATCAAACTCTATTACCTACAGGAAGTAAACTAAGAAGTATTCAAAGAAATGAAATTTGGCAAATGGATGTATTTCATTTTGCAAAGTTTGGAAAATTAAAACACCATAGATACATATCAGGATTTCAATGGGTAAATGTTTTAAGTTCTAAAAAAAAAAAGCTGATTCTGTAACTACGCATTTATTAGAAGTCATAGTAGTTATGGGGATACCTGTACAAATTAAGGCTAACAATGCTTTAGTATGTGTCTCTGGTAAAATGAACCACTATTGCATATCACAACATAAATCTTATTAAACGTATACAACACATTACTACAGGAAAAGCAGTTAACAAAAGATCCAATTACACTTTGAAAGACATGCTTAGTAAACAGAAAGGGGTAATAAAGGACCCAGAGATAGATTAAACAGTGATTTATTGACTTTAAAATTTTTAAGTGGTAATGAAAAAGGAACAATGGCTGTGGAGAGACATTGGATAGTAGAAAAAACACTTAATTAAATCAGCCTATATATTTTAAAGACGTTTTGATTTCAGAATCGAAAGCAGGATATTTGTTACATTGGGGAAGAGGTTTTGTTTTTGTTTCCACAGTAGAAGAAAGGCTTTGGACACCATAAACATTGATAAAGATTATATACAAAAAGAAGAGACCTCTTGATAAGGAGAGGCTGTAATTCATCAAACTGCTTGGTCATTCAATACAAACTAATTTACAAGAATAATAAATGCCTTTCATTTCATCAAGTAGAAAAAAATATTTTGTTACTATTAAAAGTTAATTTTTTTTCTATTCACAAAAAACATTTTGTCTTAACAATGTTATAACCTGACCAAAAAAAAAAAAAAAAAAAAACACTGAACTACACAGTTTTGTTTTGTCTTTTGAAGAGAATATACACATCTACTTAAGGAATCTCAAGACCATTGGATAAATAAATCATCTAAAGAAGGAAGAATCATCCAGAGAAAATGTCTCAAGAAAAAAAAGTATAATTGGCCTAATAGTATAGCACATTTCCAACAGGATGGAATTTCATAAATCTTCCAAAATATTTGTTTTTGCTGCTCTCTACAAACATAAAAGGCAAGTGTTTTTTTTTTTTGGTCCCAATTCAATTAAATATCAAAGCTGGCTTTGGAGTTGGAACATAGCTCTCTCCTTCTCTAAACCCAAGCATGCTTGTTTAAAGAAAATCCAAAATCTCCATCTCACGTCAGAAAAGCCACCTGATATGGGACAGGAGAAAACCAAAATTAAGGTATTCTTTTATTGTCACTAATCTCATAATCCTTTGGATTTATTTTGGCACTTTAAAACTTTTCTTAAGATATAAATATTATATATTTTACAAATATATAATGTAAATATAAATATTATAAATATTATATAATATATAAACTTTCTGTCATGATATTAATGGTCATATAGAGTACTAATTCTTGAGATAGGCTTTATCTAGCTTCCTGGATGTGATTTTGTGCTTGAGTCAGAAGCAGGTAACTAGGAATTGAGTTTGTGTACCCCAGATATGCTTAAGAGATTGTGGTCATTTAACCTCTCTGAGATCTGCTGCATATAACATTTAAAATGTTTAGGTTTTCTGCAGTGAACTGCGACCATTCCTTTGAAGTCTGCAAAAGGATACTGGGGCCCCCACAACAATGACCACCTGGATTGTGGTAACACCATTAAGCTGAAAAACACCATTCAAAGATCAGCTTTGAACATCACACTGCTCAGAACAATTTCAAGGTGGTTGGCTGAGATGGGTCCAGCCTAGCAAGCTACTTTAATCAAGACTTCAGATAAGCCCTGCACCTTCCTACTACACACAGCCTGGACAACCAATGTTATAGCTAGTTTTCCCAGGACTTGACCATTATCTCAATTTTCGCAGGGTCCCCTAAAGATGATGTCACTCCCCAGGTAGCAGGAAGTAATTTTAAGAATGTAATGCTAATATTCTCAAGAGGTGGGATGGATGGATTTGGGTGGTTTAGTTATGTTTGTCATCATTTAGGGGGTGTTGTAAATTGTTACTGGTCATGGTAAGGGATGAAATTAAGCAAATGGAGTTGGATTTAAGGTTCTCTTTATGAAAAGAAAAGAGAGAGGAATATGAAAAGGAAAGGATAAATGGGTAGATTATTGAATCTACTTTAAACTAAAGAGCAACTCTTAATCTCAAATATTTTACATGGGTATAGGTTTTTGTATATTGATAAAAATTTAGGGTTTTTTTGTTAGAACATACTCTATATGTTTCCACTCTTATTTAAGATATTTTTAGGGAGGAAAGGGGAATCCGTGGCTAATACGTAAAATTAAATTAATTATAAAATAATTTTTTTTAAAAAATATATTTTTATATATTGATATAAATTTAAGGTTTTTTGTTATACTATGGATATGTTTCTACTCTTGCTTATTATATTGTAGCTATGCAGCTCATTTAAAAATGCTATATATAATTAAGAAATATAGGTTAGTAGTTAGTTGTCTATAATAATTAAACTTGTAGTTATGGTAGGTATGTTCTCAAGGTAAAACACAAGTACATTTTACATAGACAGGTGGTCTTCAAACACTCCAGAGACCTGTAGAATATGGCATTTAAGATGTTTTAATAACTTGAGGATTTTCATGATAGTGAGACTGTTCAGTGTTTGGCAGCATCAATTTACTTCAAAAAGGGATGATGGGCACTGAAGAACCTCCATATGAGGTTTGCCTTTATTGTCACGAAGTTAGCCACTGGGCAGGAAACTGGCTTTGCTTTGACTGCTGGCAGAATGTTGTCCTAACTGGACAAGCAGGACACAAAAGAAGACAACTGCCAAACTTTGCCAAGACAAGGTAGAACAGTCTTTCAAAAGTCCTGTTTCACATAAAAGTCTGTCAGGTATTCTAGGTCTGTGTGCCAAAGATGGATGCCACAATGGTGCAGAGGGACCTTTGGTGATGACCCAGGGAGCAAGATGTCTCTGTCTTTTCTATAGTTTCGGAAGTTCTTTGCTTTGTACTTCCTGATTATTTAGGTAGTATATCCTTCTTTGTCTCTGATGGAGTTGAAGGTGACATAGTTATAGTTACAGTTTCCCATGTTATGGATTTCAGAAAAGAAAATTACATGAGAGATATAAAGTGTATAAGTTAGGAATTATAAAATCTTAAATTGTTTATCTAAGAAAACATTTTGAGGTCTAAAAACATAGCTTTGGGTTGGTAATACAAGTTAGGATAGGAAGTGAATTAGATACAAAACTTCGTACTCACTAGATAGGATGGACAATAGAGTATTTTCTCCAAAACTGCCAAATAAAAGTTGACTGGACATTGTAAATGTAATTCTTACCTGATAATTGTACTTATGATATATAGTTTTACTATGTTAGAGCTAAATGATTTCCTGTTTATTTGGACAAAAAGGGGGACATGTTGCAGAATATTTGTTTACACTGTGAAGATATGTCTTTGCCAAGGTGCCTTACACTTGGTTTAATAAAGAGCTGAATAAATAGCTATGTAGGGAGAGGTTAGGCAGGACTTCTGGAGATAGGACTCAGGAAAGAATTACAGTAGAGTTGCCAGTGAGACACAGAGACATAATGGGAGATGGAAGAGAGGTAATGTCACATGGCAGAATATAGATAAAATTATGGGTTAATTTAAGGTATAAAAGCTCATTGAGACAAGCCTAAGCTAAAGGCCAAGTTTTCATAATTATTAATAAGCCTTCGTGTCATTATTTGGGTGCTGTCGGGTGGGACAGAGAAAGACACATTACAGCTCATATCTAAGGGGCATCTTCCATGCTGTCCTTGGTAACTTAAGGCAGGAAAACACCCTGGCACAAAAATATCAAGGTTGAATATTGTGTATTCTAAGATTTTTGTTTCTTTGTTTTATTCTGTTCATTTTCCTCACAAATTAAAAGTATGTAAAGTAAAGAAGATGTAATTTGAAAAGAAAAAGGAATCATCATACAAGTACAGTTTTCTACTAATGTCTGATTGACCCATTTATTTCTCTTGCTATAAGAGAAGTGGAAAACTGACAACAGAGTTCAGTAGTAATCTGTCACTCCTAAGACCTAAACTTTGCAAGAGCAAACACTGAGATGTGGAGCTTTCTCTCCAGCCTCATATTACCTTAATATCTTAATGTTTCTTATAAACAACTCATTTTTTGTTAAACAATTGGCTTAAGTAAGAGTTTAGTTTTCCCCTTGAACAACCAGAAAACGTCTACTTCCTCAAATACAAGATTTGACATGTAAAATATTTACTGTGATAAAAATGCCACAACCAAAACTCAATTATGGATAAAATAATTTATTTTGTTATCTCTCCAAAGGAGGAGCCATAATAATTGGGGGAGGCATGGCATCAAGCAAAAAGGACAGGAAGCTGAAGGATTACTTCACCCAAAACATGAAACAGAAACAGTGACCTAGAAGTGAGGAAAAGCAATAAATTCTCAAATCTTGCTCCCAGAGTTATACTTGCTTCATCAAGGCTACATCTCCTAGAAGTTCATAATGTTCACCAATATACCAACATCCAAGTACCAAGCATTCAAACACTTGATCCCCTGGTGGAGATTCCTCATTCAAACTACCATAATACAATTTTAAAACCTTTAAATGGGGCTTATGTAGTATATATTTACATTCCTAGGCTAAATGATGTTTTGTTCTTCAACATCCAAGAATTTCAATAGAATAAGGGTGAAATTTCCCCCACAGTGAGAAGATGTAAGTAAGTGAGGACTGAACACCATCATCTTGAATTCATCAAAGGGAGAGTCCAGCTAAGTCTAGGGATAGAGTGGACTTATTTCCCATTTTATGGATGCAAAGACAGTGTAATTTATAAAATGAGCAACAGCAAAATCTATTTGCTGGAGTCTGCAATCAACTGTCATCAGGGCCACAAAGATGAAACTAGAAGAAATATAACTTTCGAAATGAGAGTATTTACATCTTCAAAGGACATTCTGATGGTCACAGAAAGAGGAAATACTCATAATACCATTGCTCTGTTAAACAATACCAAGTACAATGTAGGTATTAATAAGTTATTGTATCCTTAAATTTTAAGGTTTTCTTTAAATGTATGCTTTTCTTTCACATTTACTGGGGAGATTTTTATAAACCTGTAATTAGCATGTGCTGTAGGAGCGCATGATAGAATTGATGGTGATTGAGCTGAATAACTGGTTACCTCTCCCACAATTCTTTCAGGATTTGTCAGAAACACTGTTGGAAGAGTTAGAAATAGATAAGACTTCAGAACAAATAGCTTCTTTGTTTTGAGCTACACAACAATGAAAAAATGTACGGAGCATTTACTTAATGGCTTAGCCATTGAACCAGCCTGAAAGAGGAGCAGTAGACTACTAGGAGGCAGACACACAGCTGGATCATAGTAGGTCATCAGTAGTTAGTATCACTAACAAATTCATTTTGGATGATTTTTTTTGGTAGCACCAATTCCCTAGGGTTAGAACATTCATTGTATCTTTGGGGTCCAATCATTTAAATTCAAAACTTGCCAGTAACCCAAGAAAGGAGACAGAAGTTGAAACTAAATTTGAAATAAAAATTAAAACTAAGAGAAATATTTATTGCAGCCTCTTTGACACATTCTCCTGTTTGTTTCATTTTCTTCGTATTTGAATGGAGTGGAAGATGAAGACTTAAAAAAATGACTGGATTTGGTGCTTACCTTTGTGCTTTGTAATCACGTGAACTACCTGACCTGTCTTTATGTAGTACAATTACTCTCTAGGCCCCTTCAAGTATAGGAGAAAAGTAAACCTCAGTCCACAGGAAGACAGTACTCTCTACATTCTTGTTATCCGTCCTATGGAGTTAGAATGTGACTTCTGGAAGGGCAATATGCTATGATCCTTGAGTGTCCCTGCACATTCTTGGCCCACAGTTAAAGCAACAAGATGGTTGGCTTAGTGCTGTATTATTCTTCCAGAATGTCATCTCACTGAGCAAACAAGGAGGTAAGAATGAGAAAGTAACAAAGATAAGGCTGTTGCACCAGCTGTTAGATTTGAACTTCCCATCTCACAGTTCCTACACAGAAACACTATTAAGTGAGTATTCTGGGTACACCTTGGTATGACAGGTAAAGAATGAGCAACCAACTTGAGCATCCTACTTATGCTTCAGCTGTGACTGTTAATTTTGATTCTGGAATCTGAATACTTGGTTGTAGAAAACAGAGAGATTCTTATTGCTTCCAATTCTATTTATTTTGAGAAAGCATCTCAATTTGTATCTCAGACTGCATTCAAGCTCACACCTTTCAGCATTAATATGTAATTCCAGTGCTGAGCTGATAGGCATATAGTACCACACAAGGTAAGATGTGTCATTAAAAGGGAAAAAGGAAGGGCCAGCTGTTGTAAAAGTAAAGGTCTTGACAAGAAAGCATTAAGGCATGGGTAGTTAGGTTTCTGTGTAGTTTTACTGTCCAACCAACCGCATGTGCAGCTGTAAAGTTTCCAGACCCAGATACTGAAAGATAAAGGCCCTCATCTAATGATCATGGCACGCTACTGCTTTTGCTTAATGTAAAATCCTTTAAGATGAAGTAGTGAGAACACAGTTGAGCACTAACAACAGCTTTAAACAGAGTACTTCAAATGGCTTTATTGTAGAGTCAGGGATTTAGCAACCTTAAAAAGCTCTCTAGAAAAAGATTTAAGCAGCCTCTACAAATCTATTTAAAATCCGTATAAATCATATGCAGACTCAGATGTTTAATGTATCAACATGAACAGGATAGATATAATTAGACTAGATAAGAAATACATCATAGAAAAATGTGAATCATACAATTGTATCCTTTATTATCATGAAATTACAGGACAATCTAATTTTCAAAATAGCAAGTCTAAATTCAATAAATAAATTTATTATCTCCCTGTAGGATAATGGTCTGTGGCATCACAGTGCTGTCACTCAAAGAAACAGGACTGGTTGGTGTTTGTTTTGTACCTTAGGATCATAAGCATGTAAGTTGCATCCTACCTGCAAAGTCAGCACTACATACCCAAAGCAAAGTTCCTTGGCCAGTTTGAGATGTGCCCTGGCCTCCTTGTGCTATAGTTGTAGCAGACTCAGAGATTCATTCTTGTAACTGTATAGTGCATTCTTAAGGCTATATCCTCCCAGACACTATTTAAAGCAAACTCTTTCATACATATTTGCAGACTTTTAACCCTGGAACTGTGAATGGAGAGCCACCATTATCCTCAAACTTTCTTCACACTTGTCCCAGTGCAAAGTCTTCAGATTTTCTTTAATAAACCTAGTCTCCTTAATGCTTACAGCTGCTTTGTCCATGATACTTTGTCTATAACTTTGAATTCATCATCCTTCCTTTCATCACCACAGTGCAGATTTTCCGTATCCACTTCTGTGAAGTTTCCTCTGGATCCTCACTACAGATCTGACTAAAAGCCACCAGTAACAAACATGCTATAGTGTAGACGAATTTCCAAACAGTCTTATTAAATAAAAAACACAGTGTCAAATATAGAGTTAATAGCCAAAGAGATCAGAGCAAGAGCCATGACTAGCTTTAGCTTACCACCAGCAGTAGCTTCTCCTGAGAAAGAGACTTTCTTCCTGTCAGAATTGTCTTTTCATTGTCTTTTCGTTCTGCCTTCTCATTGGCTCTGAACTTCCTTGTCACTCCCTGTCTATACAGACCGCCAGGTCTCTATGGTTGGTACTGGGATTAAAGGTTCCTGTCACCATGCTTGGCTGTGTCCTTGACCACACAGAGACTCTGCCTGCCACGTGATCGGATTAAGGGCATGTGCTACCACCACCTGACTCTGCTTATGGCTTGTTTTGATCTCTGATCTCCAGGCAACTTTATTAACATACAAATAAAATCACATTTCAGCATAAATAAAACATCACCATACTATAGCCTTATTCTGCAGACAAAATAATATTTTACCAAATAAATGACACCAATTAATTTTAAATTACATAACTCAAATTTTCAGATCTGGGAAGAATATACACAGACTCTCTTTCAGATAGTAATGGAAATTAACTCTTGACCAAGTTCCAATTGAGTCCTTTTTCCTCACTGATGTGCATAGTCTTTAATGTGTGTGCTTTTGCTGGCATTCCGAGCTTCTCAGCTCCTGGCAGAATGACTCATTTAACTCCCCCTATATTGTTCTCTAGTTCACATCTCAGACTCTTCCATAATCTGAGAAACCAGTTCTGAAGGAGCACTAACCACATGGTCCGGTTTAGTATGGCAACATAAGTGTGTAGAGACATTTCAAAAAACACCATACTATGTACAGAAAAAAATACAAAACAATCTTTATAGCACTCAAATAAACTCTCTTCTCACTCAGGCAGAATTTCTTTCAATAACTAACAAATAACAAACACAGGGGTAAGCAGCAGAGGATTAAAAATGCAAAAAGGAAGAGTTTTAAGATCATCTTCTGATACTTTATGTAATTTTATATTTTTTCTTTCCTGTTTTCAGTTAAGTATTGGAGATTTGTGCCAACCTGGGTAGTAATTTGTCAGTTTGATACAAATCAAATTTCTCTAAACTAATGTAATTATGTCTTAATTAATAAAATAACACAATTGATGCTCCTCAATGACTCATTAGTTGAGTGAACTAAGATTCAATAGGAGCAAGTTTAGTTGTATACAGAATGATTTGTCATCATTACACAGCTTTGAGAGGCATTTGTAATGTATGTTGCCGACCTACTTCTTGACATACCTGATTATTAACAGCATAGTATGTCTTTGTACACCCAGATAGATTCATTTTGAGAAAACTTTGTTTCAGGATGGGAGATATCTTTGGAGGTTTTATGTCTCTCCTGACCCAAATCACTAAATTAGAAAATCATCTGTAACTAATATATCAAGTTTTCTGCCAAATTTGGATTTAACTGGGCAATGTTTGTTTTTAAACTTGACATCCTTAAGAGACACTGAAACTAACACTTTTTTTTCTACCAATTTGGCTTATCTTCCAAATTTTTTAAAATAAAAAAAGTATGTTTTTTTATTGATGAATTAAAATGTCAACATCAATTAGTATGACAATACTTCAGCTTTGAGTGATTTTCTTATTATTGATGTACACTTTAGATATGTCCTACAAATTGGATGGACTCCACATTCTTTGTTTTTCTGAAAGTCAAATTGTTTTTAAGAGGAACATTCTTCTTACTGTATTACCACTATATGATATCTTTCAATACCATATTTCTTATAAGACCTATCTTTCAAATGTTTGAATTGGATTATTAATTCATTCTTACCGCTCAGAGGCAGAGTTTAAATTTATATGCAAATGTCACAACTTCTAAAGGTCTAAATTCATCTCCTTTGCTGAAGTGTGACTTTGCCTCACAGAACATGCATATCCCTTAGGAATCAGAATGACTTTCCACAGTTATATTTAGCATAATAACTGAACAGAAACACTTGAATAATTATTAATGTGTCAGATCAGCTTTATGCTTCATACATGTTTTGTAGAAGGGTGTTGTATAACATGTATTATTCACTTTCAAGCTTATATTGAATTAAGCCAGAAAAATATTTCTTCATATTTATAACCATACACTAATAAAATTAAAATGTGAAATCTGCAAAGAACACAGTGCTTGGTAAAAGAATATCATCACACACTATGGGAAGGGAAATATAATTATATACAAATTGAGGCATTTTATTTTGAAATAGCTCCAGAAATAATAATTGTGTACCAGACGTTAACCTATTTTTTAGTAACAGCTATTTATAGACACATATTCTTCTTATAGTGGCTTAATAGCCTTTTTAGGTTTTCAGAAAGATTGAGAGTACTTTAATGCCATGCCTTTGCTAACCTTTCTGTGATCACAGTCTGTTATTAAATCATCCCTAATGGATCTGTTTCTCAAGCTAAGTGCATACAGATCCTTTTTCATAATATTTTTTATTCTTATAGGTCAAACAGCCCCAACCACTAGGGTATGGAGCTACTCCAGGGCAGACACTAGGTCTTATTTATCATCGCCATCTCTAATATCTCATATAATTCTCTACTTTTATAGTAGGTACTTAATAAAAGTGTGTAGAGTGAAATTTTTTAAAATCATTAGTTCTCTAGTCAGCCCCAGTTGTGCATTTTGAAGGGTATCAAAAAAATAACATGATTTAATAAAGTATTTACAGCAGGAGGATTTCCAGCACAGACAAAGGATGGTTATTAACAATGTGACCAGTAGAGTAATAGGAAGCAAATTCTTGTGGTGAAATCATGCTAAAAAAAATTATAGGCAAAGGAATTACAATATTCAATTGGCTATAAGTAAGGCAGCGGCTAGAAGTTTCCAGATCACATAGGGTAGACTGATATACTTACATTTGAAATCAAGAGAAGAGATTTGAGGGCAGATATGAATGGGGCATGGAACATTAGTTGGTCAGTTTTCCTCATGTCATGCATGCTTTTCCCAATCCATTAATATCCCCACTGCAATAATGAAGCCAATATTTGAATTAAATGTGTATGTGTGTACAATGTGTGAGTGTGTGAGTGTGTGAATGTGTGTGTGTGTGTGTGTGTGTGTGTGTGTGTGTGTGTGTGTGTGTTTCTTGGGCTGCTGTGGACACATATGGAGGTCAGAGAACAGTCTGCAGATGACAGCCTTTGCTTTTAAAGCTTTTTACACCTCTTTGAGGCGTATTTTGAACAGGCAAGTTGGCTTGCCAGCTTCTGGACTCTCCTAGCTCTACTTCCCTTTCTCTCACAGCACACTGGGATTATAGACACTTGTGCTACTGTGTCTGGCTTGTATGTGGATTCTGAGGATCCCAACTCAGATCCTGAATGACAAGAACTTTTACCCACTGAACCTTCTTCTTGTCCCTAAATTAAAATTATTGTGTGTTCCTTTGTCATTGTATAAAATTCATTTGTATTTCAACTATTAAGCTGCTATACATATAGTAATTCCTTCAGATTTATATTTGATGATATTGGAAGTGGGATTTTTTTTTTACTTATTCTGATTTTAATGGATTTTTCTTATGAGTTTAAAATTGTGGCATGAACTATACTTTAAAAAGATTTGAGGGGGGATGGAATACCTTCTGTGGGTGTGTAAGGAGAATCTATGTGAGGTAATATGAATTTTGTAACTCATAATTGGGACCCAAGCTAAAAGCAGATGTCACAAAATTTAAAATTGCTTCTTGTTAAACTGGGTGGTTGTTCCATGTGTACTTAGAACTTCTGGTGCAGAACTGAGCTCAAAATGCATGCAGTCATAGGTATCCAATGCTAAGCTGTGAAACCACAATTAGAGTGTGGTACTTACGAACAAAAGGAAATATCTGCCTTTAGAAAACAAAAGGATCAACAGTAGGGGACTAGAGTAAAGGAAAGGCATGGCTAAAGGAAGGAATTATTTTTAATTTGTTTTCTGGGTTAAAGCAATTTCTAGAGAGAGGAATGGCAAAAGGAATGTTGACAGGGTCTGAGGCAACCTGCGGAATTTAGAGGTGAGATGTTATGAATCTTTTCTTTATAAATATTGAAGAGTTACCCTATGGGGAGAGATTTTGTTCTGACATATGAAATAATTCTCTTTCTAGATACTGATTTAAACATTGGATTCAGGACATCATAGTAAGAAAAATGGGGGAGGGAGAACAGGAGAGGGTCTGTTGGGATGAGAAGGGAGGTGGCTGCAGTTCATTATGGAATTATCTGAACTTTTTATATAGCTTCAAGATGGATGTTACGAAGATATTGAAAAATATTCATTGTCATGGCAGAACATGCCATGATCTTAAAAATCCTGTCTAGTTTGCCATAGTGAATTGTGATCATATAACAACACATAGTGATGTGAAAACGCCCTGAACCAGAACAGGGGTACAACTCAGCAATGAAGTTAATGTATAGCATGCATAGGGCCTTGAGTTCAATCTTCAGCAGGAAAACAAAAAATAGCAAGTTTGATTTTGGAGCAATTACATTAATGTTATAATTTACTGATATTTCCCTAACTCACATTTTTTTTTCTTTCAAGCCATTTGAAAATGTAAGAGTTTATTACTATAGACCTGGCTGCTGTTTCCACACTCTCCTTCTATACTTGGTCATGTAATTCATATTTTAAAAATTCATCAGTTTTAATCTAAAGTCTTTCATATTATTCATCCTTGATTGGAAATTGATAATAAGCAGTGTTCTGCAGAGTCCTGTAGCTTGCCTTCTTTTTCCGGAAACTCCAATGCTTGTTGAGCACTCTTTTTTATTTTAAATGTATTTAGAACCTGTAAATACATGGGTCATGTCTTATGATTCATCTTTAAACTTTTCTGGAACCTCTGTCTAGTTATGGATCTGGAAGGAAAAAAAGGTGAGGAGGTTGGGTCTTTAAGATCATCAGGATTAACTTTAATATATGTACCTCACTGAAAGCTATTATAGACTCTAAGGCAAAGGTTCATCTCCTTGCACATAGGTTGATGGCTTCTACTGGCAAATAAGACTCAGAAGAGTTTATAGGACTGCTATGCTAACTTTATTAGGTATAACCATACATTTTGATTTTTCAAGATTTAATTCCTTCGCAATCAAAGGCTTACTCTTTATTTTTTTAGTGATAGAAAAAATCATTTTTATTGAAAAGATATTTTATACAATATATTTCTATTACAGTATCTTCTCTACCAACATCTCTCAGATCCTCCCCATTTACACATCCACCCAAATCCATACCCATTCTTTCATTCTTTCATTAGAATAAAAACAAGAATCTAAAGTTATGGGGAGGAGGAGGAGAAATTAAAAAAAAAAAAAACAGAAGAATCACAAGAAACAAATACAGATGCTGAGGCACATACATTCACATACATAGAAAACTCTTCAAAAATAAAATCAGATACCATAATAGATAATCAAAATGAGAGAGGAAGTGGACATAAACCCATATCCCTAACCAGAAGCTATCTCTAATTGATAACCTCTCCCAAAGGAAAAACTGTATTTCTCCAATGGAATCTCACTTGATATATAAAACACCCTCAGATGTGTTGGCTCAGATGGCCAACACAAAATGAACTCAAAGGCTTAGTCTTTAAAGAGAACATACCCAGGAGGATGGAAATTCTATTTCCATTGTAATTCTTTCCCATAGGGTAATATTTATTTTTTAGACATTTGGCTGTAAAGGGAAGTAAGAATTTCTTTCAGGGCTATATAGGAATTCTTAGGTCACTCACACAGATCCAAAGTAGGAATTTTTATCTCCAAGTTTATTCTTTCCTTTCCCCAAAAATAATATACTAAGGTATTAGATATATGGTCATAACAGAAAATAAGTCATTATACTAAAAACACAAGGACTGTAAATTAAATTAAAATAATAACTACTACAAAATAGTATTACTTTACTTAATTAATTGAGAATCTCATAGAATATATTTTGATCATGTTCATTCCTTTTTCCACAATTACTTTATGATCTACATTTTCCTCCCTAACCTCACAACTTAGAGTTGTCTTCCTCTTCCTCTTCCTCTTCCTCCTATTCTTCTTCTTCTTCTTCTTCTTCTTCTTCTTCTTCTTCTTCTTCTTCTTCTTCTCCTCCTCCTCCTCCTTCTCCTCCTCCTCCTCCTCCTCCTCCTCCTCCTCCTCCTCTTCCTCCTCTTCCTCTCCTTCTTCTTCCTCATGGAAGCCAGTCTGTGTTGCCAAACAATTTTTGTTATAGGGCCTAGCCTGGATTATAGTCTGCCTATCCAAGGGTCACACTACTAAAGAAAATGGACTCTCCATCTCTCAGAAACTATCAAAGCCAATAGTTTGTCATATAGTGGTAAGACTTCTTTAGACCAGATCCCCTATGCAAGGATAATTTCTAGCTTGAGGTTCTGAATGTCTTGTGTATGCTGTCACAGTTGCTGTTACTTCATAAATGTAACTGACTTGTTCTATCTGGAAAACTCTTTTTCCTTGAAATCATCCACCACAAATGGCTCTTACAACTTCATTTCAAAAAATTCTTTTAGCCTTGATGTTTGTGTGATGTGTGTGTGTGTGTGTGTGTGTGTGTGTGTGTGTATGCGTGTGTGTATGATGTATGTCTCAATTACAGATGAATATTCCCTAGTATCTTATTCTGATCAGTAGAGGATCTCTGTGTCAATTGCCATCTACTGAAATAAAAATCTTATCTTATTTATATAGCAATAAATCATAGGAGTAATTTAAACATTTCTTCTGTGTAGCTTGACAATGGTATTAGGCTCCCTTCTAGGGCCTGTGACATATCTAGTCACAGGTTCTTAGTCATTTAACAATGTTAGTTATTTGCTTTCATATTATGGAGTGTATCTTATATCCAATCAGATAATGGTTAGTTACTCCCATAAAGTTACTGCCACTAGTATATTGGTAGGCATATTTTGAAGACAGATCATTATTTTAGCATGCAGGGTTTATGGTGGGTAAATGGATGATTACTTTTTTCCCTCTGGTAAAAGGCATAGCACCTTCTAGCATTATAAAAACTAACCAGCAGGGATGAAGCTTTCAGAACAGTATCAATGTGCTTTATCCATGTTCTGTAACTCAAGGACTGGATATTTTCAAAAAGAGTTTTACTGACACGTTTGAGGGTCTATGGGACTCCATCGGCCATCAGCTAAGAAAAACACAACATATTCCTGCTGCTACTGGGATTTTATATGCTAGTGTATTGTATATATTTGAGGCATTGTCCCCACTATTATTTAAACTTCCTTTATATATATATACATACATATATATAGTGTGTGTGTGTGTGTGTGTGTGTGTGTGTGTGTGAGTGTGTATTTTTAGAAGATTCTAAAGTACTGGGTTACCACATGGCACTTTCAAATGGTTTTTAATGTTAGTTATCTCTCCCTACTCCCTTGCATCTGCCACCATATTTAATTAATCTTGTTCCACTATTTCCATTTCTCCAATTAGATCAGTGTATTCAATGTTTTCTCACTTGAAAAAACAACTCATCTCAAAAAATCCCCTTACTAGTGGGAAATAAAGAGTGTAGATTTGAATTGTTGGGGAAGGTGGAGGATCTGGGAATAACTGAGAGAGGGGAAAGCATAATTAGGAAATATAGAAAATGATCTCTTTTCAATTATAAAAAGAAATAATCAAAATATAACTTCATAGTCAGGATGATGTGATATTTAAAATGGAAGATTTTAGACCAATTGAGAACATTGGAGATCCCAAACACAATAATGCATCTGCCTGGTTTTGTTGGCTTGCTTTTATTTTTTTTTTTGAGATAGGGTCTTATTTTATATCCTTAGCTGCTTTGAAACTCACTACATAGATCAGACTCACCTCTAACTCATAGTGATGTGTTTTCCTTTGCTTCCTGAGTGCTGGCATTAAAAGTATGTGTCACCATAACTGGCTTTAAATTTTGCTTGTTTTGTATTTTTATTCAGTTTTGTTGTGTAAGGGTGTTGTGTCTGAACATATGTCTGTGTACCATGTGCACATATGCTTGGTTCCTTCAGGTTCTCAAAGAGGTTATTGGATCCCCAAGAACTGTAGTTACAGATGGTTGTGGGGTTTCATGTGTTGGTTCTGAGAATCAACCAAGGTCCTCTGGCTCAACTAGTTTTTTATTGTATATCAAAAGCAACTAAATGAATAAAGATACTCATTTCAAAGTTGGCCTAGAGTAAGCATCTACACCCAAAAGAGAATCACTTCATCACAGATGACACAAGACTCATCATAAACTTTAAGAATGAATTCAATTTATAAAATTTTCAGAAGAAAGTATGTAGGAGAAAATCTTGCTATTTGATTAGACAGTTAGTTCATGAGTCAGATAACAAAAGTATCATTTGATAATCAGATAAAAATAATATATTTTTGGATCTCATCAAAATTTCAGTTTTCTTGTGCAAAATATTGTTGTGAAAATTAAAAATCAAATAGTTAGCTGAGAGAAAAGTTGAATGATTCATCAAAAGTTGATGAATGGCAAAAGTCTACATACAAAGAACTCTCAAAGCAAAACAAAAATTTTAAAAGATAATACAAATAATTGGCATTTCATTAATGATGCCATTGGGATGTTAACAAAGTACATGCAAAAATGTGACAAGCCCAAAGTTACAACACAACTGAACTGAAGAACAGTGACAAAGGGAAGTACTGTCAGTGACACGGAGAAACGGGCTCATCCTGGCACTGATGGTGAGAAAAGAAAATGCTAAAATCCCAGACTGCACTCTTGAGTTCTTATTACATAAAATGAAAAAAGTAGAAATGGTCAACACATCCACCAACTGTTAAATAATTAAACAGACTATAGTTCATTCATGCCTCAAAATAGTAATCAGGTATAAAAAGGACATATTATTGATACCTAAAATTGCAGTGAGTCTCCAAAAAATCATTCTGAATGAAAAAGAAAAAAAGCCTATGCAAAATGTCACAGACCAGAGTGGTTCTATTTAAGGAATATTCTTGAAATGTCGAATCCAGAAGAACATTAACAGGGTCAGATTTGGGAGGAGGAAGAAAGAAATAAGTTTTTGGCATAAAGAGGGATCATAAGATGATGGAAATATTCTATGTATTCACAACATCAAAGAGATGCTGTGGTGTGACATTGTAAGTTATTCTTGCAATATAATACCCATGGAAGATAAAGCAACAAATGATACTTGGAAACTCTTGTTGTCTGTCAATTTTTTCACAATCTACAATTTCCAAAAGTTTTAAAGTATTGCAAGTACGCAGGATTACAACTGTTTCGTTTTAAAAAGCAAACTCTACTTGCAGAAACAGCATAGTCACACAAGCCAGAACCAGTGAGTGACCTGCCTGACAGTGAAACTGTGCCCCTCCTAAGATTCTGTTTCCTAAGAACCCCCTAAGAGCCAATGCCACCCCAGTTTATTATCTATCTTACTGATGTTTCCTGCAGACAACCCCATCAGACTTTCTCCACACAAACATAGGCCATACCAGTCAGAATCTTGGACTTCACGATAAGTCCAGATGCTTAAATGCCACTATAAAAATACAATCAACAAAATCCAGGGCATGACCAGAGCCCAGCTCTTCTATAACAGCAAGACCCGAACATCCCAATGCATACAAAACACAAGAAAATGATCTTATAAACATCTTCATGAAGTTGTTAGAGGTCATTAAAGAGGAAATGAAAAACTCCCCAAAAGAAATCAAGGAAAAGACATTCAAAAAATTTGGAGAAATCAATAAATCCATTAAAGAATTCTAAGGAAGCCAAAGGAAAACAAACAAACAAACAGATGAGGGAAAGTATTCAAGAAAAGAAAATTGAAGTAGAAGCAATAAAGAAAATACAAATTTAAGGAATTTGGGAAATGGAAAATCTGGATAATTGAGCAGGAACCACAGACCCAAGTATCACCAGTAGAATAAAAGAGATGGAAGAGAGAATCTCAGCATTGAAAATACAATAGAAGATATAGATTTATTGGTCAAAGAAAATGATAACTCTAAAAGAACTCCTAAATAAAAAGTCTAAGAAATCTGGGACACCATAAGAAGACCAAACCTAAGAATAATAGAAATAGAAGAGGAAGAATTTCAGTTCCAAAACCAAAAAAATATATTTACCAAAATCATAGAAGAAAATTTCCCTCACCTAAATTATGACATGCCTATAAAGGTAACAGAAACTTTCAGAATACCAAATAGATTGTATCAGAAAAGGAAGTCCCCCACTTACCAAAACACTAAACATACAGAACAAAGAAAGAATATTAAAATCTTTAAGAGAAAAAAGGTCAAGTAACATATAAAGGCAGACCTATTAGAATTATGCCTGACTCCTCAATGGAGATTCTAAAAACCAGAAAGTCCTGGACAGATGTCTTGCAGACAGTATGAAACCATGGATGCCAGCTCAGACTAATATACCTAGCAAAACTTTCAATCACCACAGATGAAGTAAACAAGATATTTCATGACTGAATCAAATTTAAGTGAAACTCAGCCATGCAGAAGGTACTAGAAGGAAAACTCCGAATCAATGAAGTTGACTACAACCACTACACATAGCCAATAGATAATCTAACACCAGAAAAATTCCAAATAAGAAAAATTGACACACATACACACACACACACACACACACACACACACACACACACACACTGTCACTGTTACAACCAACAACAAAATAACAGGAATTAAAAATCAATAGTCATTAATATTGTTCAATATCAATGGACTTAATGTACTAATAAGAAAACTAGGCTAACAGAGTGGATACAAAATCAAGATCCATCCTTGATGCCTAAAATAAACATACCTCAACATCAAAGGTAGACATTGCATCAGAGTAAAGGGCTGGAAAAAGATTTACCAGTCAAAGCTGTTATAGCTATCCAAATATGTAACAAAATAGACTTCAAACCTAAATTAATCAACAGTGATAGAACAGGTCATTTCATATTCACTAAAGGAAAAATCCCCCAGGGTGACTTCCCAATTCTGAACATCTAAACCCAGAAACATTTGTAAAAGAAACATTATTAAAACTTAAATTACACATTGAAACCCATACATTAAAAGTGAGAGACTTCAATAGCCCACTCTTACCAATGGACAGGTCATCCTGACAGAAACTAAACAGAGAAATAATGGAACTAACAGCCTTCACAGCTCAAAAAGGCTTAGCAGATATCTACAGAACCTTTCACTCAAACTCAAAAGATTATACCTTCTCAGCATATCATGGAACCTTCTCCAAAATTGACCATATACTCGATCACAAGGCAAGTCTCAACAGAAAATTGAAATAATCCCCTGCATCTGGTCAGACCACCATGGATTAAAGTTGGATTTCCACAACAACAGAAACAACAGAAAGCCAACAAACTCATGGAAACTGAACAACTCTCTACTTAGTTTCCTCTGAGTCAAGAAAGAAAGAAAGAAAGAAATTAAAAATTTCCTAGAATACAATAAAAATTAAAGCACAGCATATCCAAACTTTATGGGACCCAATGAAAACGTGATAACAGAAAAGTTCATAGTAATAAGTGCTTGCATAAAAAAAAAATTAGAGAAGTCTCATTCCAGTGACTCAACAGCCCTACTGAAAGTGCTAGAACAAATAGAAGAAGACACATTCAAGAGGAGAAGATTGCAGGAAATAATCAAACTCAGGGTTGAAATCAATAAAATAGAAACAAAGAAAAATACAAAGAATCAATAAAACAAAGATTTGGTTCCCTTAAAAAATCAACAATGTAGACAAATGTTTATTAAAACTAACTAAAAGGCAGAGAGAGAATATTCAATTAATAAAATTAGAAACAAAAAGAGAGACATAAAAACAGACACCAAGGGAATCCAACAAATAATTATATCACACTTCAAAGACCTGTAAGCCACAAAACAGAAAAATCGAAAGGAAATGGACAATTTTCTCAATAGATAAAACTTACCAAAGTTAAATCAAAATCAGATAAACTATTTAAATAGGCTATAATTTTTAAGAAATTAGGAGTCATTAAAAGCCTTCCAACCACAAAAAACCCAGGGCTAGATGATTATAGTACAGAATTCTACCTTACCTTCAAAGAAGAGCTAATACCAATACTCCTCAAATTAATACAAAAAAATAGAATGAACATTGCCAAATTTGTTTTCTGAGAACACTAATACTCTGATACTCAAACTGCACAAAGACTCAAGGAAGAAAGGTAATTAGAGACTGATTTCCCTCATGAACATAGATGCAAAAATATGCAATGAAATATTCGGAAACCGAATGCAAAATACATCAAAAAGATCATCCACCATGTCAAGTAGGATTCCTCCCAAAGATTCAAGGATGTTTTAACATAAGAAAATTTGTCAGTGCAAACAAAGTGAAAGAAAAGGAAAAAAAAAAAACATGATCATCTCTTTCGATGCTGAAACAGCCTGTAACAACATCCAGAACCCCTTTATGATAAAAGACCTGAAGACATCAGGGACACTGGGAACATATTATATAGATGATATAGAGACAGTATACAGCAAACCAATAGTCAATATCATATTAAACAGAGACACATAACAATTCCACTAAAATCAGGAACAAGACAAGGTTCTCCACATTCTTCATATCTATTCAATATAGTATTTGAAGTTTTAGCTAGAGCAATAAGACAACTTATGAAGATCAAGGGGATAGAAATTGCTCATTTCTATCCCCTTGATCCCCTAGAAAGAAATAAGTCAAATTATTACTATTTGCAGATGATATGATGGTATACACCAGTGACTTCAAAAATTCTACCAAGGAACTGCTAAAGCTGATAAACACCTTCAGTGCAGTGACTGGATAGAAAATTTACTTGAAAAAAATAGTTTCTGTCCTATATACAAAAATAAATAGGCTGATAAATATATCAAGGTTGGAGTTAGGGTTGCTATGGTAAAGATGCCACAGAAATGGTGGGAATGACCAACTAATGACTGGCCCAGCTGGAGACCCATACCCTGAGAGCCAGGACCCAGAAGCAGATAGCACAGAGTCCTAGGATAGAACCAAACACAACTGTCAAAAAAAAGTCAATGAAATGACTCTTAATGATATTTTGCTATACTCATAGATTGATGCCTAGCCCAACAGTCATCAGAGAAGGTTCACTCAGCAACTAATAGAAACAGAGACAAACATTAGGTAGATCTTGGGGAATCATACAGAAGAGGCTGAGGAAGGATTGATTGTAGGAACCAGGGGTATCAAGTACACTACAAATGAAACCCCCGGAACCATCTAACCTTGGCACACAGGGGCTCACATAGACTGAAGGACAACCAGGGACACTGCATATGGTTCTGCATATAGCCTAGGCTCTCTCTCTCAATATGGTACAGTTGTGTAACTTGGTTTCTTGTGAAAATCCTACCAGTGAAAGCAAGGACTGTCTCTGAATCTGTTGCCTGCTTTTAGGATCCATTCTTCTCACTGGATGGCCTCATACAGCCTCAAAAGAAGAGCAAGTGCCTAGTCTCACTGGAATTATGAGGAAAGCAGGGAGTAAACATTTTGGTAAGTATGTAAAAACATAACCAAAAAAATAAACAAAGAAAAAAAGAAAGGAAGAAAGGGAGGGTCTGGGAAGTGGAAGGCTGAGTCAGAGAGACACTGCCAGCCGCCACCATGATAAGCCACATGTAAAGATGCCGGTAAGCCATGAGCCATGTGGCAAGGTATAGATTAATAGAAATGGATTAATTTAAGCTGTAAGAACAGTTAGCAAGAAGCCTGCCACACCATACAGTTTATAACCAATATAAGTCTCTGTGTTTACTTGGTTGGGTCTGAGTGGCTGTGGGACTGGCGGGTGTCAGAGATTTGTCCTGACTGTGGGCCAGGCAGGAAAACTCTAGCTACAAATGGCATCCAACGTGTTGGCAAGAGTTTCCACCTAAAACCTGAGAAAAAAGATTCTACAACGGAGCTAAAAACAGCTCCTAGTTGTCTTTTTCAAGCTAGCAGCAGCCTGCATGTTTGAGCTACTATGGTGGGTTCCTGGCGTGTATGCTCGACCTGCAGTATGGTGGGAATGAGGCCTCTGCAAGTGGCACATTAAGCTGTGTGGTGGATTTAGCCTTTGCTAGTACAAAAAAAAAAAAAGAGGTTTTTGGGCTACACGCTGCTTTGATAGAAGCATAGACCCACTATTTCTGAGAATTGATGGCTCCCAGAGCTGGCGGAAAACGTACCACCGCCATGTTGGGAAGCTGAAGTGGGTGGAGCCAGCAGCCATAGTGCCAGCACTGTTTCAGGCTTAGAAGGCTGCAGTTTAAAGCAATAGGCTCAAGCTAATATAAAAAAATAAGCCACGTAAGGATGGCTACCACACAGAGAATCTGGTTTATCTTCTCTTTGATATTCGTAACTGAAGAAAAACATTTGATTACAAAAGCTGTTGAGTTATGCCAAAATGTATATTTTAAAGGTACCTTGACTTCAAAATTTGGATGTAAGGATATGTTGCTTTGGAAAGGAGGCTCTGCTTTTGTTTCCATAGAAAGCCAGAGGCTATGGATTTGTTCCAGATTAAGATACATCAGGTTTGACCAGCCAAGACCACCTGAAAGGTCTCCGATGACACCATGGCCCAGATGATCCAACATCCAGAACCGTTTCGAGGCAACTGGCTCAGACGATACACCCTCATGGACTACTCCATAATCCTAAAATATTCTTTGTGTCCCCATAAGATACAGCGCCCCCCTCCAGCAGGAAGTAGTAAGAGAAGCTACGCCCAAATTCCCAAATATACCAAGCTGACTTTGGAGATGTGTAAAGGTTAAAGCCTTCCTTTTTAAGAAAAGAAAAGGGGAAGTGCTGTGGGATGGTCTGTATGTCAAATGTGTTGCTGATTGGTCAATAAATAAATCACTGATTGGCCAGTGTCCAGGCAGGAAGTATAGGCGGGACTAACAGAGAGGAGAATTGAGAGAACAGGAAGCTGGGTGAGAGAGACACTGCCAGCCGCCATCAGGACATGCCAGCCGCCATCAGGACAAGGAAGATGTAAAGTACCGGTAAGCCACAAGCCACGTGGCAAGGTATAGATTTATAGAAATGGATTAATTTAAGCTGTAAGAACAGTTAGCAAGAAGCCTGCCACGGCCATACAGTTTGTAACCAATATAAGTCTCTGTGTTTACTTGGTTGGGTCTGAGTGGCTGTGGGACTGGCGGGTGACAAAGATTTGTCCTGACTGTGGGCCAGGCAGGAAAACTCTAGCTACAGGAGGGAGAAAGGGAGAAAGATAGAGAGACAGAGACAGGGAGGGAGGAAGGAAGGAAGGAAGAAGAATAGATAGATTATGGGCATATGTTTTTTGGATCCTATCAATGATACACTGCCATTTGCCAGTACTGATTTGTGGACAAATTCCCCTGCTAATAGATTATCTTTTGTTTGTTTTCTGAAATCCATTTTGTGGTTCACTGCCTCTGATAACTACAGTAATTTTAAACATTTCTCTTTAGAAGTTTGACTTGTAGAAGATTAAACCAATTTGTGTGCTATTTGTCTCCATATAGTATGGAGCTAAATAATCCACTGTGTAACACAAGCTAGTTAAGGAACAAAACATTATTTTTTCCCACAGTCATTTAGCTTATGACTTCCAACTGTTTACTTGGTTTCAATGTGTCTCCTTTTTCTATGTGAAGCTGAGTAGTTTGTCATAAATTAATAGGAGATAATAATAATCATGTTGAAGGATGGACAACCATGTAATTGACACTGAATTGTTTACATGAAGTATAAAGAGGTTATAGTCACTTGCAAAGTATAAAAAATAACTGTATGGTAATTACCTCAGAGCTTTTAAATGAATGTATTGTCTTTAAAAATTAGTAGAAGGATACACAAAACTACTATACTCAGGATACATGTGGCCTCTAGAAAAGACTGGAAGTAAGTGGTCAATGGGTTTTTCTTATTTTTCTCACTGCATGAGAGATTATATTTACACAAAATTAAAGCATTTCATTAAAAATTCTATATTGTTCTGTCCATTCTTCAACCTACCTAATTAGATGAAACCTAACTACATTATGAAAGGTCAATCTATTTCACTCAATGTAAACTTTTCTGTGGTCATTTGGAATTAAACTGTAAACTTAAAGTCAAAAAGAAAAACTTGTAAGTTAGATTCTGAGGAGATGGGATTGCTAAAATGTCCTCCAGGCAAGCACAAAGCCTTAAATTCAGACCTGAAGATTCAATACAGAAATCCCAGTGATCTGAATTCAGCACTGGAGAGTGGAGACCAAACATGAAAATCCCTGAAGCTCTTTTGGATAAGATAAGTGAGAGACCCTATCTTGAAAAATAATGGTGGAAATTGATGTAGGTCAGACACTCAGAAATGTTAACCTCAGTCTCGACATCCACACAGACAAGTACACACACAGACACACACAGACACACACACACACACACACACACACACACACACACACACACAAACACAGACTCTCTCTCTCTCTCTCTCTCTCTCTCTCTCTCTCTCTCTCTCTCTCTCTCTCTCTCTCTCTCTCTCTCTCTCTCCCCCCCCTTTGAAATTCAACATTATTCTCTATAATGAACACTGGTCAAAATTAGTCTCATACCATGTGGGTCACTGTGTGGTCTCTTTGTTCTGTTGTTAGCCTTTGTGTCTGTTCCTGTACCAATCTAATTACAACAGGGATATATCTTGAAATCACATGTGTTTATTTCTCTCACCTTTTTTGATAAAAGTTACATAATTATAGCTCCTTTGCTTTCTACATACACCTTCAAATACTCAGAGAACATGCAAAATTTTCTTAATAGATATTACAATGAGACCAATTATCAATTTAGAAGGAAATTCTGTCTTTCCTATGCTTGGTATATCCAATCTATGGCTAAATGGAAAGGTATTTCCATTTATGTAGCTATTTTACATTTCATTTTGAGTTTGTTTCTGTTTGTTTGTTTGTTGTTGTTTGTTGCCATTGTTTTTGAGACAGAATTTCTCTGTGTAGCCCTGGCTTTCCTGGAACTCACTTTGTAGACTAGGCTGGGCTCAAACTCAGAGATCAGCCTGCTTCTGCCTCTCAAGTCTTGGGATGAAGGGCATGCGTGGCCTTATTTTGAGGTTTTCAGCACACAGATCTTGTGCATGTTTCATTGAGTTGATAGTTATATACTTTATTTTCTTTGAAATGATTATAAATTTCAGCAGGTTTTAAATTTTTGTGGCTATGTGTTCATTATTTATTCTCTCATTCTAGATATTTTTGGCTTTTTTTTCTTTTTAAGTGTTGATAAAGACATATATTTCAAAATGTACATCCAAATATCTAAATTTCTCTGAGACAAAGTTTTCCATTTCTTTTCTAGTTATTTACATTGCTTTCTCATTCTTTCTTCTGCTTACTTTAAAGATTAGTTGCTATACTTTTCTGGTCTTTTAATACAATAGTTTAAAAGATACAGTTGTGTTTTTTCCACTTGATTGTTTCAGCTAGATCTACATAGTTCTCTTTGTATTTCACTTTCAGCCTATGTTTTGTTGCAAATTTCCTCACTTTGCATCTTCTTGACCAATGGACGGTTATTGTTAATTTTTAAGATTTGGAAATTTTTCTTTTTGTCTTCCTGGAATTGATTTATAGCTCAATTCCATTTTGGCTAAAAAAAATAACAAATATTAACTTATAATTTCATTAAGTTATCTTGAGTTTTGTTTTATGGCATGGACATTTCTGTATGGGGTGACCTCCCCACCCTAGTGCTATCTGAAAGCAAGCATTTTGAGCTTAGGTGTGTGGTGTTTATATTATTGTCAACTTAGTACACACTAGAATCATCTGGAAAGAGGGAACCTCAAATGAGAAAATGTCTCCTTAGACTAGCATGTAGGAAAGCCTGTAGGGCATTTTCTTGAATAAAGATTGATGTAGAAGGGTCCAGTCCACCTTGGCTTGCACCACCCCGGTCAGGTGTTACTGGATTGTCCAAGAAAACAGACAAAGAATGCTGTAAAGAGCAGGCCAGTAAAACAGCTTTCCTCCATGGTTTCTGCTTCAGTTCCTGCTTCTAGGATCCCCCTTGAGATTACTGACTGATGATGTCATCCAGGTCTCCGGTGTTGCTGATTTTTCTTAGTTGTGTCAGTTGTTTGAGGAGATGTTGATTTCCCCATCTGTATGTATGGGGATTTTTATGCTTTTCCTTTGAGCTCTGCCAGATTTTACTCCCTCTATGTTACAGTTTTTATTTGAAGTGTACATATTAGGATTACTGTGTCACATTGCTGGATCTTTATGTGATACACCTAATTTTCTCTGGCAATATTCTTATTTTTCCACATTATTCATTTTGCCACTCTAATCACCTTACCTATGCTGTTGTCTTGAAGAGTGTGTCTCATCTATATCATGTTGTCGGATTTTATTTCTTTTAATCCATTCCACAATGCATTCTCTCTTTTTATACTATGAGTGATGACAATTGATGACTGATTAATGCATATTTGACTCTGAATGAAATCTATTAATTTCTGCTTATTTCATCTGCCTTCTATTCCTTTATTTGTCTGTTCTCATGTCTTAGGATGTTTGAATTTTAAAGATAATTCTGTTTTTATGCTGGGCAGCGGTAGCGCATGCCTTTAATTCCAGCACTCAGGAGGCAGAGCCAGGCAAAAATCTGTGAGTTCGAGGCCAGCCTGGTCTACAGAGTGAGACCCAGGACAGGCATCAAAACTACACAGAGAAACTCTGTCTTGAAAAACAAACAAACAAACAAACAAACAAAAAAGATAATTCTATTTTTATTTACAGTTCTTTTGTGTATCACTTCTTAAGGCTGTTTGCTTGTTTGGTTACTTTGTTAGCTTTGAGTCAGGTTCTTGCTAAGTTGGTCAGGCAGGCATAAAGCTCATGATACTCATATTTCATGCTCTCAAAAGCTGGAATTATAGGTGTGTACCAAGATGCCTAACCTGGTTGCAATAGATTTTTTTTTTAATGTTGTTAAGTTACTTAGACATGTCATTACAATAGGTTGGTAGCAATATTTAGTATTTTGAGCAAAATCTAGGACAACTTATCCTCTTAAACTTTAAAATACAAGTGTATTCCCTTTGTGTACATTGACTTCTCATCAAATGGTAAAAAATTTGCTTGTCACTACAAAAAAATTATGATGCTTTTTTTGAAAAAAATGGGCAGTGTATTTTATTTTCATTCCTTTAAATGTTTCCTTTCAAACTTTAAGGTTTTTGTTTTATTTTCATCTCCTTTCTGTTTAGAGATCTTTCTGGAATTATCCTTTGATAAATAAAGTAAAATAAATTATTTAACACATCTTACATATGCATATTATTTCATTTTTATTCCTAAAGCTATTTGTCAGGTATGAAATTCACAATTAGCACCTTTATTCTTTTATTATAGAAAAGTGTTTTGTAACCTTTGTTTTTGTATCTGCTTTCAGAACAGAAAATTCTGACATTTAAAATTGTGTTCTGCTTTTAATAATAAAACATTTCTTCCTGTCTCCTTGCAAGATGCATTAGTTTATTTTCTTTTACTCAACCTAATTATTATGTAGCATGGTAGGAATTTCTGTCAAATCCTTCCTTTATGTTTTACATGTCTTCTTGTGACTGTGGGTTATAATTTTGGCAAATTTGAGGAATTTCAGCCACTATTTGTTTGAATAATTTCAATGTGTTTCTCTTTCTTATTTCTTTCTTTGTATTTGATGTGATCTTTAGCTCACTGGTTGTACATGTCTGAACTTCCTTCACTTTTTATCTTTTAATATTTGATACATTGTATCCGTGTGAAGTTTGTTGCTGGAATTCTCTTTCATTTGTCCACAATGAACATATACTATAAAGGTAACCGTCAGTCATTCATTGCTTTTTTTCCCTTCTAGTAATCAGCATGGAAGTCATCAGGGGAAATGAGTTGTTGATTGCAGCTGTCCATGAGACTCCCATAACATACAGCCTATTGATGTTGCCTTTAGCTATCCCACGAGTGAAAGGTAAGTTCAGATTGCTGAAAATATCATGTTCTTCAGAGACAGTGCCCAGAGCCTCCTGAGCTGGAACTGACCTTAATGTCTCCTCCATGAGGAATATCTTCATGGTACTCTAAGGTATCATGCAAGCTTCTAATGGAGGGAAGCAACCAACAGTCTTTCTGAGCTATGATGCCTATGAACCACATCAATGAACAGCATGGCATGTTAACTTTGAGAATGCAGTAGTGACAGACATATACTAACCAACATCTCTCTATTGGGACTTAAGAACCCATTCAAGAAGAGGGAAACCATGCTTGGTACTAAAAACTTAGCTAACTACTCATTGCTGTTAAAGTCATGGTTACTGGAGGAGTATCTATCTACAACCACTAATTTACTAAAGTGAATTAATTCATTATACCACCTATAAAAATTCTCTTTATATTTGCAGATAAGTGTAGTCTTCATCCCTCATCAAGGAGACTTCCCTTTGCAACAGGTAGAGATCACAATAGAAGATCACAACCAATCAAAATGTAGAATTCCAATAGATAGATGACCAATATACTTCAACACTGAAGGCTCAGGGAATATTGCAGAAGAAGGGGCAGAAAGATTGGAAGAGCCAGAGGATCTGGGCATTTTCTGTGAAGTTGTGTCCACAAGAAATATCAGAAGTAAAGCCCATAATGTCTCACCAAAAGGACTGCCCAAATGTGAGCTGAACAATGAAAACACCAATGTACACGGCAGAGTGGACAAGGAAAATCCTGTGAGGTCTCAACTCTTCACAAAGAACTATGGGCAGCTAGGGACAGCTGAGAGGAGAGGTTGCTTTCCTCAGGAAAGAACACACCAATTCACCAGCTAATTGTCTAGTGCCAAATGACCAATCCTTAAAGTATACATACAAGTAATGGTCTATGGACTGACAGGGTATACTTATGGACTTATATGTTTGTACATACATACATATATATTCAGTAACAATTGGTGAAAACAGAGACCATGAATTAGAAGGAGAGCAGGCAGAGGGGTACATGGGAGGGTTTAGAGGAAGAAAAAGAAAGGGAGAAATGTTGTAATTATATTATAATATCAAAAAATGAAATATAAAAAGAAAAATGATTTTCTCAAAAAACATGTATTAAATAAAATAAAAAGAACATTTTAAAATATTTATGAAATTATTTTGTTTTTAGACCACCCACACATGCACACATGCACACACACACACACACACACACACACACACACACATATATGTATACACACACACACGTATATATATATATCCTCTTGACTCTTTGTTGTGTACTGCTTTCTATGAGGCTAAACAATTACTCTTTTGTTTCATGATAATTCATGATTACTTATCAATACTCTTTCATGGTAGTTGCTTTCAAAATCTTCCTCAGAAAGGGACTGTTGGAGACACATGGATCTCCCTGAGTTGGGTAAATAGAATAGATTTTATGGGTGGGAATGGGGTTGAGGGGATGGGAATGGGTGGATCAAGTGAGAAGTGGGAAGGGAGATATTGCTGAGGGAAGGAATACAGGGAGAAACAGAATTGAGCAGCATTTGAGAAATGGTATAAAAACTTAGTGCAATGGTAACTTTCTAAAATATATGAAAAATGATCCTAATGACATCTCCAAATAATGAGAGAGAAGGGTTCATCAATTGTCCCCAAATAAAGCTTCCCATACATGGACTTACATCTATTTATTACATACATACATACATACATCTAATTGAGTTGGCCAAAGAGGTCCCATGGAAATCTCTTAACAACCCTATGCCCAAACAATAGGTTGCTTTCCACAAACAAACGTCAAGACCCCATTGCTAAAGACAATACTCAGACAACTTATTGAACACAAAGAGGTCAAAGTTGGTGTCTATATAGAAACTTCATACCTACATTCTAGTGTCTTTATTATGGTAGGGTACTCTACAGGCTACCAAAAGAGAAACATAAACATTAACCCAGCCACACAAGCCACACAATTTTCAATCTACGATCTGTCCTGCCTGCAAAATATGCTAGGGCAATAGTGACACAGACCTTGTGCAAGTAACCATGCAATATCTGATTTCAATAATGACTACTTCATGAACTGCAATCCATACCCAATAATGCTTAGATGACTAAGAAACAATGACTAGATAGCCCAGAGACTTAGGGTAAAACAACCTATTATTTGTAGGCAGAAGTTTCTGTCCCACCTCAATCTGCAGCCATTCAGTCCCAAATAAACACACAGAGGTTTATATTAATTACAAAATGTTTGGCCTAAGGCTCAGGCTTATCATTAACTAGCTTTGCAACATAATTCAACCCAGTTCTATCCATCTATGTTTTGCCAGGTGGCTTTGTGGAGTTATTTTTGTTCCATTACATCTTACTCCCCTGGCAGCATTCAGTGTCTCTCCTGACTCTGCCTTCTTATCCTTGTCTCTCTGCTTGGATTCACTACTGCTCTATCCTGCCTTGCCATAGACCATAGCAGCTTCTTTAGTAACAAATGATAGCGACACATATTCACAGTGTACAGAAAGACCATCATAGAGTACTTCCCCTTCCATAGACCAAACAGTTTGTAATTAATATAAGCCTCTGTATGTTTACATGGGACCAAGAAGCTTTGGGACACAGGAAAACTTCAGGCTACAATTGGCACCCAACGTGAGGCATTGATCCACATGGACCTGAAAAAGCTTTAAAAAGATTCTGAACACACAGAAATGGAGCCACAATGGCCTTCCTAGTCTCACAGCCTCATGCCATCAGCAGTGTAGAGATGCATCTCCGGACAGCTGCCTGAGAGATGGAGCTGGACACCAGCTGCCATGAGTTAAGCAGCATGGTGAATTTTCAAAGTCTCCCCACAGAGAGGATTCTCCCTGCTGCTGCCTGTGGGCTTGAGAGAACAGACATGGACTTAAGAACACAGCTCCATGTTACTTAATACTGCTTCTCAGAATTGGGGACATAAGTGTGACTCCTTGGTACCTGTGCCATGTTGAAAAGCCGAGTGGGGTGGACCCAGTTACCAAAGCTGCATTTCAGTCCTAGCCACTCAGCTTAATTTAAAATCTCTCCTGGTCAGAAAAGGATTAAATATACATAATAGACAGATTCAGATGGAGAAAAACTTTAAACAGGTTATAAGATGTTTAAAAATATATGTAGGCTTGAGAGAGAAAAAGAAAAAGGATAGAGAAAGTCATTAAAAAAAGAAAATACAGTAATTAAAAAAATATAATAAGCCACATAAAGATGGAAAACACACAGAGAGTCTGAATACTGTACATTATTGTGTTGTCTTTGGAATTTTTTAATTGCTATGAGGCATTTGATTGTGAGAGCTACCAGGTTAAACAAACATATTAAAGGAATTTTGAGTTCAAAATTTGGGTTTAAGGATACATTACTTTGGGAAAGAGGTTCTGCTTTTATTTCCACAGAAGATGAGAAGCTGTGGATTCCTTCTAAGTTAATATGGTTCTATCAAGAAAGACCCCCTGAGAGGTCTCCAATGGGATCGATGGCCCAGATGATCCAATATCCAGAACAACTTCAATGCACCTGGCCAAAATGCGCAAGCCTCACAGATTTCTCCAGTGAGGACTTGACCATAATCATAAACTTTTGCTGCGTTCCCATAAGATTACCAGTGCCCCCAATTTACAGGAAGTAGCTTAGCATACTATGCCCACATTCCCAAAAAATGGATTAGGGATGTTTGTCTTTGTTTAGAATGTTGGCTACAAATTATTATGGATAATGGTCTGGAAAAAAGCTAAACATAGGAGATTAGATTCAGTGTTTTTGTTGTGAAAAGAAAAAAACAGGGGAAATGCTGTGAGAAAATGTTCTTGTACACTGTAAAGATTTGTCAGTCCTATTGGTTTAATAAAATTCTGATTGGATAGTAGTCAGGCAGAAAGTGTAGGTGGAGTGACAAGACTAGGAGAAGGCTGGGAAGAGGAAAGGTTGAGAGGAGTCACCAGTGAGACATGGAGAAGAAACAGAAGGTACAAGATAAAAGAGAGGTAATGCCATGTGGCAGAATGTAGGTTAATAGAAATGGGTTAATTTAAGATGAAAGAGCTAGCTAGCAAGAATCCTGAGCCACAGACCAAACAGTTTGTAATTAATATAAGCCTCTGTATGTTTACTTGGGACCAAGTGGCTGTGGGACACAGGAAAATTTCTGGCTGCAATTATTGGTCTATAAAAAGGGAACAATAAAATGACTCCTAATGATATTCTGCTATACTCAGAAATCCGTGACTTATTCAGCTATCATAAGAGAAGTTCCCTTCTGCACCACATGGGAGCAAATACAGAGACCCACAGCCAGACATTATGCAGAGAAAGAGACCTTGGAATACACAGCTGTAAGTGGGATGTCTCTATCAAATAACACCCCTCAGAGCTCATGGAACCCCATTGAAGAGGAGATGTAAAGATTGTAAGAGTCAGAGGGGATTGGCGCCAACAGGATAACAAGACCCCCTAAATCAACTGAGCAAAGTTCATATGAACTGACAAAGAATGAAGCAACAAACACTGGGCCTTGACAGGTTTTCAACGGGGCCTCTGAGAACATATTATAACTTTCAGTTCGGTATTTTTATGGGAATCCTGAGTGTGTGAATGAGTGGGTTTTTGATTCTTGTGCTTGCTCTTGAGCTTTTTTTTTCTTCTGTTGGATTGCCTTGGCCAATGTCAATGGGATGGTTTTTGTTTTATATTATTATATTTTATTTTGTTATGTTTGCTTGCTATCTCTTAGAACTCTGTTCTTTTCTAATGAAAAACAGAAAAGAGTGGACTGGATGGGAGGGGAAGCAATGGGGAACTGGGAGGAACAGAAAAAGGGGAAACTGTAACAGAATATATTACATGAGAAAAGAATCTACTTTTAGTAAAGGGAGTAAAATAAAATCTGAGGAAGATTTTATTTTTCTTTTACTATCTACTGGTTATCATTTCTCATTCATGTTATGAGCTTTTTTCTGTTTCTTAATAAAGCAAATTATTTTTACTCATACCTTTAATGTTCTGTATAAATCACTATGAGACCACATACGTCACCGCACCAATTTTTTTTAAACAGGCAGTACCTCACTGGCTTGTCACAGGATGGTCATGTTGTTTATAAATTATCTTCCATCAAGTCCTTCTTTTACCACCTGGGGGTGTGAGTATTGAATTCCTCCTCTGCTTGCAAGTGAAGGTGAGGCCCTAGGAAGGTAGAAGTAAAGGGATAACTCCAATCAACTTTTGTACTCTGATAGCAAAAACAAGCCACTGATGTGACCACTGCCTCCTAAGTAGAAAAACTCATAAGCCTAAAATATCAAAGAGCTTGATCCCACTACAACAGACTGTTTGATGTTGCTAAAAGGGATTGATTAGCAACCATTTGACATTATCCATACATCATATATGTATATATACTGCCATATATGTGACCATATACATGGTCATAGCATATATATATATATATATATATATATATATATATACACACTTCATATAATCTATATGCAATATGTATTATTTATTATATGTGTAAATGGTACTTATTAGAATGACTTACATGCTATAGTCCAGCCAATTCAGCAATGGTTGCCTATGAATGGAAGGTCTAAGAATATAGTAGTTATTCAATCCATGAGGCCAGATCTCTCAGTTGATCTTCAGTATACAGAAGGGATCCTAAAAATGTTGTCTATAAAGCCAGTGATGGAATGGAACTGCTAGCAAGGTAAAAGCTAACAGGCAACGAACAGAAAAACTTTTTTACTCTATGTGCTTACATAGGCTTCCAGCAGAAGGCATGGCCGAGATTAGAAGTGTGTCTTCTCACATCAAAAGATCTGGGTTAAGATGTATCTTCCTACTTTCAAAGATCATGATTTAGAAGTGGATCTTCCCACTTCAACCTAAGCAAAATTCCCTTACAAGTTTGCTCCATTTTTAGTTTTAGTTAATTCCATATATAGTCAAGTTGACAACCAAGACTAGCTATCACACTGTGATCACGGACTTGTGATTCTTCTTGATTTACTGTATCAGATGCTATAACCCACTGTTCAGTGCTCCTTCCCCCAGTGTCATGGCTGTTGGCAGAGCATGTCATTGCATCTCACTTTACCCCCGCCCCCGTGACATTATGCAATATGACTGAAAGAGGCATAGAGTGCTTTCTAGTCCTCACTAAATTACCTATCTCTGTATTGACATAAGGTGGAGGATTAGGCGCAGTCACCCTAGAGACTCTGTAGAACGGCACCATGTGAAAAGGAAATACTGAACCTGTAGGCAATGACTACAATTTCCACAATCTTGTTTAGGTTTGGCTAACAATGATGGAAAGCAGATGGAAACACATTTTGCTCTAGGGATGTGTTGATGCTGTCTGTTCAGGATGATGAAAGAACCACCTGTATCTTGCAGCAAGAAGCAGGAATCTCAGCTCCCCCAACAGAATTCCAGGAAATTCCAGGCATAGCTTCTTCTCCATTCTGTACCAGTGTGAGTGAGCAGGTGAGCTAACACTTCTCTGTGAGATGCAGCACTACTATCTGCTACTTAAGGAAAGAGGGAGTGTGGTAGGGTTCATGAGTTCAATGATCAATATTCTACTGGGTCACAATGGAAATCTTGGGGAGGGTGCAGCTTGTCACTCAGAATCTTCTCAAAAGTTTGTCTGTTGGTGGGTGGCCCCGTTGTTCCCACTCTATCCATGAGGATAGACTTTCTTGGAGATCTTCTTGTCTGACCCTCCTGCCAGTTCCAGTAGACTTTCCTGCTTGGGATATACAGGCAGAACAGAGGCCATTAGGATCTGAACTCGTTTCAGACCCTTGTGATGAGTTGCTATGCTATCCTGACTGCATGAGGAACAGATAAGTAGAAAAGGTTCCACATCTTGACAGAAGCTAATGTTTGAAATGCAGCTTTAGAAATAAATTGAGAAATACGTACTTCCCTGTAGGTTTTGGTTCCTTTAAGGAGGGCCTTATCTGCTCTTTATGTTTTGGTTTTTCAATGCAAGTGTCACAATCAGATAGGTATTTTTTTAATGTCTTTGGAATTCAGTGATAATTTTGCTCCTTTAAGATGAATCTAGAATCACTTCACATTTTCACTGAATCTTCTAATCCCCAAAGTGAAAAGCCTTTACATTCACTTGACACTTATTAGGTACAAATTCTGTATTGTATCTGAGTGAGTAATGGTCTTTTAAACTTTATATTTATTACTAACATTTAAATGACTTGTTGATATTGTAAAGTTTTCCTTAAAAATTATCTATTTGCTGCTGGTTTAAGTCACTGTAATTGGCCTCTTCAGGACATCACATCAGGCAAACACTATAGTTTCTTTTTTACCTTATTTATCCTAAAAGATGATTATTCTTTGCATGTTCTTGATAGGCAGGCACATTTATCTATCTATGGTGAGTTTTTTGTTTGTTTGCATTGTTTGTTTGTTTGTTTTGTTTGTTTGTTTTTCAAGATGGGGTATCTCTGTATAACAGCTCTGGATGTCCTGGAATTTGCTTTGTAAACCAGGCTGGCCTTGAACTCACTGAGATACACCTGCCTCTGCCTTCCAAGTGCTGGGATTAAAAGTTTGTGCCACCACTGCCCAATTTTCTTTCTTTTTTTTTTTAACTTTTTCTAAAATTTAAATTTAATGTGAGTATTTTGCGAGCATGTGCACTGTGTGTGTGCCTGGTGCCCACAAAGGCTGGAAGATAATGTAGAATCTCCTGGAAGTAGAGGTACAGATGATTGTAAGCCACTATGTAGGGTGCTGGGGATTGAACCTGAATCCTCTGGAAAAGCAGTCAGTGCTCTTAATCACTGAGCCAACTCTTCAGACCCTCAACAGTGAGTTTTGTATTTTCTTTTTTCCATGTATTTCTTTATTCTAAATTTTTTTTTTTTTACTGAAAAAATTGCTAAACCAAACAAATGTAATTAGTGGTGTGAACCTCCTTTGTTTCAATAGTTCTCTAATCTGTAAATGTATTCTCTGATCTGAAATCTAAAATATTATGGTGTTCTGTGCCTTTTACTTCCTTAGTAGGACACAGCATTGATAATGAAGCCTAGGCTTTTTTAATTTTGTTTGGTTGATTCTTTTTTTGTGTGTGAGAGAGACAGGATCCTCACTAAGAAGAAGAAGATGATACCAAATTCTCAATCTTTCTGCATTAACATTCCAAGAGATGAGATTCTGGGCACGAGAATTAAGCCTTCATTTTTGTTTTTCTAGTAAATGCATTTCCTTGACTAATGAACATAAAAATACCTCTGCATTCCAAAATAAATAGTTCATTTTTATTTAGTAGTTTTTCTTTCATAGGAGTTAAATCTTCACTGTTTCATATGAAAAGATTATTGTTAATATAATTCCCCCTTTCCTATTGTAGTTTTCTGATTGTGAGTGTCTTGTGAGTTTTTCTTTCCTTTTAGTTGATAATCATATTCATTAATGTATACTATTATGTATCCCTTTCTTTAATTACTATGCCCACAAGCCATAATATCCTTGTAATGAAACAATATAGTATTTATTACACCTGTGAAATAAACTTCTGGTCATTATTTTCAACTATTCTTCCTTACGTTCCTACCAAACAGATTTATATAGAAGAGGATAATCTGGACTTTGTCTTCACCTTAACTTGTGGTGTTCTTCCTAAGACCCTGACAACCAGAGACAATGACTCAAGTTGGTGTTTGTACACTTTTGATAAAGTACTATTTGTTTCAGAGGTGGGCACATAGATTGCACTTATAAATTGTGAACTATGATAGGTGCCTGGTGACACACTTCCTATGGTAGCTAAAATCTGGATTAAAATTGTAGTTATACACCACTACAGCTTCATAAGTCACATCTGCCATATGCATTCTAATCTGAGTTATATGTACAAACTTCATGGCAGGCTTTTGTGTATACAGATGAAGATAACCCCTTACTGAATAGGATACTGCTTTTGACTGCTGAGAATTTTAAACAGAGGTATAACTATGCCACTTGATTTTCTATGTCACACTTTGAACATCTTGAGGTTTAAATATCTGAAAGTTTTGCTTCTAATTACTGGAATCCAGGGAGGAAATAGGTAATCAAGTTTATATAGTAATATCCATTAAAATCTACTCACAAAATTGGTCCAGGCCCTGTCTACCAACTAGTGTTCAACAGTGCATTGGGGATCTGAAATAATGAGGAAAAAGTCTGAAATAGAAACAATTCAGTTTGGGTTACAGATAATATGTTTTTTATAGAGAGAAAACAGACTGTGATAATCTATAGAGATTAGGTCAAATAATGATCAACATATGCTATATGATTAAATGAAGCTGTGTGTATGAAACCCACCATACCCACTGATACATACTAACAATAAACTCATAAGTCAATTAAAAGAAACAAAACAATTCATATCAAGGAACATAGCATGCTTAATTGAAGACGTATATACAAAGCCTATCTTTGGGGAAAGGTACATGCCAATAAATAAAAATTAAAATTTCAGAATTAAGTAAATTCACATTCTTGCTAACAACAAAAATTATATAGGCAATGTGTCTTTTGAAGTCCTCAGCATAGTAAAAAAACAAAAACAAAAACAAAAAAAAACCAAAGATATTTTAAGAAAAATATGTAATAACCATTATGAAATACTATGGAGTAACATAAACTATCATTTTAGGACATGAAAGCAATGTACACAAATTCTTTATGATGAAGGAAAACTATATTTAAATTAGAGTCACATTTTTTTTTCAAAATATTTGAAAGTACATCGGTATATTTCCAATAACGTTAAGAGAAAAATTGAGTATTTTCATAGACAAATAAACTAAAAATATGAAGAATAACAAAAAAACTTGACCTCAGGTAGTGAGAATGTAAATGTAAAATAGCATGACTTGGATGGAGAAGTGGAAACTTAACCATGTTAAGAATAAAGTCCAGGAACAACCCTTTAGTAGGTAATACTGAAATGTGATAGGTAACATTTTACTGTGTTCAGAAAACTGATGGATTGTTTAGGCCACTTTTAAAATAATATATATTTAAAACACACCAGATTTAGAACATTATTCCCTCAGAATTCTTGTTGCAGAGTTTGAAAATATGTATGCTAATTTTTGATGTTTTTCAGTTGACAAATATTTTATCAAACTATAGAGAAACCCAAAGGATGAATTTCCATCACAACAAAACATGAATCAAGCATCTTGTTTTTTTAAATACTTTCAGAATAATTTATACATGAAGATGAATTCTTCCATAACATCAATGCTTATTTAAACATCAGAAATTGCTGTTGAACCCTTTCGGCTATAATATGTTTCAGGTCCATTACTCCTTTAGAATTTGAACTTAGCATAGTATTTGGTCCTCAAATTAGTGTGGTTAGCACTTTATCATACCTCTTACAAAGAGACATATGAAGTTCAAACTTAAAAATACTCTATAATTACACACATCTAACTGGAGTAATAGTCTGGATTGATACTTACTAAAACACATATAATTAAATCTTGTTTAAACTTCAGAAATAAATTATAAAAATAAATACATGTTACATATTAAAATAATGCATTGTTTAACTGCAGATCTTAATGAATAGCTTCAAGGTTAAGATGTATCTTGTAGTGGGCGCCTATGTACATGAAGACTATTGCCACCTGGTTAGGTCAAAGCTCATGACTACTTCTGCAGGTGCAGGCTCTAGATATGTGTCACACAGACAAGCAGTTATGTTTGACAGAAGTTTTGTCATAACATTGCCATTCAACTCTGGATCCCTTTTGAGTCACATGCCAAAAATGACAGTGGTCTATCATCAATCATTAATGCAAGCAATCTCATAGCTGCCAGGTTGATTAGTACCATCTCCAAGTTGTGGAAAAGAAGTGAAATAGTTGCTCCTATCCATCATTATGACTAGGAAGTAGTTGAACAAGATACACCCTGACATTAACCATGCTATCCCTGAAGGAAAGACAAAATAACAAAATACAGATATTATGGAAAAAAAATTCTTTCAGGAGTGTCTCTGAACCTGATCTTAAAGAAGTAAGGAAGAAAGGAATGAAGAAAGATGGAGTAAGAAAGAAATAAAAATTGAGCAGGGACAGATGAAGGCATAGAGAAAGGTATGATCCACAATGTCCTCAACACAAATTACACACCACCTTCTATAGGAAAAATAGAGGCCACAAAACTTAGTATATATACTATATATTATCTTATATGTTCAGAACAATGGTAGAAAATCCAAAGATAGTCTGAATACCGAAGAAATATGTTTACTTGCTCTTTTGTTTTAACTATTATAAAATCATAAAGTATTGTTGAATTTAGTGATTTTTCATATAAATGATAATTTAGGATTATCATTAAATTTTAATACAGACTATATTGCCTATAATATTTTAGTTATGTCAACAATTGTCTATTTGAATATCATAGCAGCCTTCATGTTTATAATTCAGATTGTCATAGTGAGTCATATATAAAACATATGGTCATTTTTTCACTGGCCAAGCCAGTATATGAATTGAACAGAAATATTTAATGTAAAGACCATAAGCAAAGAATTGGCACACATAAACCTTTGAGCCTTAGAATATCTCAAGTTATGTTGAAAACTCATATCATAAGAACTTCTGAGAAGATGGGTTGCTTGACTCATGATAGTTCTTACTGTGTCTGTGAACCATAACCTGTTTTTCCAAGAATGAAAACAAACACCAAACACCCAAGAAAATAAGACTACTAAAGATAAGCTCTTCCTGTGTTTTTATTTCTGTAGGTAGGTGGACACAGGTGTGTCTGGCTTCAGCTTTTTGGTGAATTGAATGCTCTCAACCTCTGTGACTGCAAATCTTGTTTGTCAATGTGGCATATCTGTTAAGAAAGAACCTCAAAGCTGGGCTGTGGTGGCACACGCCTTTAATCCCAGCACTCGGGAGGCAGAGGCAGGTGGATCTCTGTGAGTTCGAGGCCAGCCTGGTCTCCAAAGCAAGTTCCAGGAAAGGCGCAAAGCTACACAGAGAAACCCTGTCTCGAAAAACCAAAGAAGAGAGAGAGACAGAGACACACACACACACGCACACACACACACACACAGAGAGAGAGAGAGAGAGAGAGAGAGAGAGAGAGAGAGAGGGAGGGAGAGAGAGAACTTCAGTAGAAGAATTGTCTCCATCAGACTGGCCTGTTGGTATGTCTTTGGTGTATTTCAGTGATTGATAACCTATGTAGGAGAGATAAACCTACTCTGGGCAGTACCTTCCTAAGGCAGGTAGATCTGGGCTGCGTAAGAAAGGTGGATAAAAGGAAGGCTGAAAGTAAGCCACTCAGCAGCTTTCCTCCATGGCTCTTGCCTCTGTCCCTGTACGTACTTCCCTTGATGATGCTAGAAAATGAAATAAACTCCTATTCAAAAAGCTTTTAGCCATGGTGCTTATCTTAGAGACAGAAAGCAAACTAGACTGTCATCCTTTCATGACTAAGGAAGATAAGTCATTATCATAAACATTGAAATAAAATTTATAAACACAAATGAAGATATGTTTTACAAGTTTACAGTGTGGTCACTTTGTCATTTTACTACAGGAAGGAGGATCTATCACATACTTTACACTAACTAGAATCAGTGGTTACCAAAATAGGATGCACATGGAACAAGGAAGCAATTGTACATGCCTTCACCAGAGCTGGATATTGCTAATATTATTGAGTAATACTTCTTTATTCTTTTCATACTCATCAGCCACTTCAAAATATCATAAAACATAGAAGACAAATTGGGTAACATCCTGGTTTATATTAAAGAAAAGAAAAGACACTTGATACCCTGTTCGTTTTTATAGAAATTACTGTTATACAGAAAGGATTCCTCCTGATGAAATTCCCCCTCACATAATAAGTGAAGACACGAGTATGTGAGAAGACCAAGTCCTACACTCCAACATCATGTGAGGATAAGGTAGAATCAGAACTACAGATTAGATTGTGATACATTATTCCTTGACTGTTTTACTGTGCCCTATTTTCATATTTCCTAACATTATAATTAAGTCAATATGCTGCATCTATAATGTAAGTACAGTGCATCCATAAATTTTATTGGTATCACAATAAGTATGGATTTTTTACATACTCATTCTACCCCTAATAATTTTCTTACAAAAAATACTTGAAATTAATTTACATATCATTTAACATCACAGACTGATAGAATTAGAAAAATGTATGATATGGCATTTTTATTTATTTTGAATTTTATTGAAGTGACTCCTCTATCTATGAATTATACTACTTGGGGAGAAGGGTTAGTTTGGAAACCACTCCATGCTTGAAGGTGACATTGGAACACAAAAAGCATTTGTAGACAGTAGTAGTGTTTAGAACCTGGTGAGCTGAAACTAGAGCTATCTGTCTTGATTACACAGGATGAGATTCTAGTCATTCCACTTGGGATAGGGTTTGTAAATTGATGAGAACATGTGTTGTTGAGTGACAACTCTCATGAGAAAGCAGTAGATGTTGTAGCAATACGATTCATAGTTCAAGACCTGAATGAAGAGCAAAGCTGATATGGACCCACAGGACCTGAGTGTCCACAAAGATGTTCATGCAAACAAGGGAGCAGAAAAGGACAGGGAGCAGACTGGCTGCAAATTCAACATATTCTTCAATTTTCTCCTAGTGGTGTTATACCTTTGTGATAGCTGTGGTGATACAGTTGGATAACACTATCTGTAAGATGTCAAACATATTTTTTGTATTTTATACATTAATGTATAAGTGTTAGTCTAAATAAATTATATATATATATATATATATATATATATATATATATATATATATATATATATATATATATATATATATATATATATATATATATACTGTCCCTGGAAAGCTTCTGATACATTAGAAACTGCAAACAGGGGACACAATTCAGAGAACTAGCACTGACAATTATGTCCATTCAGTTCTCCTAGTTTAATTTATAGACAATTTTATATCTGCTTCAATATTACTGGATTGAAGAGTCAGAGAACAAATGTTATGACTGGTAGAAAGGAATAAAAATGATAATAACAATTATTGAAATAATTTTTTTCATAGAAAAAAATATATTCAATGTCTTGAACATACCACCACCAATTGTCTTGATTGTTTCCTGTGAGAATCTCAGTTTTCAACCTGACAAAAGTTTTAGAATCTTAGCAGAATTACCCCGCCTATATGAAAGGTTTAATTATTCAAGGAAGACCCACCCTGATTGTAGTCAGCATTATCTCATAAGCTTTTATCACAGATAAAATAAATAGGAAAAAGTAAGACAAAAAAAAGTCTCTGTTTGCTAACTGCTAACACAACCTGACCAGTCACTTACAGCCCTGCTTCCATCATTTCCCCACCAAGATAGACTGTGCCTTCAAATTCTGAGTCAATATAAGCACCCTTTCAATTTTTGTGACACTTTTCTCAGTAATTGTGTCAGAGCAATGAGAAAAGTAATGAATATATTCTCTATACAGCAAATAGCTGGGGATAAAGTGAAAAATAGAAAAATAAAAAGCCTGAAATGGTATGGCTACTACTCATAAAAGACAAGAGCTTAGATTTATAATAAATCTAAATTAATTCCATGCAAGAATATAAAGAAACAATATTCAGTTGAAAAATATTGGAATTCATAGTCTTGCTAATGTTCACAAATGTTCATCATATAATATGAGTCATTAGAAAAGAGATGACTCAATAAAATGTACCAACTTTCAAAAGAACGGTCAATAGAAACAAAACACCAGGCAATTCAGATGTTAATGTAAATGGACACATTAAAAATTTTAGTGGTGAAACATAACTGAAGGAAATGATTAAAGAGCTCATTGGAGATGTTCTAGACAGACACCATCCTACTAGAAATGGAAGAAGACAGGCTCAGTCTAAACAAATACCCTTGGTAAACAACCATGAAAAGGAACTGAGAAAAGGATATATGGGCAAGGATTTTAGGTGATCTATAATAGCAGAATCAAATTCGGAGTCCTAGAAAAAACATGGGAAAAAAAGTAGCTAGAAAAATTGAAGTAATTATTTCAGAGAACTTTTTAAACATATTGAACCAGATGCAGAGATCCCTTGCCAAGCCCCAGGTGGAGCTCCAGGAGTCCAAACGGTGAGAGAAAGGAGGGATTATGTGAGCAAGAGATATTGAGACCATGATTGGAAAAAGCACAGGGACAAATAGCCAAACTAATGGAAACACATGAACTGTGAACCAATAACTGAGGAGGCCCCATGGAACTGGACCAGGACCTCTGGAAAAGTGAGACCGTTGATTAGCTTGAACTATTTAGGAGGCCCCCAGGCAGTGGGACCAGGACCTGTCCTTGGTGGATGAGCTGGCTTTTTGGAGCCTAGGGCCTATGCTGATACACTTTGCTCAGGCTTGGTATAGGGAGGAGGGGACTGGACCTGCCTCAACTGAATCTACCCGGCTGGGCTGACTCCCCAGGGGAGACCTTGCCTTGGAGGAGATGGGAATAGGGGGAAAGATTGGGAGGAATGCTGGAAGGTGGAAAGAGGGAGGACAGGGGAATTGTGGCTGATATGCAAAATTAAATTAATTATAAAATAAAAATATTTAAAAATAAAAAAGAGAAAACTATTGCAAAAAATTTTAAATAAATAAAATATTATATGTCACTAACATACATCACAGTAATGAAGTATTTAATGGTCTGTGTTAATTTGAGTGGTTCACGTAGCTGGAAAAGAAAACACTGATATTAGATAAGTCTCCCACTGTGAGTCTAGAATTACCATTTGACTCAGGAAACTTAGTGAAACTACCCTTTCACCGATGAGATTGCAAAGCCACACTACTCTTTATATAGATGGCTAGAACAAAAAAGCAGAGGAATTCTAGGTTTATTCTTCATTCTTGGGTGATAACATCCACTTCATCTTGCATAAAATAAAAAGAAAATTTTGATAGTCATGGTTTTAACAGTTATTACAATAAAAATTATAAACTATAGCTGTTATTACATCAAGAAAAAATTAATCAAAATGAAATATTTTGGATAGCAAAGAAAAGATCCAGCAGAACATATCAAAAGAGCTAGAAGATAAGTTAAAGAGAGGTGCAGAAACATAAGCTTCTTACACTGCAGGTAAAACAGTGAGAAATGAACTCAGAGATGACTGTGATACCTTAAGGGTACCTGCTGTAATTAGTGTAGAAACGACACAATCATTATTATAAGTGACAAAACAGAAGTATCTATGGGAATAAAGTATAAGAAGCCAAAGAAAGTATTAACAGTAAGTATGAGCAGTAGGGCCAGGTCATTAATGCCAAGTCCAAAAGTCTTGATGAAATCTCCTAAAACTTCATTGTAGAATTGATTATTGTACTTGAAAACAAATAAACAAAATGAAAAATAGTAATACAGAGAATTAAATGAAATGGTGCATCACAAAGGGCATGCTATATACAAAATGAAATGAATAAATACAAGAGCAACAGCCTTTTCACTAGACTCTATATAACTGTAAGGAGTGTGACACAACATATGTAATGTATAAAAAGAAAATGCACCTCATTAGTTTGAAATTCTGTAGGTAAAAATGCTTAAATTTAAGATGAAAAAGGTATTTCCAGATATCAAAATGGTCTGAAAAAGAAAGATTCCCAGTTTAGGTACACATGTATTATCAGGAATGTATGAATCTTTTGGGAAGTGTAGAATAGTTATTTAGAGAAATCTTTATGTATATCTCCTCATTTCATGCTAGGATAAATCATAATCAAGTTAATAGCCCAAGGCAAACCTGTTAACATTCTTGAGCTTAGATGTCTAAAATGAATCAACACATCCATACTTTTCTCTATATATTCTGTGAAAGACAGCTTCCTAACATTTTCTAGACTCTCCAACATGATGTCACTCTGGTGCCCTCCACTAATGTTAAAATTAACAAAACAAGATATTCACATCCTGCCCATCTAATTATAGCACTTCTGCCTTCCTCCTCTCAGTGTATTTCTTTCAGTTGGAGTCACTCAGATACTTTAATAATTGCTTCTTATCACTAACATAACCCCATGTGGAAACTCATTTTTAGCATGTAAAGTATTCACAAATTCTTTATGTTAGTATCTTTTTCTTTCTTGAGGCATATATTTTGTTTATAGTGTTTTAGAATACATTTTTAACTTTTCTATTTAATTTTTTATTTTACATACCATCCCCAGTTCCCCCTCCCTCCCTTTTTCCAGCTCCTCCTACCTCACCTCCCCCCACATCCTACCCACCATTCACTCCTCACAGTGGGGTAAGGCCTACCATGGGGAGTCAACAAAGTCTGGCATACCAAGTCAAGGCAGGGCCTAGCCTCTCACCCCTGCATCAAAGCTGAGCAAAGTATCCCACCACAGAGAGGAGTCTCCAAAAAGCCAGTTCATACACCTGGTATAAATCCTGGTTCCACTGCCAGGGGCCCCACAAACAGATCAAGACTCACAACTGTCACCCTTATTCAGAGGGCCGAGTTCTGTCCCATGAAGGGTCCCCAGTGGTCAGTCCAGAGTCCATGAGCTTCCACTAGCTCAGGTCAGCAGTCTCTGGTTTTCCTCAACATGATCTTGATCCCTTGTATTAGCATCTTGATTAGTTTTCCACTGTGAGAAAAACAAGTGTTCAAGTCAACTTATGAAAGAAAGCATTTAATTTAGAGTTTATAGTCCCAGAGAGAGAGGAGTCCATCACAATCATGGCAGGGAACATGGCAGCAGGTAGGCATGCGTGATAATGGAGCAGTATTTGAGAACTCACATCCTTATCCACAGAAAAAGGAAGAGAGCGCACTGGGAATGGTGGGAATGTTTTAAAATCTTAAGCCTTGTCCAGTGACATATCTTCTACAAGAAGGGCACAACTACTAAGCTTCCCAAACAATGCCTAACTAGGAACCAAGTAGTCTAATGTCCCCTGCTTATGGGGAACACCTCGCTTAAACTACCAAAAATGAGTTTTATGACTCTTTTGGAAGCTAATATTTCACCTACCACATTATTTGAACAATCTACTTAAAATATGAGTAATTGTTTAAATCAAAACAATGGCAATGTATCACACATTTAAGACTAAACTGAGTGACAAACAGATATTGGGAGAGCTATTACAATGTTCACAGGCTAGTCTCATTACCCAGTATCATATGATACTGTCTGTTGAGAATTTCTAAGTATAGGGAAACTCATTTTATTTCATTATAACAGAATAAAATAATTCAAAGGACAGCACACCATCACATTCATGTACCTAATATACATACCCAGGACACAAAAGCCAAAATATGTAATACTATATAAGAAATTGATGGACTCAGCTTTAGAGCTGTACATTACAAAACCTATAGTTAAATAAATAATTAAACAAGTAGACAGAAATATCTACAAATGTTGATTAATAATCTTTTAAAACATGACCAACTACGATGCCCTGACTGAAAGTTATTGAACACTCTAACTGGAAAAAAACAGAGGACATGTTCTTGTTGAGGATTCATGGAACATTCTCCAAAGTTGACTATAATCTAATCATAAAACTAGTCTCAAATTCAGATTCTCAAAGGCATCTTTTCTGACTAAATAGCATAAACAATATAAATGTCTTTAAAAAATGCACATCGGTATGTAATTAAGACATTTCTAAATAATCTATTCAGAAAAGAAAAACATCAGAAATACATCTGAGAAGAATTTGTTCTGAGTATAAATAACAAGAGAAACTAATCAAAATTTATAGACTATAATCCAGCCCATTTCTGGGGATGTATATCTAGTAGCAAATGCTTCCAACAGGAAATGAAAGAAAATCAAATGTATAAGAGAAAATGAAGAAAAAATTAAACCCACAACAAGAGACAGGATATAATGCAGAACACAGTAAAACTTTATGCAATTAATATGAAAATGGAAAAAATAATAGGGCTAAAAGTTCTTTCTTATACAAAAATCATCAAATTGTTAAGTCATTAATAATGTTTATTCAGATTAAAAATTTACCATGTAAAACTAAGCGTATAAGTAATGAAAGATTAGTCATATACTCCTCAGATGAATTAATAAAGCTATGAATAAGTACTATAAATGGCAAAATGACTACATTTCATGAAATTGACAAACTGTTGGGGAATGCAAGCAATCAAAACTCCGCAGGAAGAAGAGAGGCCACAAATATATTTACAAATCTATCAAAAATATTTAAATGTCTTCTAAAAAGGGAATGATCAGACTGGTGTTGGTGACTATGATTCTGTTAAACAAGTAAAGAACAGATCTTATCATTCTTCATGGAGGAAGCCTGTGATTTACTCTGAATACAGTTTTACTCTGGTATCAAGACCTCACAGATATGAACTATAAACTATTATCTCTCATATGTTTAGACACCACATTCCTCAAAATAAGTCAGCAAACCCCATGTAGCAACATATAAAGACTATGCACTATTACATATGTATGTTTTTCCTAGAATTATGAGGCTTCAACTGTAAAATCCAAACATCCTATGTGATTAAAGAAAAGTAATATACAGTCACATCAATAGCAGCAGATAACAAGTGTTTGACATAGAAACTAGCCAGGACACCACCTAATCTCTTCTAACAAGTTTTCAATTTAAGTCTGTTTGATCAGACATTAGATGAGCTACTGCTGCTTCTTTCCAACTACTTGTAATACCTTTTTGCCTCCCACTGATGATGAGGTATGTTTCCTGGAGGCAGCACAGACACAGATCCTGTTTTCTAATCCACTGTATTAATTGTGTCTTTTTATCAATGAACTGTGACTATTAATATTTAAAATTATTATAGAAAGCTTTATATTAATTTCTGTAATTTTGTTTACCTTGTGGCACTTTCTCAGGTCTTTTTTTTTTATCACATATCCTAGTATTGTACATTGGTTCCCTGTGATGTCTTGGGCATGTTTATTCTTCTTTTTTCTTTCTTTTATTATTTTTAAATTTATTTTACATACCAACCAAAGCTTCCCCTCCTTCCTCTTCTCCCCTTTCCTCCCCCAACCTCCTTTCTACCTGCCTATCCACTCCTCAGAAAAGGTAAGGCCTCCCATTGGAATCAACAAAGCATGACATATCAAGTTGAGACAGGACCAAGCTTCTTCTCCCCCTGCATAAAGGGTGTGGTGATATTTTATTTGTACACTCCAATAAAGCTTATCTGGGAATCAGAAGAAAAAGCCAACCACTATGTTAAACAAAAAGTCAGGCAGTGGTAGCACACACTTTTAATCCTAGCTTTTGGGAAGCAGAGATCAGAGGCCACACTGGGAACAGGGACAGGCATGGCGGTGCATACCTTTAATACCAGTGCTAGTTAACCATAGAGGTCTGGAGGTCTGTACAGACAGACAGAGCTGGGCAGAAAGATGAAATGATAAAGCTGGGTGAAGAAAGGAAGTAAGATGGCAGAGCACAGAAAGGCATAAAGGAGTCAGTATATAGAAAATAGCTCTCTCTACATCACCCTTTACTATAGCCACAAATGACATAAAATACCTTGGGGTAACACTAACCAAGCAAGTGAAGGACTTATGACTAGAACTTTAAGTCCCTGAGAAAAGAAATTGAAGAAGATGTCAGAAAATGGAAAGATCTCCCATGCTCATGGATAGGCAAGACTAACATAGTAAAAATGGCAATCTTACCAAAAGCAATCTACAGATTCAATGCAATCCCCATCAAAATACCAACACAATTCTTCACAGACCTGGAAAGAATAATACTCAACTTCATATGGAAAAACAAAAAACCCAGGATAGCCAAAAGAATCCTGTACAATAACACAACCTCTGGAGGCATCACAATCCCTGACTTCAAGCTGTACTATAGAGCTACAGTAATAAAAACAGCTTGGTACTGGCATAAAAACCGACACGTGGACCAATGGAATCGAATTGAAGACCCTGACATTAATCCGCACACCTATGAACATATAATTTTTGACAAAGAAGCCAAAAGTGCACAATGGAAAAAAGAAAGCATCTTCAACAAATGGTCCTGGCAAAACTGGATATCAACATGTAGAAGGCTGCAAATAGATCCATATCTATCACCGTGCACAAAACTTAAGTCCAAGTGGATCAAGGACCTCAACTTAAATCCAGCTACTCTGAACCTGCTAGAAGAGAAAGTAGGAAGTAGTCTTGAACGCATTGGCATAGAAGACCACTTTCTAAATAGAACACCAGTAGCACAGACACTGAGAGAAACAATCAATCAATGGGACCTCTTGAAACTGAGAAGCTTTTGTAGAGCAAAGGATACGGTCAACAAGGCAAAGCAACAGCCTACAGAATGGGAAAAGATCTTCACCAACCCCACATCTGACAGAGGACTGATATCCAAAATATATAAGGAACTCAAGAAATTAGACATCAAAATGCCCAACAGTCCAATTAAGAAATGGGCTATAGAACTAAACAGAGAATTCTCAACAGAGGAAACTCAAATGGCTGAAAGACATTTAAGGAATTGCTCAACATCTCTAATCATCAGGGAAATGCAAATCAAAACAACTCTGAGATACCACCTTACGCCTGTCAGAATGGCTAAGATCAAAAACACTGAAGACACCTTATGCTAGAGAGGATGTGGAGCTAGGGGAACTCTTCTCCACTGCTGGTGGGAATGCAAGCTTGTACAACCACTTTGGAAATCAATATGGCACTTTCTTAGAAAATTGGGAATCCATCTCCCCCAAGATCCAGCTATATCACTCTTGGGCATATACCCAAGGAATGCTCAACCACACCACAAGAGCACTTGTTCAGCTATGTTCATATCAGCACTGTTTGTAATAGCCAGAACATGGAAACAACCTAGATGCCCTTCAACTGAAGAACGGATAAACAAAATGTGGTACATATACACAATGGAATACTACTCAGCAGAGAAAAACAATGACATCATGAGGTTTGCAGACAAATGGATGGATCTAGAAAAAATCATCCTGAGTGAGGTAACCCAGACTCAGAAAGACAAACATGGTATGTACTCACTAATAGCAGGATACTAGATGTGGAACAAGGATGACTGGACTGCTACTCACATCACCAGGGAGGCTACCTGGAAAACAGGACCCCAAGAAAGACACGGGGATTGCCCAATGACAGAGAAATGGAATGAGATCTACATGAACAGCCAGGACATGAGTGGTGGTAGTGAAGGGCGAGAGCTTGGGGGAGCGGGAGATCCCAGCTGGATCAACAACAGAGGAGAACAAGAAATAGGTGACCATGGTAAATGAAGACCACATGAGAATAGGAAGAAGCAAAGTGCTAGAGAGGCCCACAGAAATCCACAAAGATACCCCCACAACAGACTGCTGGCAATGGTGGAGAGACAGCCCGAACTGACCTACTCTGGTGATGGGATGGCCAAACACCCTAATTGTCGTGCTAGAAACCTCAACCAACTACTGAGGGATCTGAATGCAGAGATCCATGACTAGGCCCCGGGTGGATCTCTGGGAGTCCAATAAGCGAGAATGAGGAGGGTTTATATGAGCAAGAATTGTTAAAACCAAAGTTGGATAAAGCACAGGAACAAATAGCCAAACGAATGGAAACACATGAAATATGAACCAATGGCTGAGGGGTCACCAACTAGATCAGGCCCTCTGAGTGGGTGAGAGAGTTGATTGGCCTGATCTGTTTGGGAGGCATCCAGGCAGTGGCACCGGGTCCTGTGCTCATTGCATGAGTTGGCTGTTTGAAACCTGGAGCCTATGTAGGGTCGCTTGGCTCGGCCTTGGAGGAGGGGACTGGACCTACCTGGACTGAGTCTACCAGGTTGATCTCAGTCTGCAGGGAAGGCTTTGCCCTGGAGGAGATGGGAATGGGGGGCGGGCTGGGGCGAGGTGAGGGGGGCAGGAGGGGGGAGAACAAGGGAATCCGTGGCTGATATGTAGAACTGAATTGTATTGGAAAATAAAAATTAAAAAAAAAAAAAGAAAAAAGAAAATAGCTCTCTCTTGGGCTGAGAAGTTCCTAGAGGTAAGACATGGCTGGCCTGCTCTCTGATATCTCAGTTTTCACCCCAGTATCTGGCTACAGGTTTTTTGTTTTTTTTATTAATCAGACCATTTAGCAATTCTTACACAAGGGTGAGTGAGACATCGCACTATAGGGAAAAGGTTCCAAAAAAACCAGCTAATGTGCCAGCGACAGATCTTGGTCACACTGCTAGGGTCCCATAAACAGATCAATGTACACAACTTTTCCCTACATGCAGGGGGCCTAGTTCAGTGGCATGCAGGCTCCCTGGCTATCAGTCTAGAGTCCCTGAGTTCCCCCGAGCTCAAGTCATCTGTCTCTGTGTGTTTACCCTTCATGATCTTGACTCCCATTGATTATATAATCCCTCCTCCCTCTCTTCAACTGGACTCCCAGAGCTCAGCCCAGTGCTTGGTTGTGGATCTTTGCATCTGCTTCCACCAGTTGCTGGATGAAAGTTCTAATGACAACTAGGGTAGTCACCAATTTGATTACAGGAGTATGCTAGTTTAAGAGCATTACATAGAGTATGCTCGGTATAGATGTCTTAATAGTCACAGAATGATGTAACCTGTTTTTATTGTTGAAATCTTATTCCCTCTTTAAAAGATAGTTTTGCTGGGTATAATTCTGTGTTGAAAAGTACTGTTCTTTCTGGCCCTTTTTTGCTTTAAAAGTTTCTGTTAAATACTCTGATATTATTTTAATATGTGTACTTTTATTAGCGACTTGACAGTTCTCTGTTGTACCTTTCAATACTCATTAGTATGTGTTTTAAATGTGTTTAGTTAAATGTTTGGTGAATTTTCTTTCTGTTAATATCTGTTTGATGTTGTGCAGCCCTATCGTAGCTGAGTATGTTTCTTTCTCTAAGTTTGGGAAATGTACTTTTATGATTTTACTAGATATGGTTTATGCCTTAACTATGGCATTCATCTTCTAGGCCATAATTGAAAGGTTGGGTATTTTCATGGTATCCAAAAACTCTCCCATGTTCTGTTCATATTATTTTTTATAACTTTTCACTGACTTTTATTGACTAATCCAGTTCCTCTACTTTGTCTTTCATCCAAGACTATTTCACCATGCCATATTCTTTCCATTGATGTTTTTCATGGAAATATTGTTCTCAGCATTGTTTCAGTTTGGATTTTCTCTAAGTATACAAACTTAATTCTCAGGCCTTAGATTAGCACCCTTATTTAATTCATCTCTTTGTTTTTTATGTATTATTTTAACATTATTATAATCATTCTTTTAGATTATTTGTATTGATATTCTGCTGGGTCATTTTCAATTGGGGGCATTTTACTGGATTTATGTTTGTTTCTTTTATTTTTAAGGAGACAATTTATTTTTATTTTTAATATTTTTAGTATTTCTGCATTGGGATGTGTGCCTGTAGACTAGGTTGTCAGTTGAGCTAACTTTTATTTCTTGTTTGTTTTTCTTTTTAAGTCACCTTTCATCTTCTAGCATGAGTGTTTGCAGTTGTTGAGGAGGAGACTAATTCATCGCAGAGTTTGAATGTTAGTTTTCTTGATTGATCTGGTGTCTAGAGCTACTGCTTTTATTCCAGGTCTATCATTTGTTGCCTACTGTCTGATGCCTTCAGAAACTTGGTCAAGGGGCCTGGGACAAGTTTGCTCAGGCAGTGTGGACCAGTCATGAGTCTCAAGACCAGACAGAGCTGAAGGGTCACAATCTGTCCAAGCACTAGTGAGTCTCAGAGGGATGCAGTACCTAGGTGTCCCAGCCATGTGCACTAGCTTCATCCATACCTGCTGTGTTTCATAGTTTCAGAAGGTGCTATGCATGCTACTACAAGAGAAAAATAGTCATCAGTCTTACCCAGGTGTGAATTATATGAGATACAATTACATCTGGCTTAGCAAGAAATATGCACTGTTATAACAGTGGCATGAACAATATGTAAATGTCTACTTTCTGAATGGGTTTAAGTCCCAAATCTCAAGATGAAATCAATACCTGCTGCAATTACCAGACAGAAGACTTGTTGGCTCAATAGGTCATTGTTTCATGGAGAACCTACTACTATTACCATGGAGATTGGATACAGTACTAAACTAAATTTTAATGAGTTAGATTAATAGATTAATGCTGCATTTCTTACCCCTTCTCAGAGAAGCTTCTATTTCCAGTAGATTGATGTCAATACAGAGACCCACAACTGGCAAAGGTCTAAGAATAACATAACAGGCATCTACAGAACATTTCACTCAAACACAAGAAAAATATACCTTCTCCTCAGCACCTCATAGATGTTCTCTAAAATTGACCATAGCCGGGCGGTGGTGGCGCACGCCTTTAATCCCAGCACTTGGGAGGCAGAGGCAGGCGGATCTCTGCGAGTTCGAGGCCAGCTTGGTCTACAGAGTGAGTTCCAGGAAAGGCGCAAAGCTACACAGAGTAACCCTGTCTTGAAAAAACAAAACAAAACAAAAAAAAAAAAAAAAAACCCAAAAAACAAAAAAAGAAAGAAACTTGAGAAATCTCAGCTCTAAATGGCCATCTATGTCATGTCTCTTTCCCTCCAAGCCTTAGGGATAATAGAGGAAGAGAGAGTGAAAAGAATGTCAGACCTGGAGGTGGTGGCTGATTTCCAAGGAAGAATTTCTTCTGGACAGAACAGTACAGCTGCACTGTACATATGCGTTCATACCAGCTGTAACAGCATGAAGAAGACCTAATAGTATTTTTAAAATCATAGGGTTATGAAATATTAAGTATTCATGGCAGGGTTGCTTTTTGAATGGTTTGAATTAGTATTTTGGAGCCTATGTTTTCTGCATCTAGCTTTGAGTAAATGGGTAAATTAATTTAAGGGGGAAAAAAACTAAGGCAAGTTCTCACCTTGGAAAGTGGATTACAAATGTAATGGAGGGGTAGAAGGTCAATAGCAAGGGCAAGATGGGTTGCCTCATTGGTGTTCAGAGGAAGGCCTGTTCTGACAGATTCTAAAAGTCCTGGGAATCATTTCTTTGAGTCATTCTTCATTTAACCAGCAATTCACTAGAGGCAGTTCCACATTCACAGAAAATACTAGCAATTCCTTCATGATAAGCAATTTCAAAGAAGAAAGAGAAAGGAGTTTTTCATATAAATTTTCTGGCTTTGATATTTGTTCTACAATTAAAATTTGATATAACCAGGGAAAAAGACAAATCAACTTTCTAAACTTGTAACTGAAACATCCATTTAAAATTTAAATTTATTTCCATTAACATGTTTATAGAAAATATATTTGGTACGAAAAGATTTATTCTCATCTTCTCAGTTGTCTAACTGTGGCAATTTTCAAGGAAAATCTAGGATGATAGTTCATATAATTACTTTAAAATAAAGTAAAGATCCTTTCTGATAAACCTAAGTTTAGAGCTTTGAAAAGTGTCATTAAAGGAACAAAACAAAAATTACTCTGTTTAGTCCATGCTATGGCTGCTTGTTGGCATCTGCTCCTCATAGGAACTGTTATGATTTTGATGAGCTGTGTTCCCATGAACATGATGCCGATGTAAATAAAAATACTTAACATAGTTTTGGCAAAAATAGTGTGTTCTTTGGGACAGCAGGAAGGAAACACTTCTCTGTATTAAACTCTAAGAACTGAATTTGAGTCAGATCTCACACCCGAAAGGATTAAAAATAACACCAGAGGACTCAAAACATAAGCATCTAGAGGTATTACAAACTCACATCATGACAAATACCTTTTGTACTATGTTTAGTAGAATGACAAATATATAATTTATATCATGAATGTTGCACTGGCCCCATCATAGAATTTCCTTAATATAAAACTAATTCAGAAACCTAAGTAGAACTGTTTGCTCCTTGCGTCGGAGGTGGTGTATTCAGCAAACTTACCATTTCACTTGTGAAGGTATTGCATGTTAAATTTAGAAAATATATAAGAAAAATAAAATTTGCCATGAATTCTGCTAGCTGTTTAAATTTAAACTTTTGTTTAATTTCTTTTGTTGTTATAAATTTTTTGAAAATGATATTATTCTTTAGACTGCATAAGAAGAGATGTTAACAATTCCTGGTAGCAAAATGCACATCTTCCTAAATTTGGTAACTACAGCCATTTTTCAAACATAACAAATCTCTTAAAATATTGATAATAACAATTTCTTTACTTCTAATTTTTAAGCTAGCAAATGGGCAAATACATGATAAAATGGTGCTCTTTTAAAGTGAAGTTTGATAAGGGCCCCATAAAATATATCTCAGATCAGATAAGACATGAACTTACCATATTTATTTAATGCAGAGTATAAGAAATAAGGAAGTGTTTTAAAAAATACTATTTTACCATTTTATGAGGTCCCATTTATTAATTGTCAATCTTAATGTCTGTGATACTGGTGTTCTATTTAGGAAGTTGGCTCCTGTGCCAATGTGTTCAAGGCTATTTCCCACTTTCTCTTCTACCAGATTCAATGTATCTGGATTTATGTTGAGGTCTTCGATCCACTTGGACTTGAGTTTTGTGCAGGGTGATAGATATGAATCAAATTGCCCAGCCTTAATACAAGGGAAGGAGCTTTGTCCTTCTTCAACTTGATATGCCATGCTTTATTTATATCCATGGGATACTCTGCTCCTTTCTGAACATAAACAGAGGAGTGGATGGTGAGGTGAGAAGAGGTAGGGGAGGGAATGAGAGCAGAGGAGGGAGAGGAAACTGCAGTTGCAATGTAAAATAAATGAATAAATTTAATTAATAAAAAATGACTAACTTCCTTCATGAACTTTGATATTCAATATAAACAGAGTGAAATAGAAAAACAAAAGGTTATTTGTAGCCTTTTTGCTGCTCCAAATGTTTTACCAATCTTGTTATCATAAATTATTATCTCACATGTTATTCCATATTATAAAGTGAAGCATTCCTTTCAAAGGAAAGAGATAATGACTCTACTCCATTAAAAATGATTAATAAAGGCTAGCAGTCCTTTGGGAAAAAAGTGAAAGTATCTGAACCTGATAAGTAATGTAGCACTCATTACCAGTTGATAAGAGATTGTCTACCTATTGTTTCATAAAAACTCAAATCTGAGAAACAAAGGTTTTTTTTGGACAACAATAGAATGGATCAAGTAGAAGACAGAACATCATTGTTTGAATGCAAGGTAGAGGAACTGGACCATTTACTCAAAGAAAATGACAAATTAAGTGCTGGCAAGATAGCTTTGAGGGTGAAAGTATTAGCCACCAAGCCTGATGACTTGAATCCAGTTCCTGAGATTTACATGGTATAAGATAATAACAGACAATTTCAAGTTGTTCCCTGAATTTCTCAGGCATGTGTTTGCTCTTATGTGCACATAGCCACAAAATCAATCAATTAATCAAACAATCGATGCAAAATGCCTTGATTAATGTATAAAAATCATGAATGTAACATGAAGGATTTTGGAGACCCCATGAAAAGCCTAAGTGATGACTTAAGTAACGGTTTCAGAGGGAACAAAAGGTGATTGCTGCCTGTGGACTGAGCAGCTAATCATTTCAGAGTCTTGGTGGTTTTAGCATGCAGGAGAGATGGAGAAATGGGGGGCTTCCTGTGCAACAAGGAGAACCATTAGAGTACTGAGAGAAGAAAAAACAGAAACTATCAGTGATGTGAGCACGTGCTCAGAACAGGTCCTGAGTTGGAAATGTTCGAGTACTAGGGAGAGGGGAAATGAACCAATGTCTGGTTTTTAAGTTTTAAATCCTCTTATTTGTAATTAGTTAAAAGATAGAAGTTGTGAATGTTTTCTCCAGAAAGCATAATTCTGTTTATTCAGCTGCCACAAAATCCTGCTGAGACTATCTTCCTTTTACAAGAAAACAAAATCTCCCTTCACGTTTTATTCAACAATGTGATACCAAAGGTGAAGAAGCACTTTACATAGCCCAACTCTACACTGGCTTAATCTGCTATAATTGTGGATAATCACCCACTAAAGTAGATACAACACAAAAACAAATCAATTAGCCTAACTTCTAAACCCACAGGATTATATACACACAGTTACAAAGGATAAATAGGCATATTGTGCCAAATGAATGCTGTGTGTGAACAATCAATGGATCAGATCTAGAGGATAATCACAAAGTTAGGAAATCCAAGACTAAAAATTTAATTATAAAATAAGTACACATATTTCCTTAACTAAAGAGCCAAGCTAAAATATATATGAATGATGAGAAAGCATCACAACAAAGAAATACTGACATATAAACATCACTAACAAGGTGAACACCACAGTAATCAGTGGACTGACTGGCTTTCTTCCTATCTATATTTGGTACTGCTGGACAGCTGATGTAAGGTGCTGTTGACTCATCAATGCAAGTGAAAGGTTTCTCCTATACGCCTAGTGAGTAAGAAGCCTTCACCAACAAGCTTATTCCACTGCCTCCAAATTAATGACTACAATTTAACACAACTCTCCTAGAACCCTTTCTTGAGACTTCATAACTCAATATTTAACAAACAATTGTTTCTGATCACAACATTAAAGCAAAATAAGCATTCCAGAGGCCTCCCTGTTCTAATCTACGGCTTTCTCCTCCCTTCCCAAAGCTCACTGTTGTGTTTAAAGTACACTATAAACACTGATTTTTTTTTTGTGTGTGTGTGTGTCCCATCTACGTGTATTTAGATATATGAACTATATAAAGCAATTGGCTTTGGGGTAATGTTTTTAACATATTTAGATTTTATACATGTCATGCTTTGTTATTAAATTATTCACTGGAGATGTTTTAGATTCTTCCATTCAAAGAGCACATCATGCTTTAGATTTTACTTCAGATAGAGGATTGGCTTGTTTATACTTGTCCTAATTACAGATCATACTACAAGAAAAATCTGTCTGGTTTTTACTAAAATCTATGTGTGGCCAGATCTCTACAAATAGCCAGGATAAGAATTACTTGCTCATGAGTATGCTATTTTAAACATAAATAATGTCATCAAATTACTGTGTAAATTGATTTGATGGGTTTGCAGCACCACTTTCTCATCTCTAAGGTCTGACTTTCTTCCATCAGATCAACAACATCTATTACTATGAGGATCTGAGATTGTTGCTTCACCAGTGATATGAATAATACATTGCATCTGACCTGATCTTACTTGTTATTATGCTTTTTGTCCTCATTTATTATCATTTTCCTTTTTTTGTCCTTTTATATGGCTATTGTATTCAGATTTATCCCAGGCTACCTTCACATTCACAAAACTCCTACCTACACCTACATAATGCTCAGATGGTATGTACATACCATCAACTCTAATTATAATTGCGTTTACGATTACCATGTTTTCATATGTAAGGGATTTGAATTCTCCCTTCTATGAAATAATTTATATCTAATTTGCCACTGAATAAAATTGATGTCTGTCTAAATCTTGGATTGATTTATATGTTCTTTTATAAACTTGCATCTTGAAGTATCTTTTTGTGATCTATATCATTCCTTTCAAACTTAATTTATATGTCTTCATACAAATCTTTTGTTTTTGCTTGTTTGTTACCAGAGAAAAGGTTCCTCTGTATAGCACTAGCTGTCCTGGAACTCATTCGGTAGATCAGGATGGCCTCAAACTCCTATATTCGCCTGCCTCTACCACTGCTTGCTGGGATTAAAGGTGTGTACCACCACAGCCTGGCATAAATTTTTATTTTTAAGCTGTTGCAGTCAGTAATATATCCTTTTTAATATTTTAAAATTTAAATCATGAGTATGAGTGTACAGTCACATGTGGGTATGTGCACATAAGAGCCAGTAATTGCAGAGGCCAGGAGAAGGGTGTTGGATTCTGTGGATCTTGAGTTACATGAGGCTGTAATTCGATATGGGTGGGAAAATTGAACTCCAGTTCTCTTAATTAGCAGTATGCATTCTTTTTCTTTACATCCCATGTTTGTAGGCATAAACACACATAATTTAAAAGGCAGCTTGACAACACAACTTTTCTGTTGAATAACAACATTACCTTACCCTCTGTTTTTTCCCCGACAGCCCTAACACAAGCTTTTGAGGTAGCTTAATGTATCAAGCACTTATTTTTTTTTTTGTTTGTTTTTTTTTGTCTTTCGAGACAGGGTTTCTCTGTGTAGCTTTGCACCTTTCCTGGGACTCACTTGGTAGCCCAGGCTGGCCTGGAACTCACAGAGATCCGCCTGCCTCTGCCTCCCGAGTGCTGGGATTAAAGGCATGTGCCCCCACTGCCCCGCCTAGCACCTATTCTTTTTTGTGATCAGGTCTCGAATTTGATCAGAAGGGGTAATTGTTGTAACAAGAGCAACTATTGCATCAATGAGCACATCTTTTGTGGTATATCAGTCCTGTATCATGTAAGGTCCAGAATTGTGTAAGACCTTCCATGCCTTTTCCCCCCATTGGACTGTGTAGCACCTACTGGCAATATTAAAGCAATCCAGCCAGGAGAAAGTGTTCTGGCCAGTCCAAAATTTGATTTCTCTCTGCCTTACGAGGAAACTATATTATGTCTTCAACAATAAGATCTTATCATCTAATTATGATATTCATCTAAAAGCAATGAAGATAGCTTATGGTGTTTGGAGATTTCTGAGGCCTCTCAGACAAATAACACATATAGAAGAGCTCCAGTCTGATACTCAGGCTTTCATCTAATAACTTGTTTTGGGTTTTTTTATGGATGATAATGTCCACATGTACGGAGTACTTCAATTCTAACTCTTTCAATAAAAAAATAATTTTCTACTTAGAATACATTCTAATGGGTCCCCATAAGGCTTTCTCACAGTTCTTTTTTTTCCCAGTTAACCCATCTCCTGAGCTTTGAACCCATAGTATCTTCTCTGAGTCTTTCATATCACACATGTTCTAAGACCCCACTCAAATATATTTTCATTTAGTTTTCAAGGTCATACATCTCCATATGTTTTTTTTTCATTCAACACCATTTTTGTTCATTCTCCCACTTCCTTATTTTTCATGTTCTTTATCCCTCCTCACTGATTAAAATCATTGGCTCCTAAAAATTCCTTCTTTCTGTTTCATTTTACCTGCATTCTTCTATCCATCGTTCTTAAATACATCACCTAGTGGCCTCTTTCTATTTACCTAACATTCCCATGTACTGCAAGTTAAACACACACACACACACACACACACACACACACACAGAGATACAGAGAGAGAGAGAGAGAGAGAGAGAGAGAGAGAGAGAGAGAGAGAGAGAGAGATTTGAAGCTATAAGTTTCATATCAGAGAGGTCATACAATATTTGCCTTTCTGGGCCTAAGTTTCCTCACTCAGCATGATAATTTCCAGGTTCAATCACTAATCTGTAAATTTTATGATTTTGTTGTTCATTCAGTTGTGTATATGGACCACAGCTTTGTTATTCATTCATCAGTTGAAAGGCATCTAGGTTGATTCCATTTCCTACATGTTGTGACTAGATCAGCAATGAGGATAAGGCCATATCTGTAGTAAAATACAAAATCCTTTGGATATATATCAAGGAATGGTATAAATTATATAGATGGGATATAATACTTCAGTTTCTGAGAAGAGCTAGAAACCTAGTGTATCGAAAGCTTTTCAGGTGCCTGCTCTGAAAAACTTTCTCCCAGAGTCCAGAGAAGGCACTTACAATCAGCAGGATTCTAATCTTAAAGATGTCAAATGATTCTACACTCTTTCAATCCATTATTTTATTGTTCTACGAAAGCTAATTCAAAATCTACAGCTTCTTTTCAGCTCTCATTCTCAGCTCCTCTCTCTGCCCTATCTCTCTGATGTTCTCTCCTTGTTCTATCGTAGTTCTACTTGGAGTCTGTGAGGTTTCCAGGTTTTATACACATACAATCAGCAATTCTCTGGCCAAAGCAAGGTCACAAAGCTTGAATTCTTTCAGGGTCATAAAAGCAGATTAGAGTTTACACCAGGTAGAGACTGTCAGGCCTTCTTTATGACTCAAGGAAGGGTTGACTTTAAAAGCCTCAGTGAACTCTTAAAGGCAATGGGGTCAAATGAGAGGGAAAGGAACCTTAAATCAATTAGGGAAAGCTAAGAATGTAAAATGGGGAATCCTCGGGTAATACTGCATTCCTAAGTGTGGTTAGATAATAAGCTGATTAACAAACCAAGGTGAAAGGAAAAGGAGTTAGGAATTTGTTAGTGTGAGGTTAGCTTGGGGCATCAGCTTCCTATCTGCAGGGTTGGTGAGCCCAGGGCACACTTGTTCCCTCTCTATCTAAAGTCTGTGAATCAATAAACTCAGACATGTTGTAATTCTATGTCCTTGGGTGTCTGAGAATGTCTCAAATGAGACACTTTTGCCAGGACACTTAACACTGACCAATTGCGTGCCAATGAAGATAATTGCAGGAAGGCAGACCTCTAAGTTTACAAAAAGACCTGGTCTTGGGAAGTAGGTTTTGACTATGTGACTGTTTTCACACCTTACTGGGGGATGTCATCCAAATACCCCAACTGTATAGGGGAGTTATGCCCAATAAATGATCAATCACACGGTTAAAAGTTCTTTGGGAAACTATCAAATGTGAAGGCTACAATAGCCCATAAAAATTCACTGCAGGAAATAGCTAATACATTCAAAAGGCAATATCACTAAAACAGCTTATGTTTTGTCTTCAACCTCCACCAGAACTCCTGGCTCAAATGTATCAGCCTTGTCAGTGCCAGCTGAGTTCCTGCTTCATATTTCTGTGGCTCACAGCACTAGTGCAATGGAAACTCACAGCAATCTATGAGGGTGACCATGTTTAAGACTCCTAGCAATGTGATATATGGAGCCATAACTGACCATCTCCTGTAACCTGGCAAGACAACCAGTGGAGGGATTGGGACCCCAACCCAGCCACAAAACCTCTGACCTACAGTTTGTCCTGCTTATAAAATGCTGGGGGAAAGGTGGCACAGAACTTAGGAGAGTGACCCAAACTGAATTGGAAAGTTACACTCCTGCAACCAACATAAACATGTCCTCCTTTTCTTCATGTCCAACCATGCATGTGCAGTTTGTATTCCTTATAATGGCCATTTTGATCTATGTGAGATAGAATCTTAAATAGTTTCAATCTGCATTTCTTGGATGGCAAATGGTACAGAAATTTAGTTTGTATTTTTTTTTTTTTAGTTCTGTGTATATTCAAGATCTTCTAGATATGAAACTCTTGTTGAATTCTATCTGGCAACGATTTCCTCCTTTTCTTTAGGATACCACTTCATTTGTCAGACAGGTCCATTTATAGTTTTTGAAAATTCTTCAGGGGATCCAACTGATCCTGGGCTCTTTTATTCTTATATTTTTTCCTAGAAACTTGCTGTTTCAAATCATGTTATTCTGTTTAAATTATTTATTTCAACTGGGTCTTCCATAATCTGCTAACTTCTAGTCAGATATTGTAGGTTCAGCCATGTGAGTCATAACTTCTGCTCTTACATGAAACATTCTAGACAACTGGGACAGACTGTGGTTCCAGAGTCCATTGTCATGAGGTCCAAGAAAGTTCCTGTAGTTCACAGGCTGCTTTTCAGCTCCTCTACTTCCTATGCATCTTCCCACGTAAATATCTGCCCATAGTGTTAGTCTCCAGCATCAGCTTTGTAGACAAATCTTCCACAAACCACATATTACCTGTCGCAACTGTAGACAGCCAAATATGGCCATAAATCTTTTTCTCTCTAGCTTTATCTTTCCTCCCAGTAATTGTACAAAGATGTTTCTTGTCTTACTACTCAGATAAGACACTATGACAAAGTCAACTTACAGAAGGAAGAATTAATTTTGGCTTATGATTCCATGAGGAGAGTACATAATGGAATGTGAGGCATGTTGGCAGGAGAGACCTAAGAGAACACATTTCAACTACAAACTGGAATCAAAGGAAGAAAAGAGTTTTGTGTGATAATTTTCATTTAAACTGCTACTGTCCTGTTCTTATAATAACACCTTAAAAGGAAAAAATGTGTAAATTGAAAATGCATTTCAAATCACAATAAATCCATCACAGAAGTTTTCAATATAAATTGACTCAACAAAAGTCAATAGCAATGTGTGTGTGTGTGTGTGCATGTGTGTGTGTGTATGTGTGTATGTGTGTGTGAGTGTGTACTTGTATACTTATCTATGAATCAGGTTTTGTTCTGTTAAAGCCTTCACCTGTAATAGATGAAACCCATTCCCATCACAGAGGAAAATTACTCACTCTGATTTGCATGTTAATGTCATCCAAAAATACTCTCAGAGAAGCAGCAATGAAAGTTTACCCACTTACCTTGGCAATGAGGCCCAACAGAACTCACACAAAAATTAATTAGTACAGTTAATAGTGTTCTATTATATGTTTCCCAATGAACTTTAGGCATGGTCTCATATATCCATTGAACCTGTGATCTCCCTGCCTCTGCAGTCAAGTCCTGAGGCACAGGTTATCATACTATGACTATTTTCTAATGTTTAATTTTCAGATATTTAATATTATTGGTAAGTTAGTTCTCATAAGGGACTTGCAGATGCATTTAAAATTTTAGTTCAACCTCACTTTCATTGATAATATTGTCATATTTATAATAATCTCTTTGTAATTATTTCTTATATAGAAATATGTGCTATTTCTTTTTGAAGTTTTTATTTTCTTTATAATTAATTATGCAACATGTATATTTAGTTTATGTATGTGTACATGTGTGTATGTGCATGTGTGTGTACACTTGCCTACTGTATTCAGTATTGCCCATCTGTATAGGTGTTTATAACTGACCACTTGGAATTGGATAACCTACCAAGGTCTTTATTTCTGGAAAAAAAATTGATCCTTCCTCTCTCAGCAACAGTAATTGCTTAGAACTCTTTGTCTTGAAGAAAAGATTTTGTGAGATTTGCCCCATATATATTGAAACATCAGTTGATATTGTCATTTTGGGGGTCTTGTTTAAGCTCCAATATTATTAAGATTTCATAGGTGCAGCTTCCCTGTGATATGCAGAAGACACTATCTTGTAGACGACTGCCTGGTCCTCTGGCTCTTACATTTCTGCTCCTTTTCCATGATGCTCCATGGGCCTCATTTATAGGGGTTGTGTTGTAGATGTATTAGTTAACTAGGTCTGGGTAACACATATAGGGGTTGTGTTGTAGATGTGTTAGTTAACTAGGTCAGGGTAACACATAGTCAGCTCTTCTTTTCATTTTCCCCAGTTGTGCCTTTCTATCATGGTGTCTCTTGTAAAAAGAAGCTTCTTTAATGAAGAGTGAGAGTTATACCTATCTGTGAGAATAATGGGAAATATTTAGAATGCAGTTAGAAATTATACTAGTTTAGAAAGTGACAGTAGTAAGTGCTCCTCTAGCCTCCGTAACCTCACCGGCCATGAGTAGTGGGCCAGGTTTACACTATCTGGCATGAATTTTCTCCAATTGAGTGGGAATTAAGTAAAATTTTGGCTGTTGGTTACACCTAGGATATGTGACACTATCATACCTTATGGGGTATCTTGCTATTCTGATCACTGGGCCTATAGATGGATAAGGTAATTGATTGCTTTTTTTTCCATGGCAGCTTGGCTAGATCCTTCTGGTACTATGTAAGATAGTCATCAGGGAGGAGGCTTCCAGGTCAGTTACAGCTCGCATCACCCAAGTCCTCTGTCCAAAGAGTATGGTGTCTTCAGCAGTAGGATCTTATCTTCAAATTCTTGGAAACAAAATAGGGCAACATCATTCATATATATATATATATATATATATATATATATATATATATATATATATATATGAAGGTCTCTTAGGATCCTTTGACCAACAAGTTAAAGGAGTTTTTCCATGCCCGGTACTGGCAAATATTGCATATTCCCTCTTATTTATAGATCTTACCTTTGCATCTTTAGATGCAAGTACATCACCTGAAGTAAAATCATGAAAATAAAAAGGGAACATGTGGTGAGTTGGGGAGAAGAAGCCATTCTAAGGAGTGAAATGGGAGGACACAGTGCTCTAAGGTAGATACTGGGGAAAATGTTATAGTGCAAACACAGGCAGAGAAGGTGGGAGGAGGAATAAATAACACTAAGAATATATGGAAACATGTTAATTTATGTTAAAACATGTTAATATATGTGATCAGATGCTAGGCATAGTGCAGCAACAAGACAAGGAATGAATGATCCCCCAAAGGTTGAGCATCAGAGAACTTCACAAACTATTTGTTCTTTAATGTGAGTTAAGATTTATGTGGAAAGACGCTTTGTACATACTTAAAAGTTAAGAAATGGTGAGTTTAATAAGATGTAAGTTAATAGATGCAGGAGAATTAATATGGAGCTATTCCTACTACAATATTTTCATCACAGATGCGACTCTTATAACAATAGTAACATTTATTTTGAATTCACATTTAAAAATTTGAAACCATATATATGTATATTACTATATATATATACAATTATATATTACTATATATTTAATTACTATATTTATAGTAACTCCTTGCATGAATGTTATATTACATTATTTCTACCCCTTCTTCTATTCTAGTAAACTCTTTCCCTGCCCTCACTGCCTCTCAAATTCATGACCTTTTCTATAATTATTATTGTTAGACTCACACACACACACACACACACACACACACACACACACACAAAGAGAGAGAGAATTTGCTGAGTCAATTTGTACTATATACGTGTGTGCTTAGAGTTAACCACTTGGGACTGGATAAGCTCCAGAGAAAACTGACTGTTTACTATCACCTTTATTTCATCTCAGTGATACTGATTTTGGATTCCTGTCAGAACTATGAAAAAAAAATAAATTCCTCTCTTAAGCTATGAGTTTCTCAATATTTATCATAGTACAAACAAGGAACTAATACAGTTCCTATAATTGTTTTTGAACAAAATGCTATTAAAAAAAAACATGAAGTGAGGCCATTGAATTGATCCCTTCCATTCCTCCATATACTGGTTTTATGGTGGATCACAAAAAGGGATTGCATGGATTATAAAATATTACAATCAGTTGATTTCAATTCTCTCTGGGCTGGCTGTAAGTCTCTAACTTACTACTCTAAAGTTAATGGTATATGTGCAAATTGTGTGTCGCTACATATGTACTGCTTTTCTTATTTGTCCTGTTGGGTCAACATAACACAGTAGGGTGCATAGATGATGAAACATATGCACAGCACAAAGCTGCTATTGCCAACAAAGTCATTTCTGTGTACACATGCTTAGTAATGAGCATTTCCTCTCATTTGTTTGAGAAGAGTAATAGAGACACTCCTTTAGCCCTTGGGCATATTTTCTCAGCCAACTAATCAAATCCTACTCGTCTCTCCTAGCTGTTTAATTATTTTTATTGCTGGCTTTACTCCTCTCTCCAATTTATTTTTTGTCCATTTAAAATAGGAAAATTAACCAGTGAATTTAGCCTGCATTAGTGTTTGCCAGCACCATACAGATGAAGCACCTAGCTTGGCCAATATCACTGAGAAGTTCTTTATTTTACTTTGTTTGATCTGTAATAGGACGTGAGCTTTAAATAATCATAATAACAGACACATTGCCAGACATGCTGTCCTTTAAAGTGGTTACATCAGCCGAAATGCTTACTCTGATGATACTGCACTGCTCACAGCAGTTTTCTATTTCTTTACAGCAATTTCCTTAAGAGCCAGTTTCCAGGTTGAATAACAAAATGAGGCTCTCCCTAATGACAAACCATTATTCATGTCAATATGGACAACAACAATAGAGTCCAAATTTGTCAATTATGAATATTTGTCCTTTTATAATAAATTAATCTGACTCTAGGGATTTATATTTGTCACACAGGCAAACATTTTAAATAAGTCTTTCATCTTAAAATGATCTAATCTTCCTTCTGGTAATAAAGAAGCAGAAGTTGTACTAGTTTTTCTGACCCAGATATTGTTGAATGTTTTTAATGCCAGCACTGATGAGACTAAGACAGAAGGATTGCTGTGGGTGTACATTCGTCAAGGACTACAAATTGAGTTTGAGAGCATCATGCACTATAGCGTATGTTCTCTCTCTCTCTCTCTCTCTCTCTCTCTCTCTCTCTATATATATATATATATATATATATATATATATATATGTGTGTGTGTGTGTGTGTGTGTGTGTGTAGATATAGATTGATAGATACATACATACATAAATACATACATAGAGATAGATAGATATAACTCAGTATTCTTTAAACAATGGTCTTATTCAAAATAAAATGAACAACAATAACTGAAATAATAATAATAAGTGATAGTAATAATATGAGTATACTTCTGTTCTTCTGTCATCTCTACAATTGACCCCAGCTATATGGACACCAGATACACATGATATTGTAACCATCTGTTAAATGGTTATGAAGTTCCTACAGCTAAATTTGCTGAAACTAGTGTTGAGAACAAGGGGGTGAAGTGTATATGAGTAAGGGACATTGATGAAGAAAGACATTGGCATCATGCACTATAGCGTATGTTCTCTCTCTCTCTCTCTCTCTCTCTATATATATATATATATATATGTGTGTGTGTGTGTGTGTGTGTGTAGATATAGATTGATAGATACATACATACATAAATACATACATAGAGATAGATAGATATAACTCAGTATTCTTTAAACAATGGTCTTATTCAAAATAAAATGAACAACAATAACTGAAATAATAATAATAAGTGATAGTAATAATATGAGTATACTTCTGTTCTTCTGTCATCTCTACAATTGACCCCAGCTATATGGACACCAGATACACATGATATTGTAACCATCTGTTAAATGGTTATGAAGTTCCTACAGCTAAATTTGCTGAAACTAGTGTTGAGAACAAGGGGGTGAAGTGTATATGAGTAAGGGACATTGATGAAGAAAGACATTGATTTTGAGCCTGATACAGTGCCTAGCAAGCTATATGCAATACACATGCTTGGAGAACACATTAGGCAAAGGAGCAAACAAAACCCTCCAGAAGCAGCACAATTAGATGAGAATTATATATAATCTGAGTATCAGCAAATCACATCAGGTCTACCACAGTGGGAAAAAATGTGGAACCTTTTTTGAATAAGAAAACAAACATTTGAAAATGTATTTTCATGATCCCATTTATACATTCAATGAGTAACTTGGACTTTGAAATAGAGAAGTTGCATCATAGAACAATAAAGGGAATGTAAACATGGACTAGGGATCCCTGCAATACTGAGGATGACATTGATAGACACTTTGACTCTATGTCATTGGTCATAGGCACAGGTGTGCAGTGTTACTGGTAAATCAGATGTTTGATATGAAGGAGACAAGATTATCTCTAGGACTTATTCTTGAAGGACTGGGTGAGAAGAGTGTTGTATTATTGGCCATGTAAAACTGGAGCAGGTTTCCTGTTTGTCTTCAGAGAGATCAGATTCAGCAATGCTGCTTTGGAAATAGGAAACAAATCCTGACATAAATGTTCAAGGACGAATGATCAGAAAACAGCTGTACATTCAGGATTGCAGTTAGAGATCATTGCTGTGAGTATAAGTTTAAGAACCACTAGCAAATGTTGCTATAAAAAAAGACACAGGGTGGAGTGAAATTGCCTAGGTAATGACGCAAAGAAGGCAAAGTGTACAAGAGTGAGGAAACAGACGTCGTAGTCTGCAGAAGAAAGAATAATGAGGGTAGGTAATCGTTGAGGAAGACAGAATGACTGACACAAGGATAGGGGGTTAGGAGATTAATAAGAAATAAGTATTAAGGAACAGTGAAATTAATAGAACAATGTTAATATTCAAGTGATACAGAATTTTATTATTTCTTTTTAGATGCTTGTTTTCAAATGAGAGAGAGAAAGAAGGGGTATGGATGTGGGTGGCAGTGGAGATGGCAAGGATCTGGGAGCAGTTGGAGGAAGGGAAACTGTAATCAGAAAATACTGTACGAAAAAATCTATTTTCAATAAAAAAAAAAAGAATTGACAATGGGCTTGAGATTGAAAGCAACAATATAGTCTCCTTAAAAAAAAAGTTCAAATCTTGTGGGCCTGAAAATGAGAAACATAAATTCTGAAGTAATGACAATTGAGCAGTTAAGTTGGGTAAATCACAGATACATATGTTAGTTATAACACTATATTATATAGAAAAATAGCGCAGCTGAAGAGAAGAAACTGGGAAAATCAAATGAAACTTAGATTAGTAGTAAAGAAAAGAAACATGCCACATAGTAAGCTGCCTCTTATCCCCATGCATTTCCTCTGGAACCAGAACCATCCTTACAACTGCTGTGGATGTGGGCAAGCCTGAAGGCAGTGATGAATTGAAACCATGCAGATTACAGCACCTGACAGGCGCAACAGCGGCAAAAAACATACACTTGTCTTTTCTGGCAAATAGCGGAACTGACATTTATAAAAAGACATCCCGGGCGGTGGTGGCGCACGCCTTTAATCCCAGCACTCGGGAGGCAGAGCCAGGCGGATCTCTGTGAGTTCGAGGCCAGCCTGGGCTACCAAGTGAGTTCCAGGAAAGGCGAACAGCTACACAGAGAAACCCTGTCTCGAAAAACCAAAAAAAAAAAAAAAAAAAAAAAAAAAAGGACATGTGCGAACTAAACCCTACTGTTTGTGTAGGCCCCTTCCTGGGCCCTGCAACCTATGAGACAACAAAGAAAAGCCTACTTGTGGTGGTCTGGAACTCAGATTTTAGCTGAGACACTGTCCGTGGGTTGGTAGTCATATACATAGGTGTCTGAGGTGACATAAGCAAGAAAAACAGAAAACTGCTGGATAACCTCACTTTTACGTAAAATCTACAGTAGGTCAGAGCCAGAAGTGCTGTGTAATATAGTGACCTGAAGCACGGTTGGAGGAGGGGACCTGCTGATCAGAGCGTCTGACTTACATAGCTGGAATAACTTCTAGTTACTTTGTCACAGCTTTACCCATTATTAACTAACAAGGTATCACAAATTTCAAAACTGCTCAAAAGAGGATTCTAAATGTTCTTACCATAAAAATGGATGTGAGGCAAGGAGAATGCTAGTTGCTTGAGTCAATCCTTCCACAGCACGTTTTAATGACTTAATTTTTAACACTAATGTCACAATAACCACGGTTGGAAGCAGCTGGCCTGTTAGCTAAAGAAGGTCGTTCTGGAGTCATCTTCTGCCAACACAAAACAACATAGCCTTAAAATCATCAGTGAATCCACAGGACCTAATAGCAGACTCTCCAAAAGTGCACTGAAGTCTCCCATAGACTGGAGATCTACAGACCAGTGCAGGCAGATGAAAATGTAGCACACACAGAAAGTGACACTTACCATGGAAACCCAATCAGCATTTTTGATTGAAAGAAAAAAAGTGAAAACACTCCTCTAGACATCAGGAATGAGGAAAGTAACAGTGAAGCAGGTATCATCAGTGAGTTCAAGTTTTCTGTTTCTTGCCTATTCTGGATGAGGATAGGATTATTTATAATTATTGGGCAATTATAAACTGTTTAGAAAACATTGAAAAATTAATTAAATATCTAAAATTTTAAGTGCTGTATAAAACTAACATTTTCTTTATAATTTGAGAATAAATAGAATGAAATATAACTAAAACATTAAAAAAAACTTCATATATCCATACTTAAGCAACAAACAAAAAGTAGGAAAATATGAATAGCAAAAATAAACACAGTCTACGGTTTGGGTGAATATTGTCACTCCATATGGAGTGGTGTGTGTGTGTGTGTGTGTGTGTGTGTGTGTGTGTGTGTGTGTACACACATATATATCTTGGGTGAATGACTGACTCAATACTTGGTCATCACAGGCTCTTGGAAGGGCATGATGATCATTTCCTCTGTTCTTACACCGTTCTGTCTCTGCCTCCCTTCTACACTCCTTGTGGCAGGGTCCTGTACTGTTTTTCCCTTTGGGGGAGGGGGCCAAGTAGGCACAGAGTCAAGCCGTACAGACGCCAAGAGAATGTTGAAACAATAAGCTCAGGAAAGGCAAGCCTTATATACCCTCCACCCCACCCTGGGGGAAGGTCTGATGAATATGCATCTGCTGGTGTGACATGGCTGCCTCTCATTAGTCCAGGTCATCTCCAGATCATGTCTCAGCTGCTGTTGCTAAGGCCCTTAGGCAGACCCAGGTCGGCTCTCAGAAAGTATCTTTTTTATTGGGTTGGGCCAGCTGGCCCTCAAGCCTGTTAGGGATGAGTCATCCCACAACTCCCAACTTTGTTTTATAGTATGAAAGTTACAGAACACTATTTCTGCTTTATTCTAAATTTGAGGGTCAAGATCTGGCTTCTATTCTATGAGCCCATCCTTACTTAGTAAATGTTTAGATTTACACAGTAAATTTTGTCCTAAGAATTTTGGTCCAGATTTGAGTTTGAGTTATGTTAGTCTATTTGCTGTTAGTATAAGAGCATACCACTGGGTGAGTAATTTATAAAGTAGGGTAATCATTTTGATCAAAGTCATAAAACACAGGAAGCTTCAGGCAGTGTCTGAAGCAATGGCTTTGACTTTGACCACAATATTACCATTCTAACATGAGAAAAGCCAGAAAAAACAGAAGCACAATTCATTTTTTATAAACTACCACAGTTGTAAGAATAAATACATTTCTAGAATATTAACTGTAATAATTCATGAGGGTTGAACCCCTATGATCCAAATAACCTTCCATGTTATTGCATTGGGAAATGAGTTTTCAACATACACACAAACACACACACACACACACACACACACACACACACACACACACACTAACACACACATACTTTCAAATCAGAGGAAAATATATTTAAAAATTGATTTAATTTTTATCATTTATTCATCCTCACTCTTTCTTCCCTCCCTCCTTCCCCCTCTTTTTCTGTCTTCCTTAGTCTCTCCTTCCATGAATTCCTAGTTACCAACACCCTCTATCATTACTTTCTCTACCTATCTCCCCTTTCCTGCTCTTTCTCCTTCTTATGAAAGACAATTATAGAAATGACATTTCACTCACAGTTACCTGTCTCAGTCATGGGTTCTGGGATTACATCTATATGCTACCAAGTCCAACATTTGGCACAATTTTCTCATTTACTGAGCATAAACTAAATCGTTATAATTTGCCATTTTTATTGCCCTGTTTCTTAATGGTAAATGACTAATTGAACTATTTTGTGAAAAACAGTGCAAGTTTCAGGTAGATAAGAATGTAAACTGAAAGTTCTGGTGATGAGATTTACCCACAGAAAAATACCTATATGTAACCTGAACTATAAGCAAAATCATAGGGTCTTAGATGTGGTATGAAAACCACATGTATATCTGTACTGTGTTTTTAATATGTGGTTTTTATAGGTACTGCTTGTGTGGGCATGTGTGTATGTATGTTTGTCTGTGTATGTGGTGTGTGTATATTTGTATGTAGCTGAGTTCACCTGCTCATGCACATGTGATGGTTAGAGGATGAAATAGGGAGACTTTCTTTGTATCTAGTCACATTTTGGTTTTTACACGGTATATAACCACACCCGATACTCATAAATTTGTCTAGACTGGCTAGCTAATGAACTTCACGAATCCATCTCTCTTTGTCTTCCCTTCCAACAGGAAGGTTATAGACGTGAACTGTAACCCATATTTTACTTGGGTGGCCGCACCTGAACTGAGGTCATGATGTTTGCACAGCCAGCACGTTATAGAATTATAAAGTGATTCATCTCTCCAGCTTCAATGCGATAGTTTTGAAACAATTAAAGTTTATAGTGGCAGTTTTATTGAGATGTAATTCATATACTGTGAAACTGCACCTTAAGTCAGCATCCCAGCTCAGTCTTAGACTTCAATCGCAGTCATCTTGTATCTATTCTTGTATGCTATACCCTTCCTCCGCATATGGTGAGCTAAAATCTGCTCCATATTTACAAGTCTCCTACTCAAGTACAGTAGATTATGAAAGCATCCAGCATGTGACATCAGTATGTGGTTCAGCTACATATTATTTTCATGACTTTGCAATGTGAATGAGTACTGTCTCTGTCTTTTATAACATTCTGTTATATGTGTATATGTTTTAATGTATTCAGTAATCTATTGATATTTGGGTGATTTCCAACTTAAGCTTAAACATTTGGGAAGAAATATTTTGTACAGTGTATGTATTTATTATTATTCTTGTATTCTACCTGATGATAGAATGGTAGAATATACAGACTTGATCTCTTTGAAGCAATAAAAAACTAGGAAAACCTCAAATTTCCACTTATATCTTTAAAATCTGAATGGAAACTGAAAATTTTTAAAACACACAATGTATCCAGTGTTCACTTTTGAAAATGTTCGAAGTACCTCTCCATCTGAGAGAATCATAGAGCATAAGTCACAGGTTTACTTACAGATCACACTTTGGAAAAAATGAAAATAATAAAAATATCTTATTGATTGAAGGTAAACATTGAAATTCTTAGTTGGCCCATGTTATTTTTCCTACCATCTTAAAATCAAGAACACATACCCTTAACCAACTTTGCTGTTACCCACTGCCTAGAATTGTGTTCTTTGCAGTACCTGGAAATCTAGCTTTTGCATCATTTCCCTTTCAGTGAACCCACTAAAAGACAAAAACAAATAAATAAACTGACATGGGGAGGAGGATAATAAGCATCCCCCTTCTGAGGTGTGTTAACAGACTCATTAACATAACCTGTATGCCTAATCTATTTCCCTCTACACACACACACACACACACACACACACACACACACACACACACACTCCTTTTGGACATGCAAACAATTTTTAAACAAGTAAAAGTGTGCACAATTTAGACAACAGACATGGTCCTTTAAAAATAAAGGTAGATAGAAGACTGTAGTATCTAGAAATGTATGCAGTTTGAAAGAAAAAAAAGAACACTTTTATAAGGTAGCAGAAGAATGCACTTAATTATATATAGCTGAATTCTTAATATGGAAAATTCCTACAATAGAATATTCTCCTGGAAGGAATAAAAACAAGTGACCTTTCTTAAAGTTATGTTTGTCCCTTGACAATTGCCATCATAGTTCTTTCATAAAAATATTCTAAATTATGGGAAAATAGCCATAAAAATTACAGAATAGCAGCAGCATATGCATATTAAAATGTTTCTATTTTTATTTGAAACACCATTTTAATAATTTCGTATTCTTAATAAAGCTGAACTAACTCTATGTCAGCAAATGCACTCCACTTCACATCAATAAGCCCTCAAGGGGGACATGAAATTCGACAGTGATATAAGTAGCAAGCCACTATCTCTTTCTAGCATGTCTGTTCTAGAGTATTAATCGCAGTGCTGATATTTAACGGGTTGCAATGAACATTCCCATTGGTATTCTATGGCAATTTAATCACAATCCCAGTCATCAGTAAGTGTTACCCTGTGGATAATATCATTCATAATAAGGCTGATATTATGATACACTTGGGGGCTGACAGCTTTGTCTTCATTAGCTGACTTATGCAATGACTTGTACGATTAAATGTCACCAGTGACCTCCTAATTGCCAAAGCCATTGGCCTCTTTAGATTCCTCATGTCAATCCTTCTTTCCCCAATATTTGACTCTGTTAAACACCACATTCTTATTACACTGTTTTCTCTCTCTCTTTTTTACTATAGTAGTTTGGGGTTTGTACTTTTGTTATTCCAAAATGTCCATCTTTGGTTTCCTTTAAGAATTTTATTTTTTCTTTATTATTAAATTAAGGCATCCCATGATTTCTTTGATGGAGATTTAAATTTTGTTAACAGCAACATGTACATTATATATAATTACATGATACCTTATACACAATGTACAATGTTCACATCATCTTTTTTTTAAACACTCACAGTGAGAACCTTTCCTCTTCAGTAGATTTACTCTGCTTCCAAGAGCTGACTCTTTTTTCCCATGTTCAAAGTAGTATTTTCAAACATCTGATAAAGCTAGTTGGGTCCTAAGGGAGAATGTAGAATAAATAAAAAAGTAGCTGTGGTGACAGAGAATTCTTCAGTTCCTTCTTATTCTATATTTCAGGTCCAGTACAATAACTAAGGTGGGTACATTGTAGCACAAAGATTTCAAGAAATATCAGTCAAACTCACTTTATATTGAGTCATAATTTAACTGTATTTCTCTGTCCCAAAAAAAATGTGATCACTTGATCAAAAAAATGCCAGGATATGCTTAGTTAAAATATAATCAATTCCTTTTACATTATCAAAATGGTTCTCTATCAAGAACTTTGAGGAGTCTGGGAACATAACAAGCTAATAATTTAATTGTAGAGGTTGGTGGATCCTTGAAGAAGTGATGAGACTTCTGAGGCAGGACAGAAGACATGGTGTTACTCAGAGCAATTGTAAAAGCTGACTATGAAAATTTATCCATAGTCCCTAAGCTCCGAATTCTGTAGTCATGTGAAAAGGGTTTGGAGAATATCGACAGATGTGGTGGGTTGTGTTAAAAGAGAATTCAAATCTCTTTAAAATTCAAATCTCTGAAATAATCTTTCACCAGTGGAAAGCCTCATCTTCATGGTACTAGGCAGTCAACAAACTCAGTTTTTTTCTCTGTTACAAGAGTGCAGGGATATGGAGAGGACACAGTCTCTAAGCTCATTCAGTATCTAAAGTTCTTTGAATATCAGTGTGAATCAACTAGAGATGGTTATTGTCCATGATGTATAGAAGGTGATACTATGACACTAGTCTTTGACAAAGAAATTTCATTGTAAAATTCATTGTAAACAAGGAGTTCAGAGACACACGTATCTGTCTCTCAGTCTAGCAGCTCATTGAAGAGGGGTTTAAGGGCTTTTAGATGTTGAAAGTTTGAAAGTATTTTTGTCTTCATTGGGCAGAGTTTAGTCTTTCGAGATCTTCACTATTTTAGTCCTATGCTTGATTTTATAGTTAGTACCCTTGGCTAATGACTATAGCCCATCTACCCCCCAGTTACGAATCCTACAGATTTAAGCCTTTTCTTCTTTCCATCTTAGGGCCATCAATAGGTCACATTTTGAATCATCTCACAAGACAGCATGCCATCTACACCTCAGGTGAAAAAGAGGTTACTTTTAAATTCCTACATTACAGAAAATGCTTAGCTCCATTCTGATTTAGATGTAACAGGGGAGTGTAGAGGCTCAACAGAGTCAGGGAAATAAAGAAGACGAAGTCTTAGTCACTGAAAATGAAATTAGGACATCTTTGGTTGTTAAAAATTGTCAACACTGTGTCTGTCTTCCATGAGTTTAAGGAGATGAAATCCCATTTGGCTGGTGATTGCATTTTGGCTCTTTCAGGTTCTTGACAGAAGCTTCTAAGTTGTAAGAAATACATTTTACAATGATAAGCCTGTTTTAGTAAATCTCAGCATAAATGGAATCAGTATCGCCGTGGTTTCCCATCCACTCCTGTTAGGTGCAGAAATATGACATATCTATGATAACTTCATCCCAAAAATGTCTACCCCTTATTTCCATGCTTTCTTGACTCTGAAGAATGAGTCCCCCAATTCTTTTGCATTTAATGTACCCAGATATTTTTCAGTGAACAAATAGAATACCACATTGAAGAATGAGTGTCCTATAGTTAATGTCTGTGATATCTTCAGCAATAGTTTCTAAACCTATAATTATAATAAGTCAATAAAAATAGCCTCCAAAAATTATTTAGAGACCTATGGAGCCTTCATGACATTAACTTATAGGGAAATATTCCATGCCTTATACCATTATTTTAATTAAGTAACCCATGTCTTGCAAAAGCAAAGTTCTCCACTCATATAGGATAATTCCATTTCAACTATTTTAAAGTGACTTTTTTAAAATTAGTTTACCCATCTCCCACAACACCTATAGGTACAGGCATCACCCACACCAGTTGGATAAATAGGTGAGTGACTGGTCCCTCAGCTGAACTGCCCCAGCTTCCAGGTCCTAAGCCTTAGGGTATATCCAATGTCCCTCCCCCTCCTATCTCAGCCCCTGCAGGGCAGCTAGGCCCTTCCTCAACTCTTAAGGAATCCCACTGCTCTGGTGCAGACCCCAGCAGCAGGCTAGCAAGTGAGAGATATGTGGACAGGCTGCACCTCTGCCACCCATTGGACTCTGTTCCCACAAGACCCACTACACTCCCAAATCACACCTACCCTAGCATCCTCCCTGTGGACAGCCCTCTCTGGCAATATCAGCAGACCTTATAGGCACAAGAATTAACCACACCAATTGGAAGTATAGCAGCACCTATAGGCACAAGCACCAACTACTCCAGTTGGAAAAAGAGATGGGTAAAGGCCAGTGCAAGAATAACATAAAGGGCAAGATGGCAACACTTGAACCCAGTAGTCCTAAAACGGCAAGACTTGAACATCCCAATGCAGATGGAACAGAAGAAAATGACCTTAAAAATAACTTTATGAAGATGATAGAGGCCCTTAAAGAGGAAATGAAAAATTTCATTTAAGAAATCGAGGGAAAGGCAATCATAAAAAGGAGGATATCAATAAATCCATTAAAGAAAGACAAGAAAAAAAACAATCAAACAGGTGAAGGAAAAGTTCAAGACTTGAAAATTGAATTAGAAAATAAAACACAAACCAAGAGAATTCTGGAAATGAAAAATCTGGGTAAGCAAACAGGAACTAGAGATGTAAGCATCTCTAGCAAAATACTAGAGATAGAAGAGAGAATCTCATGTGTTGAAGATATGATAAATAAAATAAATTCATCAGTCAAAGAAAATGTTAAATCCAAAAAAATCCTTAACACAAAATGTCCAGGAAATCTGAGACACCATGAAAAGTCTAAACCTAAGAATAGTAGGGATAGAAGAAGAAGAATTCCATCTCAAAGGCACAGAAAATATATTCAACAAAAAAATAGAAGAAAACTTTCCCAACCTGATAAAGGACATGCCTATGAAGGTACAAGAAACTTATACAACACCAAATAGACTGTACCAGTAAAAAAGAATAGCCCCCTTGCCACATAATAATCAAAACACTAAACACACAGAATAAAGGAAAAAGGCCAAGTGACGTATAAAGGCAGACCTATCAGAATTACATCAAACTTCTCAATGGAGACCCTAAAAGCCAGAAGATCCTGAGGTTAGCTGCACTCATGAAAACACAGGCAATAGATAATCTTACATCAGCAAATCCCAAAGAAGGGAAATACATACACATTACCATCACTACCACCAAAACTAAAACATAACAGGATTTAACAATCATTGGTCATTAATATCCCTTAACATCAAGAAACTCAATTCACTCACACAAAGACAAAGGCTAACAGAATGAATACAAAAACAGGAATTCATCTGCTGCATGAAAGAAACACACCTCAACTTCAAAGAAAGACTACCTCAGAGTAAAGGATTAGAAAAAAATTTCGCATCAAATGAACCTAAGAAACAAGCTGGTGTATCTATTCTAATATCTAACAAAATAGACTACAAACTAAAATTAATCAAAAGAGATGGAGAAAGACATTTCATCTTCATCGAAGGAAAAATCCAGGAAAATGAAGTCTCAATTCTGAAGGCTTGTGCCCCAAATATAAGGGCACCCACATTTCTAAAAGAAACATTAATAAAGTTATTTCACACATCAAACTCCACACATTAATAGTGGGAGACTTTACACCTCACTCTCATCAGTGGACTCGTCTACCAGACAGAAAGTTAACCGAGAAATAAGGAAAGTAATAGATGTTATGACTCAAATGGACATAACAGGCATTTGTTCTACAGGACATTTCACTCAAACACAAGAAAAATATACCTTCTCCTCAGCACCTCACAGATGTTCTCTAAAATTGACCATATAGTCAGAAAGCAATTATCAACAGATACCAAAATATTGGAATAACCCCTGTATCTTATCAGATCATCATGGGTTAAAGTTAGAATTCGACAACAAAACAAACTGCAGAAAGCCTACAAACTCATGGAAACTGAACAACTCGCAACTGAATTAGCACTGGGTCAAGGAAGAAATAAGAAAGAAAATAAGGACTTCCAAGATTTCAATGAAAATAAATGCACAAAATACTCAAACTTATGGGACACTGTGAAAGTAGTGCTAAAGGGAAATTTCATAACACTAAGTCCCTAAGTGAAGAATTTGGAGAAATCTCACACTAGCATCTTTTTTTTTTTTCATTTTTCTTTATTAAGAAATTTTCTACTCACTCCACATACCACCCACAGGTCCCCCCTCTTCCCTCCCCCCATCTTCCAGCCCTCTCTCCCAAGCCACCCCGCATCTCCACATCCCCAAATCAAGGTCTTCCGTGAGGAGTCAACAGAGCCCAGCACATTGAGTCTAGGCAGGTCCAAGCCCCTTCCCACTGTACCAAGGCTGTGCAAGGCATCACATCACAGACACCGGATTCCCAGAAGCCTGCCCGTGCACCAGGGACAGATCCCAATCCCCCTTCCTGGGTGCCCCTCAAATAGTTTGAGCCAAACAACCGTCTTCCGTATCCAGAGGGCCTAGTCTAGTCCCATGGGGGCTCCACAGCCACCAGTCCACAGTTTATGGCCTTCCACTAGTGTGGCCTTTCATCTGTGTACCTCCTGTCATCATGATATCAATGTCCCCCACCTTCAGAATCCCTCCTATCTCTCATCAATTGGATTCCCGGAGCTCAGCCTGGTGCCTGGCCATGGATCTCTGCATCTGCCTCCATCAGTCCCTGAACAAAGACTCTATGATGACAGCTAGGTTATTTGCTAGACCAGTCACCAGAGTAGGACAGTCCAGGCACCCTCTGGACCACTGCCAGCAGACCAAGGTGGGGTCATTCTTATGGATTCCTGAAAGCTTCCCCAGCACCCTGCCTCTTCCTATTCCCATGATGTCCTCATCTATCATGGAATCTTCCTCCCTGCCCTCCCACCCTGTCCCTGTTCCAGTTTGACCCTCCCATTTCCCTATGTTCTCATCCCCCACTCCTCACCTTCTGCTACCCCCACACACCCAGTCTGCTCATGTAGATCTCATCCACTTCTCCTTTGCAGGGCCTTCCATGTCACACTTGCATCTTATCAGCACACTTGATAGCTCTAGAAAACAAAACAAACAAACAAAGAAATAAAAAAACAAAACTCAGCCAGGAGGAATAGCTGGCAGGAAATAATTGAACTCAGGGCTGAAATGAACAAAACAGAAACAAAGAGAACAATACAAATAGTCAACGAAACAAAGAGTTAGTTCATTGAAAAAAGTCAACAGGAGAGAGAAATCCTTACCCAAACTAACCAAAAGGCAGAAAGAGAATATCCAAATTAACAAAATCAGAACGGAAAAGGATGACATAACAACAGACAATGAGGAAACACAGAGAATCCTTAGTTCAGACTTCAAAAAACTGTACCCCACAATATTGGAAAATCTAAAAGAAATGGGCAATTTTCTTGATAGGTACCACATACCAAAATTAAATCAAGACTAAATAAATATTAAAATAGGCCTATAACCCCGAAGGAAATAGAAGTAGTCATTCAAAGTCTTCCAACCAAATCAAGCACAGGGCCAGATAGTTTCAATGCAGTATTCTACCAGAGTTTTAGAGAAGAGCTAATAACAATATTCTTCAAATAGTTCCACACAATGGAAATGGAAGGAACATTGCTAAATTTGTTTTATGAAGCTACAGTTACTGTGATACCAAAGCACACAAAGATGCAACAAAGAAAGAGGATTATAGACCAGTCTCCCTCTTGAACATTTATTCAAAAATGCTCAATAAAATGCTGGCAAAACGAATCCAAGAGCACATCAAAAAACACCCACAATGATCAGAAAGGCTTCATTCCAGAGATGCAGGGATGGTTCAATACATAAATACCAAACTGAAAGAAAAAAAATCACATGATCATCTTATTAGATGCTGAAACATCTCTTAACAATATCCAGCAGTCTTTCTTGCTAAAAGTTCTGGAGATATCGGGGATAAAAGGAACATACCTAAACGTAATAAAAGTATTATACAGCAAGCAGATAGCTATCATCAAATTAAATAGAGAGTATTTCAGTACAAGTCCACAAAAATTAGGGACAAGACAAGGCTGTCCACTCTCTCCATATCTATGTTATATAGTATTCAAAGTTCTAGCTAGAGCAATAAGACAACAAAAAGAGATAAATGGGATACAAGTCGGAAAGGGAGAAATCAAACTTTTCCTATTTGCAGACAATATAATTGTACACGTACATGATGCAAAAATTCTACAATGGAACTCCTATAGCTGATAAATCTTTCATTAATGTGGCAGGATACAAGATTAATTCCAAAAAAAAAAAAATCAGTAGCCCTCCTATACACAAATGATAAATAGGCTCAGAAACAAATCGGAGAAACATCTTTACAATAGCCACAAATAATATAAAATATCTTCAGTTAACTCTAACCAAACAAGTGAAATATCTACATGACAAGAACTTTAAGTCTTTAAAGAAAGAAATTGAAGAAGATATAAGAATATGGAAAGATCTCCCATGTTCTTAGATAGGAACAATTAACATAGTAAAAAATAAATAGCAATCTTACCTAAAACAATCCACAGATTCAACATAATCCCTATCAATATTCCAACACAATTCTTCACAGACCAGAAAGAAAAATACACAACTTCATATGAAAAAATAAAAAAAAAATCCAAGATAGTTAAAACAATCCTGCACAATAAGGGAATTTTTGGAGGTATCTCCATCCCTGACTTTAAGCTCTACTATAGAGCTATAGTAATAAAAACACCTTGGTATTGGCAATAAAACAGACAGGTGGATCAATGAAATGGAATTGAAGATTCTGACATAAATCCAACACCTATGAACACCTGATTTTTGATAAAGAAGCCAAAATTATACAGTGGAAGAAAGAAAGCATCTTGAACACATGGTGCTAGCATAACTGGATGTCTACATGTAAAAGAATGCAAATAGATCTGTATCTATCTACATGCACAAAACTCAAGTCCAAGTGGATCAAAGACTTCAAAATAAATCATTATGCTGAACCTTATAGAAGAGAAAGTGGAAACTAGCCTTACACACATTGGGACAGTAGAGTACTTCCTGAATATAACACCTATCACATAGACATTGAGATTGACATCTAATAAATAGGACCTCCTGAAACTGAGAAGCTTCTGTAACGCAAAAAACATTGTCAATAAGACAAAATGGCAGTCTGCAGAATGGGAAAAGATCTTTGCCAACCTCATATCTCAAAGGGCTGATCTCCAAAATATGTAAAGAACTCAAGAAACTAGATATCAAAATACAAAACAACCCAATTAAAAATGATGTACAAATCTAAACAGAATTCTCAACAGAAGAATCACAAATAATCAAAAGACATTTAAGGAATTGCTCAACATGCTTAGTCAGTAGAGAAATGCAAATTAAAATGATTCTGAGATACCATCTTAAACCTGTCAGAATGGCTTAGATCAAAAGCACTGATGACAGCTTATGTTGGAGAGCATGTGTAGTAAGGGGACACTCCTCTACTGTTGGTGGGAGTGCATACTGGTAGAGTCACTTTAGAAATCAATATGGCCGTTTCTTAGAAAACTGGGAATCAATCTACATCAAAACACAGCTATATCAATCTTGGGTATATACCCAAAGTATGCTCGGTCATGCCACAATGACACTTGCTCAGCTATGTTCATAGTGTCATTATTCATAATAGCTAGAACCTGGAAACGACCTAGATGCCCCTCAACCAGAGAATGGATAAAGAAATGGATAAAGAAAATGTGGTACATTACACAATGAAGTACTACTTAGCTGTAAAAAATAATGACCTTATGAAATTTGCAAGCAAATGGATGGAACTAGAAAAAGTCATTTTTGAATAAGGTAATCCAGACCCAGAAAGACCAACATGATATGTTCTCACTATAAATCAATATTAGGAGTAGAGTATGGGATAACCAGCTTACAATCCACAGGTCAAGAGAGGCTAGAAAACAAAGAGGGCCCAAAGAGGGATGCATGAACCTCCATAGGAAGGTAAAATAGAAGATATCTCCTAAGCAAACTGGGGGCAGGGTTGGGTGGATGGGGATATGGTAACTTAGGGATGTGGTTGGTATTGCTACGCTCCAGCAGTGGGTTGGAGGTGGGATGGAGCAGAAAAGTTAAGAAAGAGATGTTAATAAAGAGTTAAGAAAGGGGGAATTTTGGTGATAGGAAGAAAGCCAGCAACAGGAAAACCCCCAAGAATTCACAAGGATGACCCCCACTAAGAGCCCCCTATAAATAGTTCAGAGGGGACCCGAACTGGCCATCTACTGTAATCAGATGGGTGACTACCCTAATTGTCATCAGAGTCTTCAAGCAATAACTGATGGAAGCAGAGACAGAGATCCACAGCCAAGCAATGGTCCAAGCTCCAGGAGTTATCCTAAAGAAATGGAGGAAGGTTTATATACACCAAGGAGGCCAGTGTCATGACAGAGAAACCCACAGAGACAGCTGACCTGAGCTCCTGGGAGTATATGGCCTCTGGACCAACAGTTAGGAGCCTGCATGGGATCAACTTAGCCCTTCTGCATGTGTGTGACTATTGTGTAGTTTGATGTGGGGGACCTTTTGAAAGGGTAGAGGAATAAGGTATATTAGGTAGAATAATAGGCCTAGCCGAGAAGAAGAATGAAGACGGAAGCCCAGGATAGCTTTGGGAGGGCCTGGGACAATACCCAACAGCCCAGAACTTTATTCAAATGGGCTTTTTATAACAATGCCAAGGGGCAAGGCAACCTCCTCCCCTTGCTAGATACAACCAATTGTAGACCCTTCTAAGTAGACCCAGGCCCATGATATAATCATTCTTTTATGCAGCCCAGCTGGTAAAGCAAGGTCTGATCTCACTAGGAAACCTTTATGAGATCCCAAGTTTGGCCTATTTATAAGGCTTCTAGCAGTGAGATCAGGACCTGTCCCTGGCACTTAGCTGACTTTCTGGAACCTGTTCCCCATGCTGGATTATCTCATCCAGCCTATATGCAGGTCCTACCTCAACTTGATGTGCCATGCTTTGTTCAAGCCCATGGGAGCCCTGCACATTTTTGAATGGAGAGGGAGGAGGAATAGATGGGGATAGGGTAGATGGTAGGTGGGTGGAGGGAATGGGAGGAGAGGAGGTAGGTGAAACTATGACCAGAATGTAAAATAAATGAAAAAAATGTTAATTCAATAAAAAAACAACTAATAAATAAATAAATAAATAGAATTTCCATGAGGCCTTTTCATAGATCCTTAGTTTGTGTTAACTCATCCGCTATACCTTGATTCTTCCTCATACCCCACTCCCCACTTAATCTTTTAATCCTCAGGATTTTCCCTATTTGTTCATGTCAAATTTTTCCAAATATTCTAAGATTGATTGTGAGATAATAGGTTTCAATACTGCTTTTCATATCCCTTCACTTTTATTAACTTTTATTCTCTTTCCTAATTTATCATATATCCACATGTGCCTCTCTGGTTAAGCCTTTTATCTCCAAGTATCCCACTCATAATTTTTGTCTTAGGTATAATATCCTATTTATCTTGTTTAATGTGTTCCCCCAAATACCACCACTTTCTAGTTTACTGATGTTTACTTGCACTCCATGTTTAACACACAAAATATGAGATGAAAGAACAAAATACAACATTTATAATTTGGGTCAGAATTACTGCAATCACTATATATTTTTTCAGTTCCATCCAATTTCCTGTGAATTCCTTGATTTAATTTTTCTTCCCAGCTGAGTAAAATTTCACCAATATTTACCACATTTTTCCTTGACCTCTCATCTACTGATGACCATCAAAGGTGATTCTATTTCCTAGCTATTGTGAAACTAAGAGGACATGAACATGGATCTGCAAGTGTATCAGTGAAATCATATAAAGCCCATTAGGTATATTCCCAAGGTTGGTATATCTGGAACATATGAAGTTTTACTTCTAGTGTGAGAACTCCCTAGACTGATTTGCAAAATAGGTACTCTATATTACATTGCCACCACAGTATAAGCATTCCCTTTTCAACATATCTATGGCCGCATTTTTGCCACTTGTATTCTTTTTTTTTTTTTTTTTTTTTTTTTTTTAAAGGTTGGGAGATATTTATTTTCTTTAAACAAGATCATAAATAACAAAGAAACAAAGTCGGCCCCAGACTCTGGACCGTGCAGCAGGACAGGGTAGGAAGTTGTCGGGTGAAGACCGGAGAGGGCTACACGTCACCTAAGACAGTCACAGAAAATGGGCTTCAGGGGGCTGCCCTCCCTTCCCGTGGAAATGGCGTGCCTGGGCAGCAGGGGAGGCCGCAGTGCTGGGATGAGGCAGCTGGATGAGGGCGAAGACTGGGGATGCTAGTCCATGATGTTTCTACACAGGAACATGGAAACCACAAGTGGGGGCGATAAGCCGTGGGTCTGGAAGAGGCAAGCGGCACTTGGCACACCTTCAGGAACCAACTTTGAAAATGGTTAAATTCCATCATTAAAAACCATTCCACAGGATTCAGCCTGTGGCTTTGTGCATGGGCTGTGTTTAACCTGGGCTGCTCTGTGGCAGATGAGGGCTCGTGAGGCTCTTGGAGCAGCCTGGCCTCAGCCCGGGGCAGGTGCCCAGACATGTGGGAGTGGGACAGTGGGCTCACCCAGACGGGAAGCTATGTGCTTGGACTGGCTGGACCTGGCTTACAGGCGGGTTTCTTGGGGTGCTTGCTATCATCTACTACCTCTCCCTGAACCTAAGGCCGGGACCCCGGTCACTCTGACTCTTCCAGACTTGGAACAGTTAAGACTGGGATAAAGGTACCTGACTGGTGTTTTATTTGAAAGGGAAAAATAAGGGCCAGTGTGTGCATTGCCCATCCCATGAGGTAGGGCAGGACCATGCCAAGAACATCCTCAAGGAATGGAGATCCCTGAGCCTGGGGAGACATATGGACCCAGGTACATTGCCGGATGCCAGGAACAGGGGCCCAGGGAGTGAAGGCTTCACCCTAGGTAAGGCAGGGAGCACACGGGGAGGGAAAGAGCTGGGGACCCCAGACTGCGCAGGCCACTGTTGGACAGGGGCCCTGGAAAACAATGCTTTTGACAGGTATACAGAGGGTTTGTACATCTGGGGATGCCCCTCTACAGGGAGCCGGTGTCACGTGGCTGGGTGGGATGGTAGGAGACGGCGGCGTCGGCGGCGTCACAGTGGCCTCTGGTGCGATGTATTTACAACAGAGCTCAATGGAGAGGGAGGGTGGACAGCAGGTCACTAACAGCCAGGAAACACGCACTGGAATCCTCCAATGGGCTCTGCAAACCTGTGCCGGATCAGGAAAGTGGCAACAGCTTCAGCTACCTTGTCAGGGGCATCCTCATGGACTGCATGGCCACACTGCGGTAAGACCTGCATCTGGAACTTTCCCTGCATCTGGCCTATGGTCAGATCTTTATCCAATCTATCAACACCAGCCAAGAGCAGCAGTTTAGGAATAGGACAACTAAGAAAGAGGTTGGATAAGCCCCGGAACCAGCCATCCCAGTACTTTTCTGTTTTTGCCAGTTCAATTCTCCAGGTGTAGGGATGGTCCTTCTTGGTTTCCATGTCATCTTCCTTTTTCCTCTTGTTTACTGACTCACTTCCTTCTTCCTCTTCCTCTTCCTCCTCTATGATTCCCTCTACTATGGATTTGGAGCCTTCTGGACTTGTAATACCTTCACACTGTTTGACTTGGCCGACCATCGAGACTCGGGCAGACTCTAGGTTTCGAATCTGGCCACTCTTCACACTCCATTCAATAGCATTCTCCAGAGACTTGAAGGTTTTAGGACGACCACGCAAGAAATTCTGCATGCTATTAAGTGCATCCATGGCTGTACCTTCTACAACATCAATCATACAGAGGCCCAAGAGGCTCGGCACCAGGTTAGCTGATGCTGTGTGCACTGCAATGGCACCGCCCATACTGTGCCCAATCAGCATGACAGGAGGAGGGAGGTCCCCGTACATGGCTTCAACCACATTGCCAACATCTTTTGCCATCGTTTCTGCTGACAGGTCTTCAGAATTCTTGACTTTAGTTTCTCCATGACTCCGAAGATCCAGAGCTACGATCCTGCACTGCACTCTACTGATGATTGCTGCCGTGAACACTGCCCAGGAAAGGGCAGAATGGCCTCCTCCATGGAGAAGCAGCAGGACCGGACCCTCGGAACCACTCTTGTAAACTCGAAAAGTATCCTTGCCAGTTTCATTCTCCACTTCCACATCTTCCATTGACTCAAAGTACTGACTCCACGGGACAGGGGAAAAGTCCCGCTTCCGTCCAGGGCCCATCCGCATCTTGGCTCCGCTCTGACTGCCCCCGCTGCCGGGCAGAGGAGGGCGAGAGGGTAGACGGCCGAGGTGCATGCTTTTTTCGAGGGCCGACATCAAGGAGAGGCCGCACGTCGACAACAGTGGCCGAAGCTCTGTCCCACGATACGTGCAGTACAACCGATCACAGCTCACTCCTCTAACGACGCCCAGTCGCCTTTCGCCACTTGTATTCTTAATCATAGGTATTCTGACTTAGACAAGATACAAAATTATTTCAAGGGCCCTTTAGTGCTGTATTTCTCTCCACACATTTCCTCCTTTACCTTGCTTTCTAATTTTCCTCCTATTCTAGTTTAGCCTTTATCTTTTCATAAGATTATAATATTTGCCTTTCCTTGGGAGACACCCATGCCCTTGGTTCCTCACTAGCTATTTAAGCTACGTGGTTATTCAGATTGTAACATATGTTTCAAAAGACTGAAAGCTAACATCCACATATAAAAGAAAAATACAAAGTTTGTCCTTTTGGTTCTGAGTTATCTCACTCAGGATGATTGTTGCCAGCTCCATATATTTACCTGTACATTTCATAATTTAAGGTTTATGAACAGGTACATAATATTCCATTGTGCATATGTACCATATCTTCTTTACGAACACCATCAGTTGATGGACATCTAGATTGTTTTCAATTTCTGGCAATTATGAATAGAGTAGCAGTGAATATGGATAAGCCAGGATCTCTATAGGAGGATATAGATTTTTTTTAATATGTCCAAGAGCAGTATAACTGGATCTTCAAGTAGATGGATTCTCAGCTTCCTGAGGTGCTTCCAGACTGATTCCCATAGTGGCTATACCAGTTTGCAGTCCCACAAGCAGTAAGTCTTCTCTTTTCCCTACATCATCACCAGCATTTGTTGCCATTCATTGTGTTGATTTTTGGCCTTTCTACTGGGATAAGATGAAATTTCAAAGTACTTTTAATTTTCATTCCCTTAATGGCTGAGGATGTTGAACATTTCTTTAATTGATTCTCTGCCATTTGGATTTGATGTATTGAAAGCTCTCTTTAGTTTGTACTACATGTGCAATTATTTTATTTCTTTTCTTGATCAGTTTTTTGTTTGCTTGATTGTTTTTGTTATTTTTATGTATTCTGGATAATAATCCTCTGTCAGATCCATAATTGGAAAAGACATTTTTTTTCATCTTGTAGGCGTTCTTTACAGTACAGAAGCTTTTTAGCTTCGTGAGGTTCCATTTATATATTGTTGATCTTAGTGCCTGTGCTATCAGAATCCTATTCAGAGAGTCCCTTCTTTGTGTGAATGAGGTAAATCCTATTATCTACATTCTCTTCTATCAGATTCAAGTTATCTAGTTTTAAATGTTGAGTTTCTCTATCTATTTGGAGTTAAGATTTATATAGGGTGTTAATTATTGATCTGTTTTCATTTTTCTACATGAAGATGCCAAGTAACAAACTGTTGTAGAAGCTTCCTAAAATACATACATATATAAAAGGAATTTAAATGTCGTTAGTATATAATAGAGAAGAATATGCCCCAACTAGATATCTAATCCAACCAAACAGAAACTCCAGTGTGAGTAATGCATTCTTGAATTGTTGGCCAGCAAGCCCCATGGAACCTCCCAATTATTACAAAATGACAAACTATCATAGTTGAAAGGTTTCTCCAGTCCTGCCAGGCCCCTACAGTCTCGTGGCCTTTTCTCAGTTCTACCTTGACATCTTGCTTCATTTGTGTCTGGCTGGTGACTACTGACTCAGCCCTTCCTCTTCCCAGAATTCTCCTTGTCTGCTCACCCTGACTATATTTCCTGCCTGGCTACTGGCCAATCAACATTTTATGTATCAACCAATCAGAGCAACACATATTCACAGTGTACAGAAAGACATCCCACAGCAAACTATTGTTAAGTCTAGTGGTTTCTTTCCAAAACCTGTTGCTGAGGACATCTACTTTCATCATCATACTCTGAGAAGTTGATCTGATGATCAATTAAAAGATTCACCCCTATTAGTGTTCATGATGCTAGAAATATTTCTACATGTTACTGGAGGAGAAATGCAATCGTTAGTATCACCCAACTATAAGCCCTGTGACCTACAGCAAAGACCTTCCTGCAGGTTATATGGATGTATTTATGGCACAAATTTTATGAAGTGTATCCAACAACTTTTGATTCAGTTTAGGGTCCACTCCATAAGTTGGAACCCATTGTTAACCATGTTAAATGGTGAAGAATCTGACATATTGGTTTAAGGGAAAACCTACCACTATTATTCTTCTAAATGAACATAGCAAGGAAATGATTCCTATTAACATATTACTATACCCATAGGTAAAGCCATCATTCTACTGACATAGAGAAGCTTCTTCTTACTACAAATGGTAATTAACACTTAAACCTACAACTTCACAATATGTCAAGAATAAGAGACTTTGGAGCACTCAGTCCTATCTAGGATATGTTCATTAAACTCTTCACCTCAGTAATAAGAGGTCTATGCTGACAAGGAGACAGAAAGATTGTAAGAGTCACAAGTGGTTTATGGCTTCAAAAATGGACTGCTTTCCAGACACAATAAGAATGATACACATAAGAACTCACAGAGACTGTGGCAGCGTGAACAAGGTCTGTGAAGTTTCAAGTCAGACAAAATCCCATCACTTAAACAAAGAAATGAATGCAAAGTTCCACCCCTAAAGGTATGTGACACCACTGCCTGACCTCTATGTTTAATATAGTGGCTGGCTTTTTCTTCTTATCCCCAGATAAGCTTTATTGGGATGCACAGATAAAATATCACCACACAACTGATGCCTGGAAAGAATAAGAAAAGTAGTTTTATCCAATGGAGTGCATATGGCAAGGCTCATACTCAAATCTAATTGGCCAACACAAAACAAACAAACTCTATGTTTTGTTTTGTTTGTAGATTCTTTGTTCATTTGTTTTGTTTGGGCATTTTTGTCCATTTTTGGTGGTTTTATATCTTTTTTTCAGAGAGAGAGAGAGAGAGAGAGAGAGCTAGTATACATGATGTTGGGTGTTTAGGGAAACGTGGAGGGTTCATGAGGAATTGTGGGAGGGAAGAAGCAACTAAATTATGCTATACAAAAAAAATCTTTAAAAGTTGGTGCTGAAAATTTAATCAGAAGTATTGAGCTTCCTAGGCAAATGTGTTACCACTCGTCTATAAGCCCATATATATATCATCTTAAAACAAAGTCTCACTAAATTGTCAAGACTGGAACTCACTTTGTAGCCCAAGCCAACTTGAATTTGCAATCTTCTTCTCTCAGCTTCTTGAATAGTTGGGATCGTTGACCTATGCCACCAAGCCCAGTTAGCATGATTGAAAGCAGAAAACTATTAGCCATGTGTGTTTCAATAATGGATTAGTTATTGATCTTGGAAACTCCATTGAATGATAAACTTTTAATAAATTTGGCCTAACTTTCAGAGAACCACCTGCAGTCCTGGGAGACCTAGGTATTCTACTGCTGGCATTTCTTTAATAAAGAAGGGCTATTAATTGCACATCTGAGATATAATGCATAGAATTATTTGAATAGGATGAGAAGGTAGGGAAGTCAAAGCTATACATCATACAATTTTAGTGTACTTATGGTACTCCTTGAAATATAATGTTTTCCATTGTTGAGGCTGACAAATTGGGCCTGATCATTCAGTTACATGAACTAATGTTCCCTATACCATACCTTCACAGACAACTAATAGTTCCCAGGGTATACTCAACTTCTCAGGTCTTCTCCATTACCAGATATACAGTTGAGAACAATTTGTGGTCACTTGTAAATGCAGTTTATGACCATGGTCAAAATTAATTGCCATGAAGTGTCCTCATGTCTCCCCAACAATGCTCTAACTAGAATACATAAGAGCTACTGACAATTACTCTGCTCCTCTGTTAGGAAAAGTAACATAAGCATCTTATAGGAAATGCCAGACTGCTGTGGGATGTTCTATATGTTAAATGTGTTGCTCTGATTGGTTAATAAATAAAACACTGATTGGCCAGTAGCCAGGCAGGAAAAATGCCAGACTGCTGTGGGATGTTCTATATATTAAATGTGTTGCTCTGATTGATTAATAAATAAAACACTGATTGGCCAGTAGCCAGGCAGGAAATATAGGTGGCACAAGAGAGAGGAGAATTCTGGGAAGTAGAAGGCTGAGTCAGGGAGACTCTACCAGCCGCCGCCATGACAAGCAAGATGTTAAGATACCGGTAAGCCACGAGCCACGTGGCAACTTATAGACTAACAGAAATGGGTTAATTTAAGATATAAGAACAGCTGGCTAGAAGCCTGAGCCATTAGGCCAAACAGTTTAAATAATATAAACATCTGTGTGTTTATTTTATAAGTGGGCTGTTGGACTGCCAGGACTTAGTGGGACCCAGAGAGAAAACTCCAACTACACCAGACTGTCAAAAATGCTATTATCTATTCCTGTCTATGATGATTAAAGCACCTCTCAGCATTCTTGTGTAAGTCTCTCTGCTGATGTAAGTTTTAATTTCTCTATACAATACTTTTATCATTTTGTAATATCCTTCTTTGTAATATCCTAACCTTTGTTGGTAATTCTTGGGAGTTGTCTAAACCCATAATGTTTCCTAGATAACAGAAGAAAATAATCTTGTTTATGTTATTTTAATTATTCTATTTTTGTGTATTTACATCATCTTTGCATTTATGAGTTAATCATATTTTCTTTTTAATATATGAACTACTGATTTATAATCATTGCCCATTAGTCTACCAAACTATTTGAACTTTTCATTGAAACCATTATTAATTTAAAGTAATTTGCCCCATGTTCAGTCTGTATATGTACTTCAAATGATTTTCCAGAGTTTTCTTCTTAATAGGTTTCATAAAGTAATTCAAATGTTTGGAATTATCTTAAATGATACTTTATCACATTCTAAATCTTTACCTATCTATGAATTTAACTTCCTTGAATTTATTTTAGTTTTTTGTTGCATTGCATAGGCCAAACCCTTGATTATCTGAGATTAGAATTTAAATACAAAGTCTTGAAAGATATAGAACACATGTGAACCTACCTATTGTAAAGTTAAATTACCATAATAAGGCAAACAAGTGAGTACAAAAGTAATCAAGTTGTCCCTCCTGGTACTGTAGCTGGTGACACTCTCCAATGGGCATACATCTGTAGACATGGTACACATGATTGTTTTGGGGTTAGTTTTAAATAAATATTATCTTCTGGTATTTAAACCTAAAGAATCGGAATCTGACTGTGCATTACAATATTACTCATGGTTACCATTCATTAAATAGACAAACACTAAGCAAATGAATTTCTACCTAGATATGACAAACATTGTTTCCAGTGATCACTCTTCCTCACATTATGCTCTTTTCATGGGTCCATTTCCTTCTCCTTGGTCATTTGCCCCAGTGTTCTACACCCCTTTCTTCTGGAAAAGAAGACACATCTAATTACATTAGCACATTTATAAATCCATGATGAATTCTGAGCCATAAACTCTGGTGATTTTTTAGCATGGTTTATTACTTCTACTATATTTAGGAACGTGGAGGTCAGAGATTTATATAATGTGCTATCATTTTGTCTTCAGACAAAGACCTTTAACAGAATTGCAAAATAATCACTAAGTAGATAATCTATTAGTGATTGTCTCAAAAATGTAAATGACCTTTTGTTGAACACCATTTTAATGACCAAAGAGAGGTCAGCTATGGAAATGAAGTTGGCAATGATATTACAGAGGTGAATAAACATTCAGTGTGTCTTCAGTACCAGCAGATAGAACAAAATTGGGTACCTCTGAATAAATAGCTCTTCTGCCAAACTGCTTGCCTGTCTTTTAACTGAAATTGACCCAATAACAAACATTTTTGCCAAAGTCTAGAGATATAAAAAGCAAGGTTAGAAATAAGTTTGATTTTTCCCTGACTTCGATGTGGTTGTCACTGAATGTTTTATCAATATCAATTAATTGTGTCTCTTAGGTAATGTTTTAATAATTCATGGCAGCACATGTGTCAATGGAGTTATCATCAAATACGGCTGAATAAAGCCAGCCAGATTGCTCAAGCCTAACCATGAATCCTCGTAATGTGTCACCTTAGATAACAACAAAGACTGAAGATGGACAAAGTTTAAGGATATTAAGAAAAGGAGGTTGTCCTGAATCACATGAGTGTGTTCAAACTAATCTCTAGCAGTCCTGCAGGAAGAAAAAACAGAGGAAGGAAGGAAAGCTGCAAAAAAGTGGGGATGTGGCCAGTAGCAGAGGAATGTGAGCAACTATTAGTAACTAGGGAAGACCAAGCTGGCTTAAAGCTATTCATCTGCCCTAAGTCCACTCACAAAATACCTTCTACTTCCCTGAAACAAGGAATGGATAAGGAAAATGAGGTACATTTACACAATGGAGTATCATTGAACTCCTAAAAAATCAAGGACACCAGGAAAATAGAAGACAAATGGATGGAACTAGAAAACAATCATCCGAGTGAGATATCCCAGACTGTGAAAGACAAACATGGTATGTACTCATTCATAAGTGGATATAAAATAAAGAATAACTATGCTACAATCCCCAAACCCAGACAGTCTAGGTAAAAAGTTGGGTTCATGGTGGGATGCTAGGATCTCCATGGAAGAGGAAATATAATATGTGTGTGTGTGTGTGTGTGTGTGTGTGTGTGTGTGTGTGTGTAAAATAATTATTGAAAAAAGACAACATGAATTTGAAGGGAGGAGAGGGAAGGGAGAAATATCATAATTATAATCTCAAAAATAAAATTAAAAATCACTATGTATAGTTCATATTTTAACATAAATTTTATGATCTATAATCAAGTAAAATATCTTTACAATTCAGACTCGTTAACTGAGAAGTAGCAATATTTATATCACAAATACTAGGGCACTATAGGCATTTCTTTCAGAGTTAAACATGCAGTAATATTTTTTAGAAAGCAGTAGCACTCCTGATTGTTTACACTGGATTTGGGATAGGTAAGATCATACCACATGTTTGTTCAGTTTTGGTACTATTCTTATCCTTGTCAAGTAATAACATTTTTTAATGTTTTTTTGGTATAAGCATTCTCTTATCCAACTTAGGATTTATGCTTTTGCTTTGTAAATGATAAGAATTTGTAAGTTCAATACTTTCATTTTATCTTCTATTTTTTTTAAAATATTCTGTCCCAAGGGCACTTGTATACATGTTAAGATAATGAAATTATTCATTATATTTTAAGGTGTAAGTGGAGTGAATGCTTTACTCATAAAAAAACAGTGGACCTAAGCATGTTTTTTAATAAAGTCCCAGGAGGACATAAAGACAACTAGCAGCTATTCGTTCAGCCTTAAACTTCACATAAATAAGTAATAAGAATTGGAGAAAATAAGCCTACGATTCACAGTGATTGTATCATATATTTTACCAGCAGCATATTACTTTTCTGTAATGAATCACCAAAAACTTAATGCCAAACAATTATTTTGTTTCATATTTCTGAAAGTCCAATATCCCAATCGGAACTTGTAGAATAGAATCAGGGGTAAGCAGAGCTGTGTTCTGGCAATGTGAGCAATCGGATTGAGGTGGGCACAGAGAGGGATAGTACTGAAAGAGACTGCTGGAAAAGGGGCACATTTCCAGGTCTTGTAAAAACCTGGCACAAGTGATTCTCCCAGGAATCTACAAGGGTGATCCCTAAGACTCCTAGCAATACTGGTTACGTAGCTTGAACTGGCCATCTCCTGTGACCAGGTTGGTGCATAGCCCAACTGCCATCAGAGAGGCGTCATCTAGCAACTGATGGAAACAGATGCAGACCCACAGGCAAACAGACAGAAGAGGGGGATAAAGGATTGTAGGAGGCAGAGTGGGCAAGGACACCACAAGAAATCTCACAGAATCAACTAACCTGGGTTCATAGTGGCTCATAGAGATGGAACAGCGAGGGAACTTGCATGTGACTAACCTAAGCACTCTTCATGTGTGTGACAGTTATGCAGTTTGGTCCTCTTATGGGACTCCTAACAGTGGGAACAGGAGCTATGTCCAACTCTATCACAGGCTTTTGGGACTCTATTCCTCATTCTGGGTCATGTTGCCCAACCTTAATACATGGGGAGGTACCTAATTTTGCTGTAACTTGATAAGCCATATTTTGTTGATACTCATGGGAGACCTGCCCTTTCCTAAACAGAAACAAAAGGAGGGTGAGTGGATTGGAGGATGGTAACAGAGTGGGTTGGAGGGATGACCTGGCAGGAGAGGAGGGAAGGGAAACTATAGCTGGAATATAAAAATAAATAAATAAATGTATTAAATATATGTTTATATACATATATAATGTATCTATGGATATGAATATATATTCCTAAATGTAGCCTGTTCAGTCCATGTATATGTTATTTCCATTATGTTTTCAGTGCTGGCTGTTTTTCACTGGACAGTGAATCAGTGTGCTCTTCAATGGGGAAGACTACGTTCCCTGCTCCTAACTTTCCTCTGATGCCTATAGTTCTTTGTGTAGGGTTTAGGCCTACTGGGTTCTCCCCGTACATACACTTAGTCATGTCCATGGTTATCATCCTTGTTTAGCTCATATTTAGGCAGTCATGTTAGTAAGAATTTATGAGCGTAGCTTCCAATTACTAGGGGACGTGATCTCACAGCAAATTTCTTGATCCTCTGACTCTTACAATCTTTAAACCCCTTCTTCCACAATGTTCTCTGAGCCTTGAGTATTTGTAAATGTCCCCATTGAGACTGGACTCCACCACTCTGCATTTTGATTGGTTGTAGTTTTCTGCAGTGGTCTCTGTCTGTTTCAAATCGAAGTTTCCTTGATGACGGGTGAAAACTATATTTATTCACCCACAGTGATATCAACTGTTGAATTTTATCTAACAAAGTTAGTTTTCTAACTGAAATTTTGTTACATAGAATCCAACAGTTGAGGAAAATGGTATATTTTAATAGGCAATATAAAATTATCACATGAATCACTTTCTATTACATTAAGTACATAGTATCAACTGATAATATTCCCAGTGTAACCTAGGTACATGTTTTTAAGTACATTTGACAAGCTCTCAGTAAATATTTTCCCCTCAGAGGGAAATTGTACTTATTCATACAACCAGAACATCAGACAGGCTCAGCAGCAGGGCCGGTGGGCCAGTGGGCAGGGACAGGGGGCCCTTCAGAGCCTCTGGGTCTCTCTGCCTTGGGGCTGGGGATGCTCATGCTGGACAATTGTCTTAACCTTTCTCTTTTTTTTTTTCTTATTAGGTGTGAAAGGGCAGCCCTCAGCATTCACACCTTGATTAGTAGCTTGACAGCTCAGAATAGAGACTCTTAGCTTTCTCAGGAAGTTGTGCCCATCCTACTTTGACTACCTTCAAGGTTAGAGTACTTGCCTCAATTCCAGTTCCGAGGGAAAGTGCTGAGTGTAGTAAACAGTGCAATTTTAGCTAGACAGATCTTCAGTCTGGCCATCCTGACAAAGTGGATTGAAGATATGCAGGGAGTGACCAAGCTTTTCCTTTCAGAAAGAACAGGCTGACTGTGGGCTTGGGTTCCAGAAAGTGTGTATAAAGGGCCAGGATATTTGTTGCTCCTCCATCCAATCTTTACCCTGAGCTCCCAGCAGGAACTCTGGGAACTCCTGTCTCCAGGGTAGATGGGACACTGACCACTGGATTTGCATCCACTGGCACTGGCGACTGAGAATGGCCCTATAGAAGTTTTATTTCCTCAAGAAGCCAGGGCATGTGGTTGGGACTGCTCCTCATGAGGGTGGGACTAGGCGATCTACCACAAGATCTAGAAGAAGCTCCGTCTACAGGGAGAGCTGGGAAGCTGAATGGGGTCCCAAGGTAGTGTGGTAGGTCCTTGAGGAGGAGGAGGAGGGAAGAGCTATGGACAAAATGGTGGAGTTTACAGGGAGCCAGCCAAATCATTTTGAGGGAAGAGCATTGATAAGAAAGCAGTGGCTGAAATATGGGAAGAGGAACATAACATTAAGTTCTTGTGACAAATGGGGGCTGAAAAGAGGAGGGGGTGAGCTGGGGACTGGGTGCCTGGGTACTGAACAGGAACCCAGTACACATCTTTAATCATTAAATTGTGCTTTCTCATTTAATTATAGGGAATCTGGTGATCATACCAAAATCTTAGGAAGAAGGTAGAATCTGAATGTAGGTAAAAGGTTAATTCTGTTTTATAGAATCATGAAGAAATTAGATGGTCTCATTTTTGTATTTAAATGGATCTAGGATGCTAAATATAAAAGATAAAAATCAATAATGAAAAGGAAATGAAAATAAAAAGGATTAAGCAAAGTTGATATGTCCCCTCCCCAGTCTTTCAACTTCAGCAGTGAAACAAGAGACAGAAGAACCAAACCATTTGGTTTTTTTTCTTTATTAAGAAATTTTTTATTCATGTTACATACCAACCATAGATGCCCCTCTCATCCCTCCTCCCCCTCCCTCCTCCAGCTTTCCCCTCCAACCCACCCCCCCATCCACAGTTTTAAATAACCTGCAATCCCCAGAGCTCAGATAATAAGGTTTCTTCATATCCCTTCGAATAAATCAGCTAACTTCATATTGTAAGGGATACTGTCTTAGAGTGTGGTCACTGTCACCCACTTCATCTTCAATAGTTTCTTACAAACTGAATTTGAATTGAAATTTGGTGCAAAACCCTCCTTGCTACTTACATTTATTTTACCTGAGGGTTATGATTTGTAGATGAGACAAGTGAATTTCTTTGAAGTCAGACCCCGTTCAGGAATTGCCTGCCTGGGCTGTATCAATGGAATAGAAAAATGGGTGCAACATTTAAGGAATGATTAACAGAGTGTACGAATGATCTGTTGGAAGAATCTATCATGCTATAGGGTGAAGAACAGAGAGGTTGAGGGGTCTGGGTTGCAAATTCCAAGTGTGGGAGGCAGAATATTGAAAACACAACCAAATGTTCAGTCAGGACACAAAGCTAGGTTGCATTCAGTGATATTTGCAAACCCCAAATCACCAGATGTGTGTCATGAGTCAGGGGATAGTTGCTTTCTTTTGAAACAGGAACAGATGATTGTAGATGATCACAGAATATTTTGAAATTTGACTAAAAATTGCCCAGTTTTTCACAAACTGAATGTTAAAATCATTAGGAAAAAGCACATTATTGAATAAAACCACTAACAGAGCCAAACTGATAAATTTATTGTTTAGGAAATTTCATTCATGAACATAGAGGGTAAAATTCAAAAATAGCTATTATAATAAAAGTAATGAAAGTATTGATGTTTTTGGAGGGGCTGATTTTTATTTGTATGAAATCATTAACATTCTGGTAGTGGAGTACAGTCCAGGCTGCTCTCTACTGTCCACTGCCATGGTCTTCTCAAATGCTGAGATTACACTAGGTGCCACAAAGTCAGTTGGGCTCTTCTTTTCAATTATGATATTATGGGTTCATGCTGATATTATGTTTTTCATATACTAGGTATCATATCAGATAATAAATACATAATATCAGTTTCTAAGCACAACTTTCAGTAGCATGTTTTAAGTTTAAAATCATGGTAAATGCTTTTTTAAATGTGGTCATTTGAATTACATTTACTGAGAAATTGCAAGCCAAAAGCAAGAAGAAAGACAAAGTGAATGTACTCACTGGAGGATCACATGAATTAGTAGTTGAAATTTAATAATATAGAAATTATTTTCCAAATGAAATGACTTGTTGTAACCTTAGTAATAACAAGCTGAGAACTATTATGAATGAAATGTTTCTGTGTTGAAAATAACTAATTTTATAAAATAATAAGTAAATATTGAATAGATAAGTTAAAATACATATCAGTATCTTGGTAATAGTCAAGAAATTAAAGTAGAATGAAAAGCCATTCTATTGGGTAGAAATCTTGACTACTGTAAATGGAGCTGCTATTACTAAGTTAATACAACAATAGAAAATACTTTATATAATTTCTAAATCTCTGTATTTTAATTTTCCAATTTTCAATATTCTAAGGCCTCATCACATTTAGCCATTTTCCAAGGATTTAGTTCATGTCTAAAAATAAAGAGAAATAAGATTTTATTTGTTATTTTTTTAATTTATTATTATTCACTTTGACACAAATTAAGTCACTTGAATATTTCTATATGATAAATGATATCTTACTAAATGATAAATAGGTTTGTCAGTATTTATAGTTTCAGTGTTTATTCACAGTTAAGAAGAAAATTAAGGATTTTTATTGTATAGGGATTTATTTTATTTGGAAAGTTTTCTAGGCCACAAATTGGTTATTCATAGAGAACAGTTATTTCAACTTATTTTGCTATTTTTAAAAAGATGTACTGATTTATAATATTCCTAGGTAAAGAATGAAATAATTCACAGATTACGTTTGTCAATCTGTATTATAATTGTTCTAGGCATTGTTATTTTGCTCTGAATGCTTGTGTTTGAAGAGTTTTTCTTGAAAATTTCCTTCTTATGATTTCAATATTTACAGTAATTAATATAATTATCTTTCCCACACAGCTTTTAACATTTACTAAATTATCCTGATATTTCATTTTCACTTTCACTGTGTTAATGCTGTATTTTAGATTTATTAAAATGGTCAGTCATTGTTATTGTTGTTGTATTTTTTTATGAATAGATCAGCAATGACATTGATGAGCAGGTATCACTATGGTAGGATATAGTCTCTGGGTACATCGAATAGTGGAATAGTTGGACATGTGTTAGTTCTTCTCCCACCTTCCTGAGGTACTTCCCCATCATGTACATAGAGACCACACCAGTTTGTCTCTCACCAGCAGTGAACAAGGGTTCTGCTTTACCCTTTTCCACATTCACAGTTGTTGTTATTTTGTTTGGGTATATTAAGCATTCCCATAAGTGTAAATTACAGTATCAAAGTAATTTTAATTTGTATTTTCATGATAACTAGGAATTTTGAATGCATAATTTTTTACAACTATTTGTATTTTGCCTTATGATACATGCTCTTTTTTATACTAGGATTTTGTTTTCTTAATGTTCAGTTTTTTGTTTTGTTTTCTTTTGATTTTAAGTTCTTTGCATATTCTGTAGATACTAACCTTCTTTCAGATGTATAGCTAGCAAAGATTTTTTTTCCAGTTCTGTAGGCTGCCTCTTCACTTGAATTATAGAGTTCACCAACCCCACATCTGACAGAGGACTGATCTACAAATATATAAAGAAAGCAAAAAACTAGACATCAAAATACCAAATAATCCAATTAAAAAGTGGGGTACAAATCTAAACAGAGAATTTTCAACAGAAGAATCTCAAATGACTGAAAGACATTGAAGGAGTTGCTCAGTATCCTTAGTCATCAGAGAAATGCATATCAAAACGACTCTGAGATATCAGCCTACAATTGTCAGAATGGCTAAGATCAAAACACTGAGGACAGCCTATGTTGGAAAGAATGTGGAGTAAGGGAAACCTTCCTCCATTGTTAGTAGAAGTGTAAACTTATACAGCCACTTTGGAAATCAGTATGGCAGTCTCCCAGAAAATTGGGAATGAATCTACCTCAAGACTCATCTATACCACTCTTGGCATATATCCAAAGGATGCTCAGTCATACTACAAGGACACTTGCTCAACTATGTCGATAACAGCATTATTCATAATAGCTAGAATCTGGAAACAACATAGAAGTCCCTCAACTGAAGAACACATAAGGAAAATGTGGTACATTTGCAAAATGGAGTATTATTCAGCTAGGAAAAACAATGACCCCATGAAATTTGCAGAAAATAGATGAATAGAACTAGAAAAAAAGTGATTCTGATTGAGGCAATCCAGACCCAGAAAGACAAAGATGGTATGTACTTACTCATAAGTGGATAGATACTAAGAGTAAAGTGTAGGATAACCAACCTAGAATCCACAGCCCCAGAGAGGCTAGATAACAAGGAGGACCCAAAGAGAGATGCATGGATATCCCTGGGAAGGAGAAATAGAAGAGATCTCCTAGGTAAACTGAGGGCAGGAGTGAGGGTGGCATGGGGGGATGAGAATTTGAAGGATTCATTTGAGCTGGCTGGGTGAGGGAGGCAGGTTGGGGGCAGGAAAGAGAAAGAGAGTAATAATAGAGTCATCTTGGTGTGGGAGCACATTTCAAGCTTAGGGAGTAATCTGGTGCCAAAGAAACTCCCAGGAATCCACAAGGATGACCCCAACTAAGATTCCTAGCAATAGTGGAGAGGGTGCCTAAACTGGCCACCTACTGTAATTAGATTGGTGACTAGTCTAATTGTCATCACAACACCTTTATCCAGGTGGAAGCAGATGCAGAGATACACAGCCAAGCACTGGACTGAGCTCAGGGAGTCTTGTTGAAGAAAGGGAGGAGGGACTGTAGGAGCCAGGAGGGTCAAGGTCATGATGGAAGAACCCACAGAGACAGCTGACTTGAGCTCTTGGGAGCATAAAAACTCTGGACCAACAATTAGGGAGCCTGCATGGGACTGATCTAGGTTCTCTGCATGTTTAGGACAATTGTGTAGCTTGGTTTATTAGTAAGACTCCTAGCTGTGTGATCAGTACCTGTCCCTGGCACTTAGCTGGCTTTCTAGAACCTGTTCCCCATGCTGGATTACGTACCCCAGTCTATGCACAGGAGGAGGAGCTTTGGCCTACATCAACTTGTTCAAGCCCAGGGGAGGCCTGTCCCTTCCTGAACGGAAGCAACAGAAGAGTGTATGGGGAGGGGAGTAAATGGGAAAGGGGTGGGAATATTAGAGAGAATGGAGGGGAAATTGTGATCAGTATGTAAAATAAATGAAAAAAATAGTTAAAATAAAAACAGAATTATTTTAGGTAGCAATAAAATGACTCCTAATGATATTTTTTATTCATAGGTCAGTACCTTTGTTAGCCATCATCAGAGAAGTTTCATCATGCAACAGATATGAACAAATACAGATACATTATGCTTAGAGTGAGATACCTTGGAATACTCAATTCTAAATGGGATGTCTCTATCAAATCCATCCTCTCCAGGCAAAGGAAAGCCCATGGAAGAGGAGGCAGAAACAGTATAAGAGCCATTGGGGATGGAGGACACCAAGAATATAAGGCCTTCTAATTAAATATGATCAAAGATCATATGAACTCACAGAGACTGAGGCAGCATGCACAGGGCCTGCCTAAGTCTGCACCAGGTTCTCTGCATATATTTTATGCCTTCCAGTTTTTAATAGATTCCTGAGTTAGAGAGTGAGTTGGCCTTTGATTCTGTTACCTTCTTTGTCATCTTTTCCTTCTTTTTTCTCTTGTTCAACACCAATGTTTAATCATAAATTTAATCATATATTTTATTTTATGATTAAAACAAATAATAGTTTTTATTTCATCAGGTCTAAGTGTTAATTGTTGTTTTTAATCCCTAAGCTATCAGTCCTGTTCAGAAATTTTTCTCATATGTCAACAGTTCAACCACATTTCCTATTTTCTCTTCTATCAGATAAAGAGTTTCAAGTCCTATGCTGAGACCCTTCAGCCATTTGGAGTTGTCTTTTGTGCAAGGGGAAAGATCAAATATACATTTATTGTGATTGCCTTTATTATATAAGCAATATTTCTGCAATTAACTTGTACTTTGTCAGTTTCATACATATATATAATTAAATCTGACCCAACTTATCACTCTACTTTTTTGTTATTGTTGTTTTGTGATCCACTGAATTTATTCAAAGCCACTTGCTTGTACACAATTATGGAACTGTCTGGAGCAGCATGGGTAAGTTATCACTGGCTACACTACAGAAGACAATGACATCCTTTATCCCAGAAGCCAACAGCTTTTGAGAATGGATCAAATACCTCCTCCATTAATTACCGGTCAGGTCATGACTTGAATGTTTCACCCAGTTCTTGACTTTTCTGACTCCTCTCCTGCCATGTTCCCAGAGTATCAGATGGAGTAATCCCATGGATATTCTACTGATGGCTGAACACTCCACATTCACTTATTCCCAACAGCTTGATTAGCCATAGTTGGCTGCAAAACGAGGTTTCTCTGACCAACACTGTTAACTGTTTTACTCTGTAGATATGGACAAGAATATTTAGGAGGCTGTCAATTTACCGCTTTGAAAAACAGGATCAGTAGTTCACCCTAAGGCCTATGCCTACCCCCCCAGCCATGGACTTTTGACCAGGCCCACTGTATCCAGAGGCAGAGCTTTCTGTCCCATATGTCTGGTCATATTCAGCAGTTGCTTCCCAAATTACCACTCAGAGGCTTATATTGATTATAAATGCTTGGCTGATGGCTCAGGTTTATTACTAGCTAGCTCTTACATTTAAATTACCCCATGTTTCTTATCTATGCTTTGCCACATGGTTCATGGCTTGTTACCTCATTTTCTACATGTCTTGCTTTTTCTTTGGAGGTTGGCTAACATCTTCCTCTACTCCACCCTTCTTCACCTCTGTCTTCAGGTTGATTGTACCACTTAATCTTATTCTGCCTCACCATTGACAAATAGTTTTATTATCAACAAATGAGAGCAACACACATTCACAGCATACAGCAGGGCATCCCACAGCAGTCTACAGCATCAGGCATAAACTGCTTATTTATTTATTTATTTATTTATTTATTTATTTATTTTTACATATAACAAAACATTTATTGAGTAAGAATTACAGTTACAGTATTCAGTCTATTTGTATTTGGCAAAATTAAAGAAAATACTCTATTATATATCTTATCTTTGTGAGTCCAAAGTTTTGTATCTAATTTACCTTTTTTCATAACTACACAAAAATATAACTAGTTAGATATGGTTATAGTTATAGACTAGATAGTTATAGTTACAGTAGTCATCAGCTCCATAAAACATGTAAGAAGGAAATAATATTACTTGAGTAAGCAGGAAGTGCATAGCAAGTGACTTTAAAAATATGAGAAATGACAGAAACAGCTGGCTGCCTAGACAGTTACCAAAGTTCCCCTGCAAAGTTGGGGTATGCATTTTTGGCCTGTAGGCCTAGGATAACTAACAGACTTTTCTGAAAAGCAGGGAATTTTGAAGGACTGTCCTGCCTCATCTTGGAAAAGTTTGGCAGTCATTGTCTTTTTGCATCCTTCTGGTCCAGCTTAGACAATAACTGTCAGTAATTATAAGTTTAAGGTTAATTTTGTTATGCTGTATGTATGTTTCTGTTCTTGTTTAGGGTATTGTGTTTACATAGATCATTTAAAAATGTAATGTATAATTAAGAAATACAGGTTAATAGTCATCTATAGTAGTCAAACTTATAGTCAGGCTAGGTATATTTTCAAGGTCATTCACAGATATATTTATATAGATAGATGGTCTTCAAACACTTCAAAGACATACAGCATATGGCATTTAATATGTTTAATAACCTAAGGCTTTTCATGATAGTGAGACACATCTGCTCCTGGTAGTACCAATCTACTTCAAAGAAGATGATGATCATCAAAGAAACTCCATATGGAGTTTGCTTTCTTTATCATAAAAACTTGCCATTTGGGCAAGAAACTCCTCTTGTCTCAATTGCTTCTTTATTTTTGAACCTCAGATTCAATCATAGATTGCCGCCTAGAACTTGATAATAAGGCCCTATTGTTGGCTACCACTTATTTTGGATCCAGAACACAGAGCAGTCAAGATCTCTCTGTTTCTCTGTCTCTCTTTCTCTGTGTGTATGTGAAATATATATATATATATAAAATTTTTGCATCAACTTTTATTTATATCTTTATAATTTCTACAAGGTGCCTTGGCCTTTCTTCCCTCCAGAAGCCATATCTGTATCTATCACACACCAGGGCATGTGTGGCTCCCCACTAACTGATGAATAGGGCAGATATAATGCTGCCATGTTCTCCAGAGTCCTTAGTAAGTATGAAAAATTTGTTTCCATAAGGCCATCCTGCCCTGCAGTCACATAAGTTCCACCTGAGATGCCAAGTTAGCCATTTCTAACCACCATCACCTGTAGCTAGAGTTTTCCTGCCTGGCCCACAGTCAGGACAAATCTCTCTCACCTGCCAGACCCACAGCCGCTCAGACCTGACCAAGTAAACACAGAGACTTATATTGGTTACAAATTGTATGGCCATGGCAGGCTTCTTGCTAACTGTTCTTACAGCTCAAATTAATCCATTTCTATAAAACTATACCTTGCCACGTGGCTTGTAGCTTACCTACCGGTACTTTATATCTTCCTTGTCCTGACGGCAGCTGGCAGTGTCTGTCTCCCCCAGCTTCCTGTTCTCTCAATTCTCCTCTCTGTTAGTCCCGCCTATACTTCCTGCCTGGCCACTGGCCAATCAGTGATTTATTTATTGACCAATCAGCAACACATTTGACATACAGACCATCCCACAGCAATCACCTCAGTGATGGTTTTTGGATCATTTGTTTTATAGTAACAAGTAACAGCGAAGTTTTTTACAGGAAATACAGACAACTTTGTTTCTTTCACATATTTTTATGTCTTTAGAAAAGTATTAAGTGATACCAGTTGCTGTGGATATCACTCTGTATAAATAAAATGCTGATTGGCCAGTAGCCGGGGAGGAAGTATAGGTGGGACAAGCAGAGGAGAGAATTCTGGGAAGTGAAAGGCTGAGGCAGTGAGATGCTGCCAGCCACCGCCATGAGAAGATGTGAACGGTAAGCCATGAGCCATGTGGCAACTTATAGATTAATAGAAATGGGTTAATTTAAGATATAAGAACAGTTAGCAAGAAGCCCGCCATGGCCATACAGTTTATAAATAAATATATAAATAAATAATATAAGTCTTTATGTGTTTACTTGGTTGGGTTTGAGCAGCTGCAGGACTGGCTGGTGAGAGAGATTTGTCATGACCATGAGCCAGGCAGGACCAGGAAAACTCTAGCTACAATCAGTAATAAATACTTCCTCTATTTTGTCCTACCTCAATGGTAATGAAAACAGTATTACATTGGTACTAATGATGAAATGTGATTGGATGAAGGAATTTATGGTTGATAAAATTCATTTATTTTCAGAATTATAAATTGGGTTGAGAGAGACTGAAGCATGCCTGTCTCCACAGATATGTATCTCTGTGCAAGAAGAGTGCACAACTCTTCTTGTGTTCTAGGTACTGCATAGTGAATTATAAATTGAATCTCACTTATAATTCATGAGAACAAAATATTGATGAAAATGTAAGGACATACCAGTTCATAATGGCAAGGTCCTGGAACCTATGTCAATTTCATATGAGAAAATCTTTTATACTGAACTAGTGCATAATATGTTTAACAAATAAAAAATCAAAATTTATGAATAATTGTGTTAATTTCCTTATGTTTCTCAAAATTCTATTTCCATGGAACATACAAAATTATACTCAACTTTTTAATGCAGTGCACAGTTTTTCAGTTTTTACAGCTCAAAATGTAGACAGAATACAATTAAAATTAAAAAATGAAAGAAAACAGCTTGTAGGAAACTGACCTTGAATATATAAGACTATCACACAAAAGCAAATGGTACTGGGTCATTAAACCTAGCCACAGGGAACAAAATCAACTCCGCCTTGATGAGAAATGTGACTTGAGGTCGCCTGAGAAGAGAAGTTAATTAGTACAATCTTACTAGAATGTGTTCTGATCTAAATGAATTCAATGGTATCAGTATCCATGCAACTACATCTAATTATTCATTTATTTTTATACTTCACCTTATAAGAAATAGTGATTTCCAAATATAAATATGAGTAATCAAATAAACTTTAAAAGATTAATAAAAGAGAAAAAAGAAATACTAAAGTCATAAAAAGAGAAATAAAGAGTTAAGATAAAGGTGACAAGATTCTGATTCTGAAATCCATATATTATTTCAAACAAAACTGTATTAATAATAAATCAAAATATCAGGATTGCAATTAGTTTTGATGCCAAATATGACCTAAGATTTGCAGAAAAGGGTAAAACGTAGTGTGAGAATAACAAGGTGCTATGTATTGGGGACATAAGACATATTGCTTAGTGATTAAGTACATGTTCACTGTATTTTACACATCAATTTGTGAAGGAATTATTATTTATGCTAACAAATCTTCCTTGAAAAATTCAAAGGTTCTCTGAATCTAGAAGAGAGCACTATTGGGCCCATAATAATCAAAAGAAAAATATTTTAAGTAATAGCTTGTCTATTCCTGATATCTAATCCATCATGTTACAAATGTCTATAAATGTAATTGTCCAATTTACCTTAAAATGGAATGTAGTGCATCAACAAAGTCAATTAACTTAATTATATCTAATGGCTATTCTCTGCCCTAAGCACTAGGTAACTTTAGCTTTACAAATAGGAACATTAAGCTGGACTATGTTGGTGTACTCCCTTAATCCCAGCACCTGGGAGACAGAGGCAGGCAGATCTCATTGAGTTCCAGGTGAGCCTGGAACTACGAAGTCTACAAAGTGAGTTCCAGGACAGCCGGGACTGTTACACCGAGAAATGCTGTCTAGAAAAAACAAAAAACAAACAAAACGTAAAACAATTAGGAACATCAAGATTCAGAGCCTATATGTGAAGATATAAGTGAAACTGACCTGAAAAAGTTAAATATTTGTTAAATTAATTTAAATAATAGGTTACTTAATTTCTTCATTATATCTTCTCATTTGTAAAAGTGTGTTTGAAAATTTAAATCAAATACTTAAGTTATTAAGGATATATAGAGGTAATTATTTCTAAATAGTAGTTTGAATCTATCTGTTCTTACTGATGCATGTAATGTAATGTTTTCTTTTTTCTTTTATGGAAAATACATTTTAAACAATATATTCTGACTAACGTTTCTCCTCTATGAAGTCTTCCCAATTCTTTTCCACTTCTCTTCCCTTCCAGATCCATACCCTTTCTGTCTCTTGTTTGAAAACAAGCAGGTATCTATGGATTAAATAATGATAAAATAATGTAACAGAAACAAACCGATCATAATAGGACAGGAAAAGCAAACAGAAGAACCAAAGGAAACACATGAGAAACACACATACAGAAACAGTGCAGAGACACACACATTAGCATACACAGAACTTCCACAGAAACACAAAACCAGAAGCCATAATATATATGAAAAGACCTGTGAGTTTTAAAACACACAAACAAACAAAAAACAAATGAGCAAACAAACAAATAGAGCTGACTGAGCATTATGAGGCAAAGAACTTCCACAGATGCCGTTGAGTTGGATTCGTGTTGGTTATCTACACGATTTGGGCATGGTGCCTGCCCTTAAAAGTTGTTGTTTACCTAGTAAAACTCCCTGGGAGAAAACTGAATTTTCATTTGCAGGTAGTTAGCAATTGGAGATATCTTGTGGCAGCACTCATGGGGCTGCACAGCGCTGCACCAGATGGGGACCTAGAGCTGTGAGAGGAAAATTAGAGAAATACCTCCATCGTAACGGAGGCAATGTTTTCTATTTCTGCATTGAAACCTATCACCCTTAAAGTTCAAAGGCAATCAAACAGAAAGAAGTTTCTATACCTGCATATTATAATCACATGGTTAAAAGTGATTTCTAAATGTTCTGTTTTCCCAGTAATTAGTGTTTATTAGCATTATTTAAATTAAAATCTCCACAGAGCCTATAATTGTGAATTGAGATTACGTTTGTACAGAAACTAGGAACAGTTTTAAAATGTGGAATTCTGTTAATACTTTTATGTTATCTGAAAGATTTTAAAGCTTAGTCTTTTAGGTTAGCATACAAATTCACAAGTTTCATAATGACTATTTCAGACAGAGTTCATTTTGTTTGTCTTATTTTTCCACTCCTGTACCATCTTCCTGTTTGCGCTTCCTTCACGTTAGTGTTCATCTTCCTCCACAGTAACCCTATTACTGCCCACATAGCATGTGTTTCCATTACGTACGTGTGTGTGTGTGTGTGTGTGTGTGTGTGTGTGTGTGTGTGTGTATCTAACCTATCTCTTCTATAGGTTATTGTTTGTGTGTGTGTGTGTTTCTGTCCCTTCTCATGGTCATCAATCCAAACTCAAGATGTATGTACCTTCATTCAGAGTGAGTGAGAAAGAGGGGGAGGGGATATATAGAGACAACTGAATAGATAGTAGGGAGAGATAAAATTTAGGATCTGAATGTGAAAAAAAAAGGCAACATTCAATGTCACAGTCTGGCTTATTTTGTTTAAAATGATTTATGCTTATACCCATTTTCATGCACATATAATAATTTCAGTATTTAGAGCTAAGTAAAATTTCATTGTGTATACATACATTGCTATCTGAAAAAAATCAGTTTCAAATTTCAAATTTCAAATTTCTAGTTGTTTGCAAAATTACCCTTACTTGATTAATTATAGGCTTTCTGTTTTCTTTTTCTTTTTGTCCAAAATGGACTGAGCTAGTTTAAAAACTTTAAGCTAAGGTCTTTATGACATGAATTGAATATGAGAACCGGTTATAGAATCACACACTTTCAGGCTCAGATCCTAGTCTGTTATTAGGTTCCATTACTCAAACCAAATTTCATGAATCTCTGTGAATCTCCATGTGCTAGGATTTGGAGTCCTTTGGTTATATACTCAGTACTGATGTAGCTTGGTCATATGGAGTTTTTATTTTTTAATGTTTTGTAAGAAAATTCCAGATGATTTCACAGTGTCAGCAGTATGAATAAAGGTTTCTCTTTCCCCATATTTTGCCAGAACTCGCTGATGTTAGCACACATAGGACCTGAACAAGTTTAAGGCAACAGGGTCCAAGAACAAGAGGCAGTAGTGTACACAGATTCTCACCTGTAAACAAGAAGCTATTTCCAATTAACACCTGATAGCAAAGGGAAGCACATATTCTCCAGTGGAATCTCACTGGGTATATCAAGCACACTCCTCATGCCCAGGAGTGCTTAGCCAACACAGAATCCAAGATTTTGTAGGTTTGTAGATGTTTGTTTTCCTGATGATAGTTATTCTGACTGGGCTGAGATGGACTCTCAAAGTAATTTTAATTTGCATTTTCCTGGTGAATAGAACTTTAAGCACATTTATGGGTCATTTTTTCCTATTTTTGGAGACATTTATTTTTCTTAGCCCATTATTAGTTCATTACTGATGGGATACTAGCTTTATTGGTGTTTACTTTTCATAGTTAGTTATATATTCTAGATATTAAGGCCCTGTCTGATGCACAGTTAGCCAATATTTTCTTCTGTGTTGTGTTTCCCTTCAGTCTGGCGATAATGGTGCTTTTTGTGTAGTAGCTTTTTAACTTTATGCAGTTTCCCTGTCAATACTTTAGGTTATATAGTTTGATATTGGAGTACCTTACAGGAAGTTCTATAATTTGTCTACCTTGAAGTGTATTTTCTAACATTTCCATTAGTAGTTTCAAAGTGTCAGGTCTTATAGTATTCCTTTGACCTAATTTCAGTTGAGTTTGTTCATAGTCAGAAATATTGATCTATACTTCATACTTTCACATAAGGATGTGCAGTTCTCCAAACATTTGTTGATAAAATTGTCTATTTTCATTATATGCATGTTTACACATTTGTCAGAAATTAGATGACTGTTTCTATGTGAGTTTGTGTATGGGTCCTTCTCTATTTCACTCCATTCGTGGTCTGCATGGCATTTTTGAACCAGGGCCCTGAGAGCTAGGCTTCTGTATTATAATTTGAGACCAGGCATTGAGATATATTCAACACTGTATTTTCAGCCTTGCCTTATTTTGACTGTTTTGTTTTTCATATGCCTTTCCATATTTAAGTGTTTTCTTCAATTTATCTATTCCTGGTCTTAAGGCTCATTGTGGATATAAAAAGCTAATGGCATTTGGATGTTGATTTTATATTATGAAGTTGTTACCACATCCAAAAGTTGTTAACCTTTAGGATTTTATCAGTTACTTCTTTTGTTGCTATAAAAAAAAAATGTCACAAAAATCACTTAAAAAGAAAAGTTTATTTTTGCTTACAGTTCTATGGAATTTAGTCTAATATGGCAGGAACAGTATGGTGACAGGAACAGAATGTAGCTAGTGACATTGTGTCAACAGCCAGCCAGTGAGCTCCAAAGGAAAGCAAGATGGAGTGAGGAATAGGCAAGTTTCAGAAGCACCTGGATTCATCCTAGACTGCCTAGGTTCCAGTACTCAGGTTGACAGGGTGATCAACTGTGATGGTAATCTTGAAATTAATAATTTCAAACATGTAGAATGGTGCCACCTACGTTTGAGGTGGATATTTGCCAGTTTAAATAGCCTAAAGATGTTCCTACATGTTGACATTATCTAGATAATTACGTCCTAAGGCTTTTTCCCTAGGGGGTTCTAGATTGTATCCATTGACAGATTGTATCAGATTGTATCTAGATTGTATCAGTTGATAATTAAAGCTAACATACCCAAAGGTTTGTTTCTATGATGATAAAAATTCTATCATGTTGATAATGAAAACTAACCATCACAGGGTTTTCAAAACATAGATCATGTCATCTGCAAATATGAGTTATTTAGCTCTGCCCTTACTCATTTATATTTCTTTGTTTTGTCTCATTGCTTTCTCCAAACTTTCATGTACTATATTGTACAAGGTTGGAAAGAGTATATCCTGAATTCTGAGTTTTAGAAGACATAGTGTCAATTTTCCCCCATTTATTGTAGTGTTGGTAATAGGTTTATAACAGTAGAGCCTTTATTACATTCCTTGTGTTCCTACTTTTTGACATAATAAATTAGCATATAAAATGTTCAGGATTCTTCCTCCAAATCCATTATTTCTCCTTAATAGTGTTAATATATTACACTAAGAAAAATCCACATCAATAGATATCCTATAAAATATATTATCGATTCTTCAGTTGAAGGGCATCTAGGTTGTTTCCATGTTCTGGCTATTACAAACAACGCTGATATGAACATAGCTGAACAAGTGCTCTTGTGGTGTGGTTGAGCATTCCTTGGGTATATGCCCAAGAGTGGTATAGCTGGATCTTGGGGGAGATGGATTCCCAATTTTCTAAGAAATCGCCATATTGATTTCCAAAGTGGTTGTACAAGCTTGCATTCCCACCAGCAGTGGAGGAGAGTTCCCCTAGCTCCACATCCTCTCCAGCATAAGGTGTCTTCAGTGTTTTTGATCTTAGCCATTCTGACAGGCGTAAGGTGGTATCTCAGAGTTGTTTTGATTTGCATTTCCCTGATGATTAGGGATGTTGAGCAATTCCTTAAATGTCTTTCAGCCATTTGAGTTTCCTCTGTTGAGAATTCTCTGTTTAGTTCTATAGCCCATTTCTTAATTGGACTGTTGGGCATTTTGATGTCTAATTTCTTGAGTTCCTTATATATTCTGGATATCAGTCCTCTGTCAGATGTGGGATTGGTGAAGATCTTTTCCCATTCTGTAGGCTGTCGCTTTGCTTTGCAACAGACTGCTGGCAATGGTCGAGAGACAATCCGAACTGACCTACTCTGGTGATGGGATGGCCAAACACCCTAATTGTCGTGCTAGAAACCTCATCCAACTACTGATGGATCTGGAGGCAGAGATCCATGACTAGGCCCCAGGTGGATCTCTGGGAGTCCAATTAGCGAGAACGAGGAGGGTTTATATGAGAGAGAATTGTTGAGACCAAGGTCGGATAAAGCACAGAGACAAATAGCCAAACAAACGGAAACACATGAAATATGAACCAATGGCTGAGGGGTCACCAACTGGATCAGGCCCTCTGAGTGGGTGAGACAGTTGATTGGCCTGATCTGTTTGGGAGGCATCCAGGCAGTGGGACCGGGTCCTGTGCTCATTGCATGAGTTGGCTGTTTGAAACCTGGGGCCTATGCAGGGTCCCTTGGCTCAGCATGGGAGGAGGGGACTGGACCTACCTGGACTGAGTCCACCAGGTTGATCTCAGTCTGTGGGGAAGGCTTTGCCCTGGAGGAGATTGGAATGGGGGGCGGGCTGGGGGGAAGGTGAGGGGGGGCGGGAGGGGGGAGAACAAGGGAATCTGTGGCTGATATGTAGAACTGAATTGTATTGCAAAATAAAAATTAAAAAAAAAGAAAAAAAAATATATTATCGATATTTTCAAAAGCCTCATAGTAATAAAAGATAAGAAACACTAAGAAGCTCAGAGACAAGAAATACTAGTATAGGCTAAAACTTACATGCTGAAATCCCACAGATCAAGCATTCTAGATAGGGTTATTATTGCTCTGATGAAACAATGTAACCAAAAGTGACTTGGGGAAGAAAGAATTTTATTTTTATTACATAGCCTGAATAATAGTTTATTGAGAGAAGTAAAAATAGGAACTCTAATAAGGCAGGCACCTGGAGGCAGGAGCTGATGCAGAAGTCATGGAGGAATCTACTTATTGGCTTGCTCCTCATGACTTTCTCGGTGTACTTTCTTATAGAACTCAGGACCACCAGCCCGGGGTAGCCCCACCCCTAAAGCCTGGGCCCTTCCCCATCAATCACTAATTAAGAGAGTGACCTTCAGAATGGTATTTTATGGATCCAAGTTTTTATTTGAATTTCCCTCCTCTCACATGCCTGTAGCTTGTATCATGCTGACATATAGCTAGACAGCACATCAAGCCGATAGCTTCAAGATACATGATCTTGGAGGTAATTTGGGACTGCAGTCTTCCTCATGGGGTTGTAGCACTTAGTATAATGATAAGACAATTGTCTACTTGACATATGAGAACAGAGGAAAAGGCAACAATCAGAAAACTTTACAAAATCTGCCAGGGTATTATTCTTTGACTCTAGAACTCAGAGTAATGAATAATTAAAAATCTATCCACCAAAGCTGTGTTACTTTTGCTATAGAATTTGATTTTAGCAAAAGCAGAGACTAAGTAAGACTAAAGAAAGTTAATACATGTATTCAATGTCCTCCAGGACTGTCCTAGAATATGAGAGGGATGTTAGCCAAAATGACTTTGGCAAAACCAAAATGCTACTAGAGTCTATAGTATTAAAATAATTCTATACAGATATTAACTCTGTTTTGATAAAGACAACATATTATATAAGAGGGTAGCATTAATATAGGTCACATTAAGTGTTTGCACAAACATTCTTCGTTAGGTAACCAGCCTATTTACATTCACTGGGATTTACCAGGGATCCCAGACCTGTCTCTTCTAGGACACTTACACCTAACATGTTAGTTGGGGACTCACAAAGGCTACTTATGCTCTCATTTCCCTCATCTATTCTGATCTCTCCAGGTCCCCTAGATCTTCTGCAGCTGCCCACTTTAGACATTCCTCCTAGCCCACATCTCTTCACTTGGAACACATCATCACATGTGAGATGGGCTCAGGGTACCCTTCCTTCCTCTTCCATTGCACTACATGCAGCCAAGCTTTGAACTCTACCTAAAAAATCTGTAGAATCAGTGCCTCTTCTCTACCAGCTATGATGATTGCTTATAGATCCATCAATTTACCTGCAATTTACATTTCTCTTAAGAGGTCAATGATATTCTACTGTGTATATGCACCACATCATCATTATCCATTCAACAGTAAGTAGACTTCTAGGGCATTTCCAAGTTCTGGCTACTGTGAATAGAGAACCAATGAAGTAGATAACCAAGTGTCTTTTACAATAAAATATAGAGTCCTTTGGGTATATTCGCAAATGCAGTATATTTAGATCTTGATGTAGATCTATTCTCAGCTTCCTAAGGAAACTCCACATTGTCATCAATGGTTGTTGTACCAGTTTGCATTTTCACTAGCAGTTAATAAAATTCTCCTTTTCCTGCATCTTCACTGCATCTACTGTCATTTGTTTTTATTAATATTCGTCACTCACTCAGAATGAGATAAAACAAATCTCAAAGTAATTTTAATTTTGCAGTTCCCCTATGGCTAAGGATGTTGAAGATTTTGAAAATTTTTTATCAGTCATTTGTATTTCATGTTTCTAGAACTCTATGCATAGCTCTGTATCCAATTTCTAATTGAGCTTTTTTTTTAATGCTCAGCATTTTATTTTTTTATGTTTTTGTTTGTTTGTTTTTAAAAACAGGGTTTCTCTGCATAGACTTCTCTGTCTTTGAACCATCTTTGCAGGATATGCTTGAACTCAGAGATCCACCAGCCTCTGCTTTCAAGTGCTGGGATTAAAGGCATGCACCACCACCATTGGTTGATTTTCAGTTTTTCAGTTATTTTTCTATTCTAGATAGAATAGAAATTCCACAAATACAATTGGTAAATATATTTTCTTGCCATTCTATAGGCTGCTTCTTCGCTTACGTAATGTTGTTCCTGGTTATATAGAATTTTTTAGTATCATTAGGTACATTAAGTGTTGTACTTAATGCTTGTTCTATCTGTTCATAAAGTCATTTTCTGTCCTTATGAGTTCAAGTATTTGAATTTACTCCTTTAAATTCGGTCATATTTAGGGTATCAGTTTGTATATAGAGACTTTTAATCTACTTGAAGTTGAGGTTATTGCACAGTGAAAAATATGGATATGTTTTCATTCCTTGAGTTATTTAATTTGGCCGGCATCATTTGATGAATTTGCTATATTTTCTCTAGGGTATATTTTTATCTTTGTTGTCAAAAATTAGGTGTCCATAGGTTTATGGACTTATTTCCAGGTCTTCAGTTCTGTTATGTTAATCCATGTGTCTGCTTGTGTTTCAATACTGTGCAGTTTTTTTTTTTTATCACTATAGCTTTCTGTAGTACAGCTTGAAATCTGGGATGGTGAAACATCTAGCAATTCTTTAATTTTTCAGGATAATTTTGGATACCATTGTGTATGTGTTTATTATTTTTTAAGATTATTTTTAATTTCTTTGATAGACCTGTTGTAATTTTGATAGGCTTCGCATTGAAACTGTAGATTACTTTTGATAGGATAGCCATTTTCACAATGTTAATCCTGCCAATGCATGAGCATGAAAACTCTTTTGATTATCTGGCATCTCAATCCATTTCTTTCTTCAATGTCCTAATGTTTTTGTTATGTAAGTTTCCACTTAGAGTTTTTCCAAGATACTTTATTTTGTGAGGCTATTGTGGAAAGTATTGTTTCCTTGATTTCTTCTCAGTATGTTTGTCATTTGTATGTAGGAAGGCTATTGATTAATTTGTGCTAATTTTGTATCTGGCTGCGCTGCAGAAAGCATCAGCTGTAGAATTTTTCTGGCAAAGTCTTTATGGTACTTCATGTATAAAATCATATCCTCTGCAATGAAGGATACTTTAATTTCTTTTCTTCCTATTTTTATCTCCTAGATGTCAGTTATCTCATTGTTCTAGCTAAGACTTCAAGCATTATATTGGAAAGGTATGGAGAGAGTGAACAACTTTGTCTTGTTCCTGTTTTTGGTGGAAATTCTTTGAGTTACTTTTCCATTTAGAATGTTGCTGGATGTGGGCCAGCTGTAAATTTATTTTATTATATTGAGGTAGCTCCTCACATCACCAGACCTTTCAGGGATTTTATCCTAAAGGATATTATAATTTTGTCAAAGGCCTTTTCTGCATCTAATTAGATGATCATGTGATTTCTGTCTCTTAGCTTATGTGGTGAATTATGGTTATTTATTTGCATATGTTGAACCACCCCTACACCTCTGGGGCAGTTGAAGCCTACTTAATCATAGTGAATAATCCTTTACATATTTTATAAGCATTTAATTGGGAACTTTAATATCTATATATAAAAGGGATTTTGGTCTATAATTTCCTTTTCTTTTTCTCATTCTTTGAGAATGAGAAATCATGGGATTTTAGAATAAAATGACCATTTCAGAAAAAAAAAACATAGAAATGATTACAACTGGGAAACGACAAAAAGCATCATTCATTTAGATTAGCATGGAAATGACATGGCGATTAAAGAAAGGTGTAAATTTCTCATTAGTTCAAGATTTAGACATGCTTGATGAGCCCTAACAAACCCCATTTGTAATATATATATATATGTCAAAATGCTTTACAGGGACTCCAGAAATTATAAATAAAGCATCCCAAATTTTTTTCACTATTTCTCTTTTTAAGTTTTAGATTATAATTATATCACTACTCTCTTCTCCTTCCTCCAAACACTCCCATGTATCTCTCTTTTTTCTTTTGGACTGTGGGATATTGAGACCAATGGTGTAGAGTATATGAAGGAGAACTGAGACTTCTATGCTCAAGACGAGGACCATAAGGGCTGCTCCTCTGTCTTATCTCTTTATTGTCCCTCTCTCCCTCTCTTTTAGCTAAGGGCACTGCATATTATGCAACTTAGACAATATTTGGCTATATGTAGTAACTGAGCATGTCTTAGATGAATATTCTTCTACTGATTTTATCCAATTTTTTGCCTCCAGTTTCCTTCAGAACATCATTGCATGAATTGTACTAGTCAATAACCTTTAACAGAATATATTCTGTGTGGGTTTCTGACTTTAATACACTTCCCATTGTTCTGTAACTAATCTGGGAGAACGGGTTATATCAGAGGGCACATAAATTGTTAAAGGAATAGACCTACCAAGGCAACAACCCACTCCAGTTTATGAATAAGCACATTTTTAGTTGAGAGTTTTTCTTTTATCTTTAAAGAATTATCGAGCTTTGTACAGAATGATTGCCTATACATGAAAGAATTGTCTCATTGAAACCTGTAAAAATAATAGAATTTTATTTTTTCCTTCTCAAATGTTGTAGATCATTACCCATTTAACGATAATAGTTCTTCCATTATACATGAAGCCATCTGTTCAATTTCTATAGAGATCACTAAAAATACTGCAATGATAATAAAAGTCAAACCCATTTTGATAACTAGGGACTGCTGAAAGATTCTATTTATATTGCATGTTATTGTTTTGTAATGCCATGGAAGTATATATATATATATATATATATATATATATATATATATATATATATATAGTCTCATATAATACTAGGTTCCTGATTATGAAAATGAACCCACTTATGAGGATTATAGCAACAAGAAGCAGTTTGATCAATGCCCAAGACTCTAAAAGACATTTTCAAAATTGTGTGTACAAATTAGTGGAAAAGCCAATAGAGTTAAGCTTTGGTAAGAGTCTTGTTTGAAAAATAGATTTTAATTGAAACAGAACTACATCACTACCATCTTCAGTCTCTGGCCTACAGCCACTCAAGTACCCTCCCTCCAACTCCTCCCATAACCCCTAACTCTCCAACTGATAGGCTCTTTTTCTTTGATTATTATTGTTACATGCATATATACGTGTATTATATGTGTACACAAATAATAGACTGTTGAGATGCAGGAGCTTTGATGTCGATGTATCTATTGGGGTGGGCTTGCCACACTCTGTTGATACCTTCATTGTGTCTAAGTGTAATTTTCTGTGATAGTTCGGGTTTGGTGTAAAGAGAGCTGCTTTGTTGAGAGGTGGCAGCTACAATTATACATGGAGATTTTGAGGTAGGAACTACAGATGAGAAAGAACATGCAGTGTTTGTCTTTCTGGATCTGAATTACCTTCAAATGTAATCAATTTTAAACCCATAGTTTCCATTTCTTTACATATGAATAGTATTTTATTACATACACTTACCATATTTTCATTATCAGTTCCTCTGTAGAAAGACAAATAGTGTGGTCCATTTCCTGGATATTATGAATAGGGGGTCAACGAATATTGCTAAGCAAGTGTCCTAGTAATTTGGATTTATGGCAATGATTAGTATATCTGGATAATATCTATTTTTATTAATATTTGTTTTAGTTTTCTGAGGATTCTCCATGTAGAATTTCATAAGGCTGCACCAAATTGTATTCTGACCAACAGTACATAAGATTTTATTTTACCTACAAACCTCACTAGCATTTCTTCTTTTGTTGTTGTTGATCTTAGCCATTCTAACTGTTGTGAGATGAAATTTCGAAATTGTTTAAACTTCATTTCCCTATTGCTAAGGATAAGCATTTTTTGGTATTTCTTGGTCATTTCTATTTCTTCTAATGTGAACTCTCTGCTTAGATTCTCTAACCCATTTCTGAATTGAGTTGTGTATTTCTTTGTCTCTGTGTTTTTTTTGTTTGTTTTATTTTGTTGTTGTTTGAGTGGGTCTTTGTTTTCTTTTGTTTTGTACATTTTATATTCTGGATATTAATCTTCTGTCAGTATATAGTTGCAAACACTCTTTCCCATTTAATGAATTTCATCTTCACTCTATTAATTGTTTCATTACAACAGAGAAGCTTTTTAGTTTTATGAGCTCCTACTTATAAATTTTTGCCTTAATCCCTGGGCAAATTGAGTCCAGCTCAGAATGACCTTTCTTATACCTATGTCTTATAGGGAGCTGACTGTGCTTCCTTCTAACAGTTTTAGTATTTCAGGAATCAAATTGAGGGCTTTGATTCACTTGGATCTATATTTTTTTGTAGTGATATGTAGAAATCTAACTTCATTCTCCTACATCTATTTTTGCTAGAGCCATTTGTTGAAATGCTCTTTTCTCTAGTGTATGTTTTTCTTTTGCTTGGCTTTTCTTCCTTGTCTCTCACTTTTTTGAAAAATAATAGATAGTAGTAGCTACAAGCATATGTACATGCATTTTCTGTTTTATTTGATTAGTCTACATATCTGTTTATGTGCCATTACTACATTGTTTTTATTACTATAGCTCTAAAATGTATCTTGAAGCTTGGGATGTCTGTGAAGAATGAGATGGATATTTTTATGGGGATTGTGTTGAATCTCTAAATTGCTTTTGGTAGGATGGTCATTTCACAATATTAAGTCTACCAATCTATGAAAATGAGAAGTCCTTCCATTTTCTATTGTCTTTCCCTATCTCTTTCTTTAGGTCTTTGAATTTTTCATTGTAAAGGCCTTTCACATCCTTGTTTGCTTTATCACAAAACATTTTATTATTGTTAAGTGCTGCTGCAAAGAGCAATGAGTCAGTCATCTTTTTCTCAGTGTGATTGTTGTTGGTGTACAGTGTGATTGTTGTTGGTGTAAGCTACTGATGTTTTATATCCTGCTACTTTGCTTAAATTGTTAATTGTTCATCAAAGTTTTATGCTGAAAATTATGGGATCTCTTGTGCTTAATATGTCACCTACAAACCAGGCTAATGTAACTTTTCCTACTTGTATCCTTTAATTTCCTTCTTTTGCTTTATTTTTCCTGCTAATGTATCTAGCACTATATTGAAAATGAGTAGGAATAGTGGGCATTCCTGTCTTCTTCCTGATTTTAGTTGGATTGTTTCAAGTTTTTTTTAATCATTTAGGATAATATTGGCTGTGGGTTTATCATGTGTATTCATTTTTAGGTTGAGTTATATTCTCTTCATTCCTATTCCTTCTAAGAATTTTTATTATGAAGGCGTGTTGGAATTTGAAAAGTTTTCATGTGTATATATTAAAATGATTTTATCTTTGTATCAGGTTATCTTTGTTGACTTATATATGTTGAACTAACCCTGAATTTCTGAGATAAAGTCAACTTGATTGTCATGCATGATCTTCTTGGTATGTGATTGTATTCAGCTTGCTTGTATTTTATTGATAATTTAAAAATGTTTTGTTTATGTACATCAAGAATAGTGGTCTGTAATTTTTCTCCTTGCTGTTTCTGTTCTTGAGCCTCTACCTGACTTGAATAATAGAGTGATACAGGCTTTGTTGAAGGAGTTTAGGCATACTCCTTCAGTTCCATTTTTTTTTTAACAGTTTAAGGGTTAGATGTAATTCTGCTTTAAAAGTCTGATAGAATTATACTATGAATCCATCTGGGCCTGGATTTTATTTTAGCTGGACAACTTTTGATCACTCTTTCTATCTCCTTTGAATCTGTTTAGTTATGTTCTTGTTCACTTCTTAGTTTAACTTTGGTAGTTTGAATGACTCAAGACATCCATTCATTTCTTTTAGATTTTTCCAACCGGAGGTTTATAAAGTATTGCCTTATAATATTCTGAATTACTTCGATGTCTACTACAATGGTTCCATGTTGATTTCTGGTTCTATTAATTTGGGTTATCACTTTCTTTGTTTTGGTTAGTCGGGCCAAGGGCCTGAAAATCTTGTAAACCAGCACTAAGATTTACATAATCTTTGTAGAGTTTTCTTTGTTTCTACTTTATTAATTTCTGTTTTGGTATTTAATACATCTTTCCATATGCTGGATTTTGGGTTTAGTTTGTTCTTATTTTTCTAAATTCTCCAGTTCTATCTTTTTTGACCCATTCATCCTTCTGTAATGAGTTATTTAATCCCCCTGATTTTTACACTTACTAGAGGTCTGCTTTTTTTTAAATTTAAGTGTTGATTGCATTTATCATCAGAAAGGATACCCATGATTAGTTGAGTTTCAATGTCAATTTTTCCATTTCAAGGTTTGCTTTATGTGCCAGCATGTAGTCTATTTTAGAGATGTTTCCATCTACCACTAAATAGGAAGAATATTCTTTGGCCTTGGATGAAGTATGTTATAGATATCTGGCATGTTCACTGTAATTTAATCCAATGTAAGATGTCATTTAATTAGAGGATTCTCTGGGTTTTTTTTTTGTTGTTGTTGTTCTTTTTCAGATGATCTATCTATTAGAGAAAGTGAGGCATTGAAATTGCCAACTATTGTTAGTTTTTGTCAATCTGTGATAGTTGGGTGTATATATGTTTAATATTATTCGTTTTCCTGATTAATTGATCTTTGGATTAAAGTGAAGTGTCATTCAATGCCTATTCCAATTAGTTTTAATTTACTGTCTTTTAGCAAAACCTGATATCTTCTTTATTCTAATGCATGAACAAAATTTTTCTATTCTTTCGCTTTCAAGTGGTGCCTGTCTTTCAAGATGAGATGCTTTTCTTGTAGATAGTACATTTATATTTTGAAATCCGATCAGCTAGCCTGTGTGTTTTTACTGGAGAGTTGAGGCTATTAACACTTAGAGTTATTATTAAAATGTGTGTATACTGACATCATATTGCTATGTTTTGCTGGTTTATGATCTAAGTTGCAGTTTGTTTGACAGTAAATTATAGCATTATTTGTTTTCATTCTAGAGTAGATTGGCTGTGCTTATTCTTATATTCAGTTTGAAGTATTGTTTTCAGTATTTTGTTTAGTCTTAATATTTTTATTTTGATTTTTTGTTTTCTGTGTTTTATATTAATTTTATTTGGCTGTTTCAATCATGAAAAAAAACATTTCTTTCTTCTTCAACCACTGGCAGGTAGCTTTGCTGGATACTTTAGTCTAGGTGGGCAGCTGTGATCTTTGCAAACTTAGAATGCATCGCTACAAGCTCTTCTGACTTTCAGAGTTTCCATTGAGAATTCACATGTTATTCTGATGAATTTCCCTTTCATGTGACTTGTGTTTTGTCTCTCATAGTTTTCAATATTTTTCTTTGTTATTCATATCTAATGTTTTAACAGTGATATGCCATAAGATGTTTCCTCTAAAATAGACTTTTTGGTCTTGTCAAGTTGGTGTCCTATATACTTACTGAATCTGTATATCTTTCCTTAGTTTACAGATGTTTTCTTCTATGGTCTTGTTAAAGATATGTTCTATGTCATTGACCTGCAATTCTTCTAAAAATTGTTAGGTTTGGTCTTTTCATGGTGTCCTACATTCCCAGTGTGTTCATTTACTGTCATTTATTTATTTATTTTACTTTTTTCATACAAAGTCTTTGCTTTATCTTTGATTTCTCATATTTTACCTTCCCAGTTCATTCTACTTGTAATGTTTTCCAGTGTGTTTTCTGATTGGAATATTTCCACTTGTATTAAGTGTTTATATTTCTTAATTGAATTCGGTTTTAAAATCCTGATTTATCATCATCATTTCATTCAGCTGCATATTTGCATTTTCCTGGACATCACTCAGGTGTTTACTATTATTTTCTTAGAGTTCAATGAAGCATTTGTTCATGTTTTCCTAAGTTTCTTGTATTCTTTGATAAAGTTTATAATTGACCTTTGAGTTAATTGATCTGGGATCATGTAGATACTTCTTATTTGAGAACATTTTTACATGACTAGTGTGTTTTTGGGGGAAACATGATGTCTTAACCACTCATGTTGTTTTTCATTTTGGTGTTTAACTGGACATGTAGATTTCTTTTTTGATGTGTGTCTAATTTGTTTATGTGGCTTCCTGTAGCTTGGTCTAGTACAAGAGATGCATGACCTGAACTAGGTCAGATAAGGTTGGTGGATAGACTCTAATTTGAACAGGAAAAGATAGACCCCATATTCTGGACCTGCAGCTTGGACTGTGGATGCAGAGGTGGCAGCATGCAGAGGGATGGATAGGAATATAAAGGAATGCTTCACCAGTTAAAATAATCTCAGGAACATGGCGGGCTCAAAAGACACCAAGCTTGTGGGTGTTGAGATTGCTGCAGGCAAAGGATCATTTGATGTATGTGTAGGGGATGGCAAAGATAGGAACAGGCTTGGTCTCATGCATAAAAAACATTCTCAAGAAGTGATGTGGTACTAGGTTTTAGATAACAGTGAACTTGGAGGGAAGAAATATACTAAAGGGAATAAGGAATTTACACAAGAAAGGTGGTCTATCTACAAAGAAGGTTTGTGAGTACTGGGTATGGAACTAGATCAGGAAAGCTGGCTTGCATGCTGACTTTTATTTTGGTATTTTACCTGGACATGGGCACTCCTGATGGAGGAGACAAAAGAAGGTCAGAGGCATGATTGGCATGTTTCCTGAGAGACATGCGTTTGTTTCTGCAAGTGACAATCCAAGTTATATAACATAAACTTATTCAATGAGGATCAAATGCCACAAAACAACAATCTCTTGAACTGTAAATATGCAATTCAGTCAAGCAAAACTTTGATATAGTGATAAAAGTGTAGCTATGGAATTGTGGATGCCAATGAAACTTGCAGCTGCTACAGGGAAAGCAACTGGATCTATACATGGAAGACTAGCATTTAGGGAGTTATTTATAAAATATTTCTTATTTTTTAAATTATATTGATCTGAGATAACATAATAGAAGCTAAATATAAACATATGTCAGTTTTGTATAGATTGGAAATTTATCGATAAAGCCAGCATGTCAATATTTTTTCACATTACAAAATTATGTTTTATACCAATACATGAACAATGAATGAATAATCCATAAAAATGAAAGGAAAAAACTGAGAATCAGATGCTTAAGACAATTGGAAATAATATTACATTTAGGAATAAATCTATCCTAACAGTTTACTTATACACTGAAATTTATCATGTATTATTTAAAGTTATATAAAACTATCTGCATAAGTAAAAATGCAACATAATCAAGGTTGAAAACACTATATTAACAAAATGACAGTATTCTTGTTACTTAAAGATTCAATGCAATCCTTTTAAAAATTCCTCTCTCATTTTTTATTAAAATAGGCAAACCACACTTAAAATTCAGATTAAAATTTAAAGGATCCAAACTACCAAAAAACAACATTGAAAAAAGTCAAATATGTGAAGGATAGATGCTTCTTGCTTTCAAAACTTACCAGAAATATCAGTGGAATGAAGCTGAGGATACAGCAATGGCCTCTCAATTTTGCACTCTGTCAGTTCATCTTATTATTACTGTGAACAAACAGATGACAGAAATGGCTTCAATTTTAAATATTTATTTCTTTTAATTTTCAGACATTTCGGTCCTTCATGACATAGAGGATGAAGCGGAGCCATTCTCATCATGGCCGACAATTAGAAGAGTACATCGTAGCAGGAAGGAGCCCTCACTTGTCATAGTTCCACCAGTCCACAATAGTTTCTTCAGATTTGCTTCTATCAATAGATTAATGTATTCATTAGGTCCAAGCCCTCATAAAGTAATGTCTGTGGAAAGCCCCCTTCGACATAACCAGCATGGTGAATTACCACTACCTTAAGAGTTCTTCAATCTAGCTAAGCTGGCAGATAACAGTCCATTGATTCTCAACAAAGGAACAAAAATCATTTGCTAGAGAAATAGAAAATTTATGTTTATTCTCAAGAATTTCACACAGGTATCCTACAAAATATGATCATGTTGACCACCCATTTCCTCCCTTTAGTTCTTCAATTGCCCCCCCACCATGTGTCTCGCTCCTGAATTCAAGGATTTTTGAAAATTCTTTAATTTTTTTATTAATTTTCTGAGAATTTCATAAAATTTATTTTGGTCATATTTACCACCTCATGCACATTTTTTTTCAGATTCTTCCCAACCTTCCAACCCTGCTTTATCCAGTTTCATATCCCTGCCCCCTTTCATACCACTGAGTCTAGTTTGTGTTGGCCCCACTACTCCTGGACATTGAAACATCATTGATGTGTTGCTGATATATCAATTGTCAAACCAGTGAAGAAAACTTAACTTTCCCTACCCAAGCAGCAAGTAAATATCAATAACTCCTCAGCTAAGGGTAAGATTTTCTTTTCCAGGACCCTCCTCCATGTAGGGATACTGTGTGGTTTAAGCTTGTAAAGGTTCTGTGCATTGCAGTGATTTGACTGTTCCCACACAGACTCCAATGTTTAAATACCTGGTCCCTAGGTAGTGGCTCTGACTGCATATGTTTAGTAGATGAAACTTTGCTGGGGGAAATGTCATTGTGGGAGGGCTTTGGGGTTTGAAAGCAAGGTGCCATTTCCAGATAAATTTGCTTCCCTCTTGTGGTTCTTGATGTAAACTCTCAGATTACAGATTCCACCTCCAGCCATCACATCTGTCTCTTACTGCCATGCTGTCCGAACCATTACAGATCAAAACTCAATAAAGTCATAAGCCACAAAAACTCTATCTTCTATAATTTGCATTGGTCATTATATTTAATCATTGCAATAAAAAGTAAATAATGCATGCTGTCACAATCTCTGTGGTTCATAAGTGTATATGCCCCACTATGTTTAGAAAATACTTATCTTGAAGTCATCACCACCTCTGTCTCTTACATTCTTTTCATTTGCTCTTTCATATAGATCCCTGAGCTTTGAGGGGAAGGGTATGATATAGCTGTCTCATTTACTGGTGAGCCCTCTAGTCTCTTTTGTCTATGTATTGACCAGTTGTGGGCCTCAATATTAACTACCATTGACTGCAAGAGAAAGCTTCTTTGATGAGGACTGAGTGATACATTTCTATGTGCTTAGTAATAAGTGATTGGGAATCAAATAATTTTCATTGTCAAACAAAATACATTTTTTTTGCTTTTTTACAAAAACAGATCAGTCCTCTTTTAGTTTTTCTAATTTTTGAGAAGTCTGCCTTAAGTGAAGAGTAAGAGTAAGCAGCTACATCTTTGTAATATTGTGGAATTGAACAGATTCCCTAGTGGAAATTTCATTCTCACCTCATATTGGGTTCTCTGAGGAAGGAAGAGAGAGATCAGAGCAAATGCCATATCCCTCCCTTGTCTTTATGATTACACAAGGCAAGTACATATCTAATGTGCTAGAATACCACATAATACTTGAATTTCACAATACAAGAAAATTGAATCATGTTTACTTTAAAACTTTTTTATGAATTCAGAATGGCAAGGATTATATAAAAGATGGATGGTTAAATTTTAAAAGGTATAGTGACTACATCCCCAAATATTTGACATATCTATACAGTGGGAAATTATATACTGGTTATACTGGTAATTATTGTTAAATATGCAGTAATATCTTATGAATAGACCTAACTTACTGAACTGTATATTATTGAAGTAAATATTTCTGCCTCACTAGGTCTTCATATGTATCATCTGAGCTATTTCTGTTATCTTCCTTCTAAAACTCTGAATACTCCAATTTGTCACTATACCTTTTATCCATGTTCTGAATTATCATACTGTTTCTAGTGACTATACTAAAATATGTAACAGACAATGAACTTTGCAATAAGGCAGACTGAGAGCTACCTCAGCAGAAAAACACATATGAAAATATGGCTAGACATATTGCCTGTATGTATCTAGTGATTCACTTTAGGGCCATCTCAGAGTTGGAGAACACAAATCAAACATGCTTGCTTCCCCAGGTCTTATGAAAGACTTACAGAAAAGAAACAACTTTACATCTTTTGATAGAGCTTTTTGTAAGGCCATTGTAGAAAGTTATGTAGAAAAATATAAAAGAAAGATCTAGTTATATTTCTTGTTTCTAGGCTGTGGGTTTTTTTTTTAATTTCATCTTATACAGGATTGATTCCTAAAGTCACAGATGCAGACTCCTGAAGAAAGCTCAACTAGCATGAATAAATTGTACCTTGAAGCCTAGAAGCAGGCAGGCAAATAACAATGGTAATGGGGGGAATGAGGTCACCCTGATTCAAGTGTCTGTTCTGCACCTATTTAACACTGCCGTGCCAGGCATAGGCATTCCAATACCAGGGAGGTAAAGGTAGTACCTCTGCTTTTGGCACTTTTCCTATCAATGACCTGAACATTCCATAGATATGGAAGAATGAGCCTTATGGAACTGACTGTGATAAGTCAAAGTGGCGGTTACAGAAAGTAGATTGTCAATATCCAAAAGTTTACTGCAGTTGAAAGGAAAATTTATACACCCACCAAAAGGCAAAGTTATGTAAATATCATCTGTTTATCTAATCTTTTTTTTCATCTTTTTTATTTTTATTTTTTTATTTTTTTTTATTTTTATTTTGCAATACAATTCAGTTCTACATATCAGCCACGGATTCCCTTGTTCTCCCCCCTCCCGCCCCCCTCACCTTCCCCCCAGCCCACCCCCCATTCCCACCTCCTCCATGGCAAAGCCTTCCCCTCGGACTGAGATCAACCTGGTAGACTCAGTCCAGGCAGGTCCAGTCCCCTCCTCCCAGGCCGAGCCAAGCGATCCTACGAATGGAAACACATGAACTATGAACCCAATGGCTGAGGGGTCACCAACTGGATCAGGCCCTCTGAATGGGCGAGACAGTTGATTGGCTTGATCTGTTTGGGAGGCATCCAGGCAGTGGGACCGGGTCCTGTGCTCATTGCATGAGTCGGCTGTTTGAAACCTGTCTATCTAATCTATCTATACTTTAAATGGATTTATGCCACATGGGGTGATAATGCTCCTTGATAGAGCCATAGGCTATCTAGCTAAACTATAAAGACAAGAATAGGAAGCTTCCTTTCAAGTTGTTCATCAAAGGTGTCCAAGGGATTCTAAAAATAATAAAGGCTACTACTATTGCTCTTATTTGCTTCCCAGAACTTGAAGATAAGATTCAATTGATGAAAACACCACACACTTTGGACTTGGGACTAGGAGAAACCAGGCTGAAACTGACCTGGAAATCTTCATAAAGACTACATCTTATAGTTACAGATACCAAGGGTGCTATGGAAGTTGCCAACAGAGTAAAAACATAGTGTTACCCAATTGTAAATCCTACGAACCAAAACAGTAAATAGCCTGACAAGATAATATTGCAAAAGTGATACTTGTATCTTGGGAGTAACCAATAGCAATTTAATTGGCCTTTAGACCTGCTGAATAAGAAGAACTTCATGTCCAGTAGTATAAACCTAGCCAAATACCCAAGGTTAGATAGTTCATAGAACCTAGAGGAGAACCTATTATGGCCAGTTTTATAATAAATGTAATTTCTAACTGTATACTAGGAAGTTATCCTTATACCAAAAGATAAGTATAGTTTGCACCTCACATCTATATGTATATAAGCAGCAAAAATTGGATTCATGGGGTTATAAAAAAAAGCAAGTGTTAAGAGGGAGTTTAAAGGAAGGAAAGGAAAAGGATAAATGATGTGATTACATTATAATATATTTTAAAAGACTCAAATGGGGAGATTATAGGAGTGGAGGTGAAATCAGTAAGGTAGGAGAGTGAAGTGTAAATACAATAAAATGCATTATACAAATGCATGAACTTATGAAATATAAAATATTATATTTAAATAAAATATGGCACCTGTCTTCTATCATTTCCCTCTGTAGAGTCCCTTCTCGCCTTCCCTGTGGTATCTTCCTAAAATGGATGCACCAACAATAACTATTCAATGTTCTAAAAATGTATCTAACTAGCCATATTAGTTCTTAGATGCTTTCAGCCAATTTACTTATGCTTTGTGTGGAATAGATTTTTTTTCTTTTTCTTTGTGTATTTTGACGGTAGTAGTTGGGTTTCATATGTTGTTAATTTAACTGTTGGCTGATAGTTCTTAAATTCTCATAAATATTATTGAAGTTTGTTGCAAGGCATATACAAATTATGTAGGAGGAGTGGGCTATTTATATTATTACTTTTAAGATTTATTAGAGGGGCTGTATAATTGGCTCTGTGTTAAGAGAACTTTTTCCAGCAGAGGACTTGGGTTTGATTCCTAGGGCCCAGATGGTGGCTCACAAATGTGTGTAACTTCAGTTCTGGGAGACCTTATGCCCCTTTTGACTTACAGAGTCACCAGGCAACCAAGTGGTTCACAGACATACATTCAGGCAAAACACTCATACATGCAGAATATTTTTAAATTAAAAAGATGAATAAAGGATCTATGAGGAAGTACCAGAGAGTGCTTAGTCAAAAAGTATTATTTTTGTCCTTATTTCTCATGCAAGACCTTTCCAAACCGAATTTGGATTTTGAATGTTCCATAATATTCATTTTTGTGAGAATCAAGGATGTTTTTCCTGAAATCACAGCAGGGGATTTCTCCCAATCTTCTGCAATCCATTACACGATGCTTTACTGTTTGTTTGGGTCCTATGTACTTTTCCACAGCCCTGTCTCCATACATTTTCCTCCTTTCCAATGCTCTAATCTGTCAAATATATTCTCTCTACTGCTACAGCTCTGTTTCCCCATCAAGATATTTGTTATAATAGATCTGGGTTTGTCATACCGATGTCAAACTAGAAACTTAATGTGGCTTTGTACATGATATGAGTAAATAGTTGAACAATGACAATGTACTCAAGGCAAACAGAAACGTGGCCGTTATAGCTCCATGCTTGAAGGCCACTCTACTATATTAAGTTCATCTGTGTTCTTCACATTTGCTTTCACCGAGTAGAAATTCAATGTAACACCCCTACTTCCTCTCCTGGAAAAGATGCCTTTCTTTTGACAATATGCTGTACTCTCTAACACATAGAGAAAAACATTTTTTTCCTGACATTTGTTCCTTAAGTGAAAAACTTTCTTTGCCACTTGGTAACACTATGTATGAAATTATAAACACTGTTTACTTAAATATTGCATTTTATTTGACATGGGAAGTTAAATTGTTCATAGGAATAATAGCTAAGTACTTTGTAAAAGAAATGCTAACCTGCATCACTGGGGGTTAACAAAACTTGCTATTTTGATATCTTTATAATATTCTGTTATTTTAGTACCATTTAAGATGCAGATATGTGATTACTTTGCTCTCAGGCCTTGCTGTGCATTTTGGATGCTCTTTTAGAATATCCTGGGAAAATGACTGGTCCGCAGATACACTAGACAGCAGTTCCATCTCTTCCCTAACATTAAAGAAGTGCTGTGAACATCCTTATACCAACTTTTGATTGCCTTCTCTGTCATTTTATTTAAAAAATAATTACAGAAGCAGGCTTAATGGACTAGAGTATATAAACATTTTTAATGATCCAGATAAATATTGCCAAATTGCTTTTCCCAAAGCTTGTAGCAAATTAAGTTTCTGAAACATAATATACATGGTCCTTCCTAGACATTTCAGCAATAACAAAAAGTTAAAAAGAACATATTTATGAATAGTATTGATTACATATAACTTATTTCATGGTATTTAATTTCTATAGAGAAAAATGTGTTTATGTTTATTTGACCCTTTCTTTTCATAAAATTTCATTATAACACTTAATTATAACTGTACTCAAGTTGTTTGACTTTTAAAAGCTCATAATTATTAATAATTATGTCAAATTAATTGTATACTTTATGTTAGATATTTTATTTATAAATGATTTTAAAATTCAGAAAAACATAAGAACAGTACATAAAAATAATTGGCTCATTTCTCCAAATTTCCATGTGGCTAATATGTCCCATCACCTCTCTAGATGGATAGACATATTCAAATGAGAAATAGATTATATATTTGATATGTCAAATAACAAAATATGTATTTCAAATTCTTCAACTTCTAGCAAATAGCTGACACCTATTGTAGCCCTTAACATATCAGTATGTGCTTTCCAATATCTTTCACTGTCATTGAAGGGTGATGAAATTCAAGCAACTTAGTGTTAATATTTAGTTCTTCATTTAAACTTTAGTTCTTTCACATCACTTAATCTAGAGCATATCTCAGTTTCCTGTCATTTCTCCAATAGCATATCTTGTGGTGTTTTACTTTTCTTCAAAGTAGAATCCCAGTGAATCTGCTCCAGTTTCTTTGGAAAGTCTTAATAAGAAATAGCTCTTCCATCTTTCTTTGTCTTTCACACTATCCACATTTTAAAGTAGTGTTCACTTGTTTTTTAGATTGTCTCTCAGTATGAATTTGTTTTGTGTTGTCCATGTGAATAGATCCAGCCTACAGCTAACTTGGTGAACTCTGGAAGCAATTTTATATTCTCCTGGTACACTGAGTTGCATAACTCTGGTACACTGAGTTGCATAACAGCTTTTGTTCTTTAGTAGTTTGATGATCTGGTCAAGATTTTTTCAATGTATTTTTATTGTTTAATGTACTTGCTGAATTGTATTTATAATTTTACTGTGACAAATAACATTCAATCTTTACTGAGAAACTTCCAGATTATGCATAATCTTGTATATTAATGACATTAACCAATTAATTATTAATGATTCATGACTAAGTTACTATAATGTTTACAAAGTGGAGGTTTTACCATTCTAGATTCTTTTTTTTTTTTTTTTTGAGTCAGGGTTTCTCTGTGTAGCTTGGAGCCTCTCCTGGGACTCACTTTATAGGCCCGGCTGGCCTCAAATTCACAGAGATTCACCTGCCTGTCTCCCAAGTGCTGGGATTAAAGACATGAGCCACCAACTGCCTGGCCTCCATTCTAGATTCTTACAAATACATGAATCAATCAGAGCTGAAAATTTCATTTAAGAGAGTCCCTCTTCATTGTGAACATTTATTTATTTGCTTGCTTATTCATTTGTTATCTATTTGTGTATTATTAAATGTTATAAATATTAATGCATAGGTAGATTCATATTTTAATAAGTTACTTATAAGCTTAAAGTAATTTTTTGTGAATGACACCATAACATACTTGATGTTTGTCTTTAAAAGCAAAAAAATAGTATATGCTTATTATCCTGATTGTTTCTTAGAAACTATACAAAGTTAAATCCTATGCCCACTGCAATTCTACCTGTCTCGAAAATTCCATCCATGTACAGACCAAAGACATTTTTTCTTTAGTATTCCATTATTTTTGTGACAGTATTTCACTATAAAATCTCTGGTCTTGAACTCACTATGTAGAACAGACTGGAATTGAATTCAGAGACCCACCTGCCACTACCTCATAAGTGATGAAATTAAAGGCAATTTCTACCACACTCAGCTTTCCCAGTCTAGTATTGGACAAAGTAATCCATTGCATCTGTCATGATTTTCTACTTATACCATTTAGATAAGAATGAATACTTTATAATTATCCATACCTGCGGGATAACCCAAATTAAAAATCTGATATCTAGGCATTTATACATTTTTTATGTACATAGTTGAGATGTATCATAGAAGTTGAATTTTAGAACATTGATATATTCATATACAATTTTAAAACTATTTATTTGTATTGTGTGTGTGTGCACATGTGTGCGTCATGGCACACATATGGTCAGAAGACAATTTGAAGGAATTGTTTCTTTCCTCCTCCTATGTGAGTCCCAGGGATTGAACTCCACTCATCAGGCATGGCAGCAAGTGCCTTTGCCTCTGAGCCGCTTCCCTAGACTAGTGCTACAACATTTTCATGAATATAAATCATTATATAAATGCACAACATTACTCATTGTTATAAGCTTTGTTGCCACAGCGGTAGCATGCACAGCACAAAATAAAGGCTCAGCATACTGCATGCCTGCCTCAACCTTTCTCTCAGCCTTTACACAACACGTATGATAAACTACTTGCATATGTAATAAATATTCTTTGTAAGCCCAATCATATGCCATTTGTCCAAAACTGTTAAATATTTTTAGCTGAATATTTACACATTTTCATATTTTTATTCTTAAAAAAAATCTGTTACTAATTTAAATCACCAGGAATTAAGCCAAGAAGGTAATAAAATGTTAAGCCTCTTATGTTAAATTGTCCCACTATTGCTTTGTTAGTCTGTCTATACACTAAGTCCTGTCAGCTCTTAGAAGGACAAGTATGTCGTCCTGGGCCCTTCAGAGTTCTTTCCTCTACTTATGTAATTTTCATACTATCTCAAGTCAGCTCTGAAGCTGTGGGAAACTTGGAGGCCCCAGAGGGAGAATGTCAAATATGATTCATATACATCATATCCTGCCATTTGTCTTTTCATAATCCACTTTAAGAGCATTTATTAATTGTAGAAGTAATGTACAAGATTACACTACAAGCTGTAAGAACGTCTTTGCCTTGGGCTCAGAGTCCCGCACATGTGGGTTTGCTGCTAAAAGTCCCCATAGCATGTATGAAATGGAAGGTTTTCTGAGACGGTTTCAACTTCCTGTTCAGTCATGTCTGAGAATACAGACCTTGGCAAGAATCTCAGTTCAATCAACACTTGTTTTGGTCTTTTGATAACTGGAGCAATATTTTTCCTGCTCAGTAATTTCATAAATAAAGTGGAAAACCCCAAAGTTGGGAATCAATAACTATTATATGATGAAGAGTGAACTTGGATCAATGTACATTTAGCTACTTCAGGCAGGATAACCTTGTATTTCGTCTGCTGATAGCCAAAATTGTCTGAATGCTTGAGTATAAAAACCAGACTATCTTAGGGCAGTTGAATATATTTTGTGATCCTTGAATGAAGACTCCATTTTATTAGTCACTTTGCTACAATCTTAGTATTAAAAATCAATTCACAAAATCTCAATATTATCCACTCTAACTCTTCTAGCGATATCGCAGTTACACTATGGTTAGTGTCCAAATTTGTCTCATTAAGTAATTAGAAAAAACAACAGAATGATACTTACAGTCACTGTCTAATTTGTACACTAAGTTGGATGAGCTCATTTGTGAAACACATGTACAGAATTCTTTTCTAATGATATAGCAGCTTTATGATTCTTCATTTTATATCTTAAGCTGCCTGTGTTAATGAAAGCTCATTATATAGATTTTCTTCACATTAGTGCTGCCCATTAAGCAGAATGTTATTTTAGTCCACAATAGAGACCATAAAATATCGATATACTTGCCATAATTTAATCACAAATTTGAGCCATTCTGCTATTTGCAAAAATATACTTTTGAGCATATTTCAAAAGCTGATGTTGAATGGAAAAAACAGTATTTGAAGCATTTAGCATGCTATCACTAGCACTATGCTATCATGTGTTTATTCCAAGTGATAAATTTTCAATTAATTCCCTCTGAGTGGTTTTCCATTATATAGAATGTATTTCATGGTAAACATACTTATTTCTTATATTTTCCCATAATGTCAGTTATCCGATCAAAATATGTCATTTGTGTTTAAAATATTCAGAAATAATCTTCATTTAAGTCAATGATGTTTTTCTCTTTAAAATACATCCTAATTTTTTTTAGGATGAATCTCCACGCAAATTGTTTAAGTATGTTTATAGTAGGAGGCAAATTACATGAAACAAGGGATGTGTTTTGCTATCCCAGAAGTTAATGCTCAGGATCTGTGAGGGTTGCATCGCAAATTCCAGACCTATGAACACAAAGCCACAGATGTTCAAATCCTGTACATAAAGTGAGATAACATTTGCCTATAACCTGTGCACATCTTCCTGTATGGATTACACTACTTCTGGATTGTCTATAGTAATAAACACAATACAATGTTTTGTAAATAGTGGTAGTACCACATTATTTTGTGTGTGATGACAACAGAGGTATCTCTATATGTTCATCACAGATACAAGACAGTTAAAAATGTTTTGCTCATGGTTGGTTGAACCTGTGGATACAGTGTATACAGATATACATTGCTGCCTATATTTCATAGAAAATGATAGACTTCATATATATATATATATATATATATATATATATATATATATATATATATATATTATACAATACTATGTATATATGTACATGTATATATAGTACATTAGATATTGGAACTTTTGAACAATACAGTTGAGATGGCAATTATCAATGAGCACTACAATTGTGGGACTGGACAGAAGAACACTTCTGTGAAGATCATTTAACTGAACAACATTAATAAAATAATTGAGAGAGGAGAATATTACATCACTTAAGCTTTAATAATAAAGCATCTTTTAAAAGAATAGAAAATAGATGACCAGTAATTATAATAGTAGATGCATTACAAATAAGATAAACTTTTGTTATTAGGACCAAGCAGTTGAAGGAAACTCACATGCCCATCTGGGGCCACCTGCCCCAGGTGGGTAGGGGAAACCACGGGCAATTTATGGTGAGAAAATATACAGTGGGGTATGGGAGAGAGAGAGAAGCAGAATGGTTCATGTCCTGTGGATAGAAGCAGATTTGAAGAGGTGAAGGCAGTGAGACACAGGCTGAGATTGGTGGCCTGCTTGCCACCTAGGGCCATAGTGACATCCAGGTCTTGGCTGCTGCCAAGGGCTAGGTCTGGGTCAGTGGTCCTGCTGCAGTCCCGGTCTGTGTTGATGTCCATGGTTCTGCTTACCACTGAAGGTCGTGAGGATAGAGCTGAAAAGATCTGGGCTCACTCCTCACTGGCTGCAGCACTAGGGAGAGCTAGTCCTGTCCCTCACCAGCTATAGCACTCAGCTAGCTCTGCCCCTTGGTTGAGAAGCACCATAGAGCTGGTGCCTTTGCCAGAGGGCTCAGGTGAGCCAGGCTTGAAGGAGTGAGAGCGGGAGAGCTGGCCCTGGGGCCATGAGAGCAGGAAAGCAGGCCATGTACTCCTCACCTGAGCAGTATACAGTAGAGCTGACCCTGTTGGCAGTGGTGCAGGTGAGCCATCCCTGAGGGTGTGAGAGAAGAAAAACTGACACAACCTCCCCCCTTTCTGCCGTGTGGTGGCATGGTGAGGAAAAGATGCCACTGTGCCCCTCGCCACCCCCTGCCATGTGGGAGGGCTGATCTAAGGGACATGAGAGCAGGAGATATGGTCCTACCCATCACCAGGTGCAGCCCTTGGGAGAGAGGCCCTTGCACCTCCCTGAGCAGCACAGCAGAGCTGGCCCTGGTAGTGTAGGGTGCTGGTGAGCCTGCTCTGAGGGTGTGAAAGCAGGAGAAATGGCCCCATCCCTTGCTTTCTGCTGCACTGAGTGAGCTAGCAGCACCAGTGCTAGAGAGCTCGCCCTACTGGTAAGGATGAAAGAGTTGATGGGCTCACCAAACCAGCTACTGCCCAGGCCCTGAACCAGGGCTGTGAGTTGACTACCCCAATATCCATTCCATCTATGAACTCTTGGAACACGTAAAGTGGCCGATTCTGCAGCTCCAAAGTTTCAGGATTTCCACAACACGGAGCAACAACAGGATATCCAAGTGGAGTCCCAGTGAGGGCCCAGTACCCATAGTGTAACAGAAGCCAGATACCTCAAACAAGACCAAAGACTCATTGAAATGAACACTTGCAAGTAAAGATGTATAGACTAAAGTGTAAACCACGTGACTCACTGTGTCACAGCACAGCTTTCTTGAGATTTCTTTTCTTTTTTATTTTTGGTAGGAGGCTGCAAGGGCAGAGAGTGAATAAGAACGGATGAGGAGATGAGGGTAACAAGATGTATGATGTGAAATCCAAAAAGAATAATTTTTTAAAGATACATTTTTGTTTTCAAGAGCTTCTGAAAAACTTATGTGTTTGCATTTTGGGCCACAAATCCAGTACTAGTAACCTTGAAAGGTTGCAAATCAACATTATGTTCCTTAAAAATTTTGACTGTTACAATAATATAGATAAGAATTGCTGCCAATAACACTATTTTTTAGTAGTAAATGCATGTCAATAATACATGTAACATTGGATAAGCTATAAATACAGAAAATTGGTCATCAAAACCCAAATGAAATAGATTAGAGAGACGAATCAGCACTTCAGTGGATTTATTCTTGCACAGACCCACAATTTGGCTCTCAGCATCCACGTGGAGGCTAACAATAACTTGTGACTCTTACAGAGAATCTTTTGCCCTCCTCTGGTGTCTTCAGGAAGTCTATGTGGGTGGTGCAGAGATATGTATGCAGTCAAAACACCTCTACACATAACATTTTTCAAAAGGCAGCTTTAAAATGTATCATTAAAATGTAACTGCTAAAATGTATCATTAAAATTTTTCAGGGCACCCATAAGCCCACCCTGCACAGATTGGGAACAGGTAAGGTCCCATATCCAGACTGGGAAGATCAGTTCTCTAACACCTAGGCCCCGGGAGCACATTCTGTGTCCCTTCCCTCAGCCATTAGAGCCCCAGAGACTGGGGATAGCTGCTCCCTGAGACAGAGTTCACTATCGCCATTGGACTAAGAGCTTCTCCCTGAGACACAGAGTTCATCAGCACTGATTGGACAAAGAGCTCCAATTAGACCAAGAGCTCCCATTAGATCAAGAGTACCAATCAGACCAGCAGAGGCTCCCTCAAAACCTAGTGGTTCTACATCAACAAGACCGAAACATCGCAACCCAGAAGTAGAAGAAATCGAACATAAAAATGACTTTAAGAAGATGATAGAGGCCTTTAAAGAGGAAATGAAAAATTCTCTTAAAAAAATTGAGGAAAAGACAAAGAAAAAAATTGGAAAAAATGAATAAATCTTTTTTTTATTTTTTCTTTATTAAGAAGTTTTCTACTCACTCCACATGCTATCCACAGACCCCACTCCTCCCTCCTCCCACCCTCAGCACTTTTTCCCAAGCAACCCCACATCCCCACATCCCCCAAATCGAAGTCTCTCATGGGGAGTCAGCAAGGCTCAGCACACTGAGCCTAGGCAGGTCCTAGCCCCTTCCCACTGCACCAAGGCTGTGCAAGGTATCACACCACAGGCATCGGATTCCAGAAGCCTACCCATAGACCAGGGACAGATCCCAATCCCTCTGCCTAGGTGCCCCCCAAACAGTTTTTGTCCAGTGACTGATGGAGGCAGATAATAGAGATCCATGGCCAGGCACCAGGCTGAGCTCCGGGAATCCAATTGATGAGAGAGAGGAGAGATACGAGAGTGCAGAGATGACTGGCCATACTAGTGGAAGCCCATGAACTGTGGACTGGTGCCTGTGGAGTCCCCATGGGACCGGACTAGGCCCTCTGGATATAGAAGATGGTTGAATGAATAAATCTCTTAAAGAAAGCCAAGAAAAAGCAATTAAACAGATGAAGAAAACAGTTCAAGATTTGGAAACTGAAATAGAGCCAATGAAAAAGACACAAACTGAGAGAATGCTAGAAATGGAAATTTTGAGTAAATGAACAGGAACTACAGATGCAAGCATAACCAATAAAATGCAAGAGGTGGAAGAGAGAATCTCTTGTATTGAAGATTCACTAGAAGAAATAGATTCATCAGTCAAAGAAAATACTAAAGCCAAGAAAGTCATAACATAAAATGTCCAAGAAATTTGGGACACCATGAAAAGGCCAAACCTCAGAATAATAGAGATAGAAGAAGAAGAATAGCAACTCAAAGGCACAGAAAATATATTCAACAAAATCTTTTAAGAAAACTTTCCCAATCTAAAGAAGAAAATGCCTATGAAGATACAAGAAGCTTACAGAACACCAAATATACTGGATACAAAAAAGTCCCCTTGCCACATAATAATCGAATGAATAAACATACACAATAAAGAAAAAATATTAAGCTCTGCAAAGGAAAAAGGCCAAGTAACATATAAAGGCAGATTCATCAAAATGATACTTGACTTCTCAATGGAGACTCTGAAAGCCATAATGTCCTGGACAGATGTTATGCAGTCACTAAGAGACCATAGACAAGGGAAACCGTCAATCACCATAGACAGAGTAAACGAAATATTCCATGATAAAACCAGATTTAAACAATATCTATTCACAAATCCAGCCCTACAGAAAGCACTAGAAGGAAAAATCCAACCTAAGGAACTTAGATACACCCATGAAAATATGGGCAACAGATAATCCCACACCAACAAATACCAAAGAAGGGAAACACACAACACTAGCACCAAAAAATAACAGGAATTAACCATCACTGGTCATTAATGTCCATTAATATTAATGGTCTCGATTCACCAATAAAAAGACACAGGCTAACAGAATGGATACAAAAACAGGATCCATCCTTCTGCTGCATACAAGAAACACACCTCAACTTCAAAGACAGACATTACCTCAGAGTAAAAGGCTGAGAAAAGACTTTCCAATCAAATGGAAATAAGCAGCAATTTGGTGTAGCTATCCTAATGTCTAATGAAATAGACTTCAAACTAAAATCAATCAAAAGAGATCGGGAAGGACATTGCATTTTTATCACAGAGAAAATCCACCAAGATTAAGTTTCAATTCTGAACATTTATGCCCCAAATACAAGGGCACCCACTTGTAAAATAATGTTACTAAAGCTTAAATCGCACATCAAACCCCACACACTAGTAGTGGGAAACTTCAACATCCCACCCTCACCAATGAGCATGTTTGCCAGATAGAAACTTAACAGAGAAATAAGGGAACTAATAGACATTATGACTAAAATGGACATAATAGGTATCTACGGCACATCCACCCTAACAAAAAAGAATATACCTTCTTCTCAGCACCCCATGGAACATTCTCTAAAATTGACCACATGCTCAGTCACAAAGCAAATCTCAATAGATATAAAATTTGCAATAACCTCCAGTATTTTATCAAACCACCATGGCTTAAAGTTAGATTTCAACAACAACAAAATTTACAGAAAGCCTATAGTCTCATGGAAACTGAACAATGCCAAACTGAATCACCAATATGTCAAGGAAGAAATAAAGAAAGAAATTAAAGATTTCCTAGAATTCAATGAAAATGAAAGTACAGCATACCCAAACTTATGGGACACTATGAAAGCAATGCTAAGAAGAAAATTCATAGCACCAAATGCCCACATAAAAAAAGATGGAGAAGTCTCACACTAGTGACTTAACAGAATACCTGAAAGCTCTAGAACAAAAAGAAGCAAACTCACCCAGGAGGAGTAGATGCCAGGAAATAATCAAATTAACAGCTGAAATCAATATAGTAGAAACAAAGAGAACAATACAAAGAATCAATGAAACAAAGAGTTGGTTCTTTGAAAAAATCAACAAGATAGACAAGCCCTTATTCAAACTAATGAAAAGGAGGAGAGAGAGCATCCAAATTAACAAAATCAGAAATGAAAAGGGATACATAGCAACAGGCAAGGAGGAAATCCAGAGAACCATCAGGTCATACTTCAAAAACGTGTACTCCACAAAATTGGAAAATCTGAGAGAAATGAGCAATTTTCTGGATAGGTACCACATACCAAAGTTAAATCAAAACCAGATAAACTATTTAAATAGACCAATAACACCTAAGAAAATAGAAACAGTCATTAAAATTCTCCCAACCAAAAAAAAACAAAAAACAAAAAAACCCAGGACCAGAATTCTGCCAGATTTTCAAAGAAGAGCTAATACCAGTACTCTTCAAATTGTTCCACACAATAAAAACAGAAGGAACATTATCAAACTCTTTTTATAAGGCTATGGTTACCCTGATACCCTAACCACACAAAGATGTAACAAAGAAAGAGAATTACAGACCAATCTCCCTCTTGAACATTGATGCAAAAATACTCAATAAAATATTGGCAAACAAATCCAAGAACACATTAAAAAATTACCATCCATGACCAAATAGGCTTTATCCCAGGGATGCAAGGATGGTTCAACAAATAAAAATCTGTCAATGTAATACACCATGTAATCAAACTAAAAAAATATCACATGATCCTCTCATTAGATGCTGAAAAAGCCTTTGACAAAATTCAACGCCTCTTCATGATAAAGTCCTAGAGAGTTCAGGAATACAAGGAGCATACCTAAACATAATAAAGGTAATTGACAGCAAGCTGACAGCCAACATCAAATTAAATGGAGAGAAACTCAAAGCAATTCCACTAAAATCAGGAACAAGACAAGGCTGTCCACTCTCCCCATATTTATTCAATATAGTACTTGAAGTTCTAGCGTGAGCAATAAGACAACAAAAGGAGATCAAAGGGATAGAAATTGGAAAGGAAAAAGTCAAACTTTCACTATTTGCAGACAATATCATAGTATACATAAGTGACCCAAAAAATTCTACCATGGAACTCCTACAGTTGATAAATTCCTTCAGTAATGTGGCAGGATGTAAGATTAACAAAATAATTAGTAGCCATCCTATATACAAATGATAAATGGGCTGAGAAAGAAATAAGAGAAACATCACCCTTTAAAATAGCCCCAAATAATATAAAAATACTCTGGGGTAACTCTAACTAAGCACATGAAGGACCTGTTTGATAAGAACTTTAAATCTCTGAAGAAAGAAATTGAAGAAGATATCAGAAAATGGAAAGATCTCCCATGCTCATGAATAGGTAGGATTAACATAGTAAAAATGACAATCTTACCAAAAGCAATCTACAGATTCAATGCAATCCCCATCAAAATCCCAACACAATTCTTCACAGACTTGGAAAGAATAATACTTATCTTCATATGGAAAAAAAAAAAAAAAAAAAAAACAGGATAGCTAAAAAATCCTGTACAATAAAACAGCCTCGGGAGGCATCACAATCCCTGACCTCAAGCTCTACTGTGGAGCTATAGTAATAAAAGCAGCTTGGTACTGGCATAAAAACCGGCATGTGGACCAATGGAGCCCAGTGCCTATGGTGGGACACCTTGCGCAGCCTTGGTGCAGGGAGGAGGGGCTTGGACCTGCCTCAATTGAATGTACAAGGCTCTGCTGACTCCCCATTGGAGATCTTGCCTTGGAGGAGGTGGGAATGGGAGGTGGGTTGGGGGGGGGAATTCTGAGGGGTGGGAGGAAAGAGGAAAGGAGGATCTGTGGTTGATATGTAACATAATAGAAAATTTAATAAAATAAACAAAAAAATTTCACAAATTTAGAAATTAACAAAATGCATGTCTAAATAACTTAAGGTTTCTATTCCAACCGTGTCATACTCAAAACGCAAAAGAAATAAGCACTGACTAATTACAAAATATGAGTAAAAATATAATCATATTCTAAAAATGGGATAATCAACGTATTAATTTCCAAACTGTAAAAAAAAAAAATACCATCAGCAACATACCAATATAATTCAAATGTTGAGTAATAGCAAAGTCATTTTTATTAAGATCAAAATGAACTATAGGTTTAAAGCAACTTAAAGTATAGATAACTTCCTAGAAAAACACAAAACTTAAAAATATCTCAATATTTAACATATTAATGCTAGCAGAAAGCACCTCCAAACCAACCTCCCTAGTTTCCCTTTCACATTTTCTTGCTATGCTTGATCTAATGGTCTCTCTTATTGAAAACTTATGAATTTAGTATTCTGTAGCATAAAATTTTAAAAGGTCTACAAATCTTTAGATAAAGGAACATGCATTTCACTTACCTTGTATATTATATCGTTAACCCATTTCATTGAAAAGCACTTTAGAAGACAAGATTGAGCACAGTACTCTATTCTACTAAAATCAACTGGTGTCTTCTAGTCTGAGCACTTCAGTTAGGTACTAACTCCCTTAATTGAGCCAGTTACATCTGGCTTTCTCACATAACCCCAAATTAATCATTTATTTCATGATATGGTTATAAATATATTGTTACATTTTCCCATTGTTTGCTTGACCAGAAATACTGTCCAAGAGACAAGATTAGAGTTACAGAAGTTGTTTGTGGTCAAGTCAAACTTATTTTAAGGAATCATAATACTTTTTAATAATTTATTAGATTTTCTTCTAATCTCAATATCAAGTATAATCAGTTGAAATCTTCATCATAAAATATCTTTATAAGTAAGAAAACATTACCAGAGTATTAATTTCCTGCTCCCTTTTCTAATTTTTATCAGTTATAAAAGAATACTGATACTACTTCAAAAATAGCATCTCGTCAGGTTTGAGTTTAGGCGAGCATCATGTGTGCTTTTACAGTCTTTGTGAGTTCACATGTGTGGCAGTCCTGATGTCTTGATGACTCAGGGGATTTGTTTGTTTGTTTGTTTGTGTGCCATCCACCACTTCATATTATTGCAGTCTTTCTTTCTTCGCTTCCACAAGTTTCCCTGAGTCCTGCGGAGAGAAGGGTCATTAAAAACACCCCAGTAAGGACTGTGTACTACAAAGTTTCACATTGTCCAATTGTGGATCTCTGTATTAATTACCATCTACTGCAAGATGAAGCTCTCTACAAGGGTGGATTGATGTACAGAGGATCTCTTTTGTCTTGTTTTTTTTTGGGGGGTGGGGGGAGGTGGGTAGATCTATTTTTTTTTTTCTCTGAGAGGAAAAGAACATATAGTTGTGTGGAGAGGGAGGTGAGGAGGATTGGGGAAAAGTCAGGGGGAAGAATATGATAAAAATATATTGTATAAAAAGGTTTTAATTACAAAAACTAAAATATTATAGTAAAAAAATTATAGTACAAAGTTTTAGAAAATATACATGTATTACCTTTAATAACTTTACTGATTATTTTACTTTCAACTCCCAGTGGGTTCCACTATTTAAAAACTCATGAGTGCAAGAGCCTATTGGCTAAAAAGAAAGTAGAAGTAGGTGATCCCATCAATTTTATTTATACAAAGAGTCAACTGCCTGCTGTGTTAGAAAATGGTTATGTTGGCTGTGTCTAACAGAAGTCAGTATCTTCAAACAGCACACTGTTAATTCAAATATTTAAAGTAGTAACTATTACTTTTCCATTCTGTAGTAAATGGTCATTTCCTGTAATATAGCTGGGTTTATCATAAAACCCATATGGCTATTGAAATTCAATTTTATACAATGATTAATAGACACTTATCTCTACTATGAAAGATCATGAATTATAACTCAATATATATTCTCTAAAGTGCTGCATGGGAACAATATTACAAGAGAAAGTAGTAATGGATCATAGTAAAATGGATAAATAGGATGTCCCTTTGGCTCTTGAGAAAGCAATGGCTGGTCCTTCCATGAAATTAGACCAGAACAGAGTTTTTGTTTTTTGTTTTTTTTTTTTAATTTTCACCATTAGTTGAGCCTGTTATATCTTACAGCAACAAAGAAAAATGGCACTGTGCTTGTCACATTGAGAACAGATTGTGAAGTTATGTTACATTCTTACTAAATATATGATGAATGCAACCTTATAAATTTTAATTTTTAGGAATTTTTATCATGTAAATATAGATGGAAATGATGAAGTGTTTAAAGGTCAAAAGAAAGATACTTTTCTCACATAATACAAATGCAAAAGCCATGCTGTCAGGGATTATCATTATATCTTGTTCTAAAGCAAAATAATTTGCATTAGATTTCAGGAGTAAAGTGGTTTAGATTTTTCAAACAGTTCAGAGAGTAAATATATGTGGGTTGTCGTGTTAAACGTTAGGGGAAGATGTGCCTCAAGGAGTAAAATCTCATTTCCATGGGCTTTATTTCCAGCAGTGTATGCAAGAAGGCAGTAAGTATCATATTTTACAGTCTATGTACAGGCTATTTTATAAAATAAATGAATCTTTTTAGTTTGTAAATGTTACTAGCTTGCATTATAGGACATTTAAAATGTACAAAACATGGGAAAAGGAGAATAGTACTAATAATTTTTTCAGATTTTGAAAAAACTCATTTTTGAATATTTTATATCTATATTCAATAATGATTCCCTTCTGTCTTTAGATTCCTGCAACATATCCCATGCTAATTTCATTATTTCTTCTTCCTTCTCTTTCCTCCTTTTCCTCCTCCTCCATCTTTTCCCTCCTCCTCCTACTTCTTCCTTTACTTCTTATTCTAGAACCCATTAATTTTAACCCCTGCTGCCCATGGGTGGTGTATAGGCACCAGAGCATCTACTGCAGTGTTGGAAACTTACCTGTAGCCACTTCTTCAAATAAGAATGATACTTGACCCCTATGCTATCAATAGCCAGAAGCTCTACAATGAGAAATGGGTCCTCTCAAGTACCTCTTTATTCCATTCTAGAAATTTAACTAGCTTGACCTTGTGCAGGGTTCTTTTTTTTGTGGGTGTGGGTGTATGTGTGTGTGTGTGTAGGTAAGTGTTCATGAATGCTATTGCCAGAAGGCAGAACTGTATAAACCTCATCCCCCATATTATAGCTTATCTGTTGCTTTCAAGATCTCTTCCATATTTCTTGAGCTGAGGTGGGACAGTTGATGGAAGTTGTCCTGCTTAGGGCTGAGCACTCATAATATAATCATTTTTTTCCTCAGGACTTTAACCAATTATGAGTCTCTTCATCCACTCATGATGACTGAAAAAAGAAACTTATTGGAGGATGGCTGAGGATAGCCTGTATCTATGAGCATAGATATAAATATTTAGAAGAGAGTTTAGCAATGTGATCATTTAACGAAGTAGAAATAGTAAATTCCACCTTAGGACTTATGACCTCCACAGCCATGGAATTTTAACTAGGTTCCAAGTATAACATCTCTCCTATAGAGCATGTTTCAGATTCAGTCACCAAGCTATTGTTTACCCCGTTACTGCCATGCCATTATTATACTAGTGGTCACATTTTGTCGGGCATAAAAGTATTATAATGTACAGGGCTCCATGCTGGGTGAGACTATTAATGTCTTTTCTATCTCAATACCTTGCATAGAACCTTCTACCCCTTTTAAAGATAGCAAACAAGGACATTTTCAAGACAGTTTGAGGTTGTTGATGAGCACCTAAAAGCAATAACAACAGTCTGTATTGTTTCTGGAGAACTCTTGGGCTCTCTAATCAATAACTATCCCATACCAGAAACATAGTTTTTATTTACATGTCTTCCTAAAGCACCATTACACAAATATGCAGAGTACCTCCATTCAATGTTCCTTTTTAAAATATGTATTTTAAAATTAGCTTAATAATTCCAGGTTTTCCATGAAGCTCTTTCATAATTCCTTTGTTTAGGTCAACACATTTCCTAGGCACTAATCTTACCCACCCTATTGCATCAATTCCTGCATAAGTCTTTACATCTCCTTATCTCCCTTCCCCATTTTTTATATCACATGTATTGCATTATCTCATTCAATTATATTTTAATTGACTTGTGAGATAGCAGGTTTTCATTTGAATTTGTACTACACCCTTCCTTTCACTTAACTCTCTCCACACCCTGATATGCTACCATGCTCCTGTTCTCCTCCCTACTTAAGCCTTTTCCAATCCCAAGATTCTGCAACACTATTTTAATTTTACCTATAATCTACTATCCCTTTCCATTAATGTAACTTTCTCCCTAAAGACTTTTTTATAGTTTCATGGCTTTCCTTGTATTCCAATTTGAGCATATTAAACAAAATATTTAAATCTAGATCTTTATACACAAGAGAAGACAAGACATTTGCATTTCTGGTTCAGAGTTACCTTACTCAGTATAATTTTCCCAGTTCCATTCTCTTGCCTAAAACTATTATGAGTTAAAAAGTATGTTTTTTAATTATCCATCTGCTGCTTATTTAAAAAATAACAAACAATAATCATTTTACTCCCTCCTCCTTTCACATTTAAACTGGTTCATTTTAAGATGATACAGCAGATTGCCAATGACTCACACCTCTAGAAAAACAGCAAGACAAAATCCCAAGTATAATAGACAGTAAGGAGTTGGGAGAGGGTAGAATGTGTTCCAAGTATACTGCATGAAATTTCCTTTCAATAAATAAAGAATGAAGATCAAGGCAGAAATCAATGAAAAAAAAAAGACTAAAAGAAGCAAATGCTGAGTAATACACCATTGTGTAAATGCGCTACATTGTTTCCCATCCATTCTTCCACTGAGAGACACCTAAGTTGTTTTCAGTTTTTGCCTATTGTGAATAAAGGCATGATGAACATAGTTGAACAAGTGCTCTTGTGGTAGGATGGAGCATCCTTTGGGTATATGTCCAAATTGATGGGTCTTGCAATAGATCAATACTCAATTTTTTGAGGAATCACCATAATGATTTCCATAGTGGCTGAATGAGTTTGTACTCCTGCCTGCAGTGGAGGAGTGTTCCCCTTGCTTCACATCCTCTCCAGCATGAGCTGTCACTTGTGTTATTGACCTCAGCAGTTCTGACTGGTATAAGATGAAATTTCAATGTAGTTTTGATTTGCAATTCCCAAATGGCTAATGATGTTGAAACAGTCTAAGCATTTTTCATCCATTTGAGATTCCTCTATTGAGTATTTTCTGCTTATATCTGTCCCCTACTTTTAATTGAATTATTTGGCTTTTTAATATCGAATTTCTTGAGTTCTTTTTATATTTTGGATATTTGTCCTCTGACAGATGTGGAGTCGGTTAAAAAAAATTACAGTTCTCTAGGCCGCCTCTTTGTCCAATTGATGGTATCCTTTGCCTTACAGAAGGTTTTCAGTTTCATGAGGTTCCATTTATTAATTGTTGATCTTAATGTCTGTGCTATCAGTGTTCTATTCAGAAAGTTGTGTCCTATGCCAATGATTTCAAGACTGTTCCCCACTTTCTCTTTTATGAGGTTCAGTGTACCTGCTTTTATGTTGAAGTCTTTGATTCACTTGGACTTGAGATTTGTGCAGGATGATAAATATGGATCTATTTGGATTCTTTTCCATGCAGACATCCAGTTTGACCAACACCATTTGCTGAAGATGCTGCCCAGACTCAAATAAACATACAGAGGCTTATATTATTTGCAAACTATGGCCATGGAAGGCTCCTTGGTAGCTAGCTCTTATATCTTAAATTAACCAATTTTTATAAATCTATACCATGCCACATGGCTTGTGGCTTACTGGTATCTTTACATCTTGCTTCCCCTGGCAGTGGCTAGCAGCGTCTTACCCACTCTCCTTTCTTCTATCCTATTTCTCTGGATTTTCCCACCTGGCTCCATCCTGCCCTGCCATAGGACAATGTAGATTTATTTATCAACCAATAGATCAACAGATATTCACAGCATACAGAAAGGTATCCCACAGCAAGTAGAAAAAAAATCTTCTTGAGTTAGGTAACCCAGGCAGGCCCAGAAAGATAGACAATGTATTTTCTCGTTTATAAGTGCCTATTAGCTGTGAAGTAAATGACAATCAAGCTACATTCCACAGAACCAGCGAGGACAGGTAAAGAGAAGGCCTCTGGGGGAAAGCATGGACCTCTCAGGGGAGAGGAGGAAACAGAATAAAATTTGTGGGTGTACTGGGGGTGGGTGGGAACAAGAGTGATAGGGATCAGGTTGGAGGGAAAGGAAGGAGGGAGAGAGTGTTGAGAAGACATCTGGAATTGGGGAGCATAGGTGCGTGTGTGTGTGTGTGTGTGTGTGTGTGTGTGTGTGTGTGTGTGTGTGTAAACCTAGTGCAATAGAAACTTCCTAGAATCTATGACGTTGACCCTAATAATGGAAGATATGGAGTTCGAATTGGCTATCCTTTTAAGCCAGGGGAGGCTTCCAGTTAGGGAACTACATGGAATTTGTTTGAGTTGTTTGTTGTCTAAGAGCATCCTGTGGAGATCCCTGAACAATCCAGGGTGATTCTAGGATAGAAGGTCACTCTCTGAAAACTGACAGTGGGGCCCCATTGCTGAGAATAAGTTCCACCCAACTTATTGAATGTAGAGAGGTTTAACTGTTGACTGGATGGAATTTTCACCTGTATGTTCTCATCTCTTCTGGTGCAAAAAGATATGAAAGCTATGGAATGAGAAACCTAGATACCAACCCAGCCACAAAACCCTTGACCAACAATCTGTCCTGCTGGCAAGATGTGCTAGGACAGTTGTGGTATAGAAATTGTGGGAGTGGACAACCAACTTTTGGTTTAACTTGAGACCCAAGCCTGGTAGTCCAGAGAGAGATTCCATGTGCTGCACTGCCTGGGTGACTAGGAACTGGAGACTGAATAGCCCAGAGACCTAGGGTAAAACCAAACACAACCGGCAAAAACAAATCAATGAAGTGATTCTTAATGACATTCTGTTACACTTATAGATTGTTGTCTTGTTCAGTCTTCATTAGAGGATTTCCCTGGCAGCAGATGGGAATAGCTACAGAGACTCACAGCCAGACATCATGCACAGAGAGAGTCTAAATATAAGGTCTCCATCAGGCCACTCCCTTCAGAGATCAGGAAACCATGCAGAAGAGAGAGAGGAAAGATTATGGGAGTCAGAGGGGATGGAGGACAGTAGTAGAACATGACCCACCAAATCAACTAAGCAGAGCTCACCAAAACTTAAGCAGCAAGCATGGTTCTGCAAGTCATCTGCCTATGAGTTATGGCTGTTAGCTTGGTGTTATTATGGGACTCCTAACAGTGGGAGCAGGTATGTCTCTGAGTTTTTTGCCTCATCTTGGGACTCTTTCCCTCCTATTGAGTTGCCTTGTCCAGCATTAATATGAAGACTTTTGCCTTGTCTTTTTTGTGTGCCTTGCTTTGTCTTGTTGGGCTGCTCTTTCTTGGAGGCCTGCTCCTGTCAGAAGAGAAAACGGTAGTTGGTAGGTCTGGGGGACAGGGAAGATTAGGGGAGCTGGGAGAAGTTGAAAGATGGGAAGCTGTGCTCAGTATGTATTGTATGAGAGAAAAATCTACTTTCAATATGAATAAATAATAAATGAATGAAAGAATAAATAAGTATTAAGTGCAGACTTTCTGTTGTGTCTGTTGTTGAAATCCATCTGTAATCTATGATTGTCTAATAAGATACAGAGGATTATTTCAATTTTTTATATCTGTTGATACTAGCTTTGTGACTGAGTATATGGCCAATTTTGGAGACGGTTCCATGAGGTGTTAAGAAGACGGTATATTCTTTGGTGTTTGGGTGAAATGTTTTGTAAATACGTTAGGTCCATTTGAGTAATAACATCTGTTAGTTCTGTTATTTTTCTGTTTAGTTTCTGTCTGTATGTGCAGTCCATTGGTGAGAGTTGGGTGTTGAAGTCTCCCACTATTATTGTATGGGTTTTGGTGTGTTACAAGCATTACTAATGTTTCTTTTGTAGATGTGGGTGCCCTTACATTTGTGGCATAGATGTTCAGAATTGAGACACCATCCTGGTGGATTTTTCCTTTGATGAGTATGAAATGTCTTTCTCCATCTCCTTTGATTATTTTTGGTCTGAAGTCTATTTTGTTAGATATTAGGATATCTACACCAGCTTGTTTCTTACGTCCATTTGAATTTCTGTAATGGAAAGGACATCATCAATAGGACAAAATGGCAGCCTACAGGATGGGAAAAATCTTCATCAATCTTACATCCGAAAGAGTGCTGATTTCCAAAATATTTAAAGAATTAAAAATCTAGACATCAACAATCCAAATAATCCAAATTAAAAAAATAAGGTACAGATCTAAACAGAATTTCCCAGGGCCTTCCCCCTCTCAGCTGTCAATAGTTGCCTATTGATCATTGTTTAACAAGCTCTATGTTTACATAGATTACACATGGGCTCCCTGCAGGATACAGCAATCTTGCTCCTCTCCTGGAGAGCCACTACAGCTGAGCTTTGCTCAGCCCCCACTTAAGGGAACTTCCTAGCAGAGTTCTGCCTCTTCTCTGGCCTAAGATGTTGCTTCTTTTTGCTTCACTCTGAAAAAGGGGAAACACCTGTAGAAATGTAGCAATCTCCTCTAGCTCAAGAGAAAGGTGTTACTTTTTAGCTCTCCCTTACTCAGTCCCCCTAGTGACATCTCAGCAAGATTCTTCTGTTTAGCTCCCCTTTGCCCAAACCCTGAGGGACGTCTCAGCAAGATTTTTTCTGCTCAGTCCACTATGGGACATCTTAGCAATCTTCTTGTAGTTGGCATGTGAAGATCATGGGAAGGAGGAGTCCAGTAGAGTGCCTGCCTCTACCAGGATGGAGAGAACAGCCCACAACTGACCAGGCAAGGTGGTTTATACAGGATCTTCTGGGGGCAGAGTCAACTAGGGATTGGTTAGTTTTTTCTGCTCAGGAACTGGTCAGTTTTGTGGGCTAGGAGCAGAGATGGCCCTGATTTCAGAGCCAAACTGTGCTTCTTTCACTGGCCTTTCTTGACTTTTTTACTCTAATTCTAAGGCCAGGGCACATTTCTTTCACTGGCTCTGATTCTAAGGACCAAGTGTGTTTCTTTGGCACTGGTTTCAGAGTCAGGGAATGTTTCCTTGGTTCTGGGTTTGGGGATAAAGTGTTTATTTCTCTGGCTCAGGTCTCAGACCCAGGCTGTGGTTTTTTTTGTTTTGTTTTTTTTGTTTTTTGTTTTTTTTGGTTTGTTTTTTTTTTTTTTTTTTTTTCCTGGTTCTGGGCTCCAGGGTCAGGATGGGTTTCTTTAGCCAGCCCCTTTTCCCTACAATTATTTCTAGGTTTTCTTGAATTACACAGAAAGACCCTGTCTCAAAAATTAAAATTAAAATATTTTATTAAAAACAAACCAATCCACAATCAAACAAAATGGACAATCTCCATGCAAGTTATCCCCTGCTAGAAGTATCTTATTGATGCTCTCAGATCTAGACAGAATCCCATCTCCTCAAGTTGAGCAGAAAGACCCAGAAATGCACTTTTCATGACCTTTCACCCATACTAGGGTGGGTTTTTCCGTGATGTAGCTACCAATGAGTTATTTACATTCTATAAATACTGCAAAGGATTAATTGATTCATCAAACCCCATTTGGGTAAGATTGTTTCTTTGGTGTTCTGTCAGTGTCTGATATGGGGTATATAAACATTATTCTTGTCTCTGACATGAGATATACAAACATTTTTCATATCTCCACATTGGGGGAAAAAGAGTCATGCTAAAGTATTGTATCTCTTTTCTTCCTTGTGGAGAAACCACAAGCTTAAAAAGCTATAATCTCTCTGTCTCATAGTGGGCAACAGACAGAGATTTTGATTAAAGGGTGTGCTCAGATTCTCTATAGCATTTCAAGTGGGCAATTCATGCTCATCCAGGGTGCATAAATCTCTCAAATAGTGACAGGACTTCTTCAAAGGGAGTATATACAAAAGTTACATTTGGTAGATCCATTAGAAGAAGCACTTCCCATGGCTTCCTAACTTGTAGACTTAGTGTGTAATTCAATTAGCTCTGATCATGCTGCTCATTTTTCATGTTCTTCATTGTTTTTGTTACATTAAATTCTAACCTCTGAATTTAATCTCCTTTGACTTCTTGAAGCAGATAATCACACCACTTAAATTTGTTTTCCTTGCGTCTAGTAAAGAGTTAATAGTACAGTTACAGCAAAACCTGATAAAATTTCTATTTACTAAATAAATTAGCCAATGAATTAATATATTAATTCAGATTGTATAGGGAATTTATTTTCTTGCCAAGATTCTTATTCTTTTGCTCATGGAAATGTTTTTCTCCATATAAATTTTATGAGTATACATGTTAATTTATCTCTATTGTGTGTAAGTTCATGGCAATAGCACATTTATAACCCTTAAACTGGGAAAAAGAACCATTCATCAAGTTAAAATTGCTTAAACTAAACAAAAGTAAACTAATTTGGAGTTAAAATATCACTTTAAAGGGTCAGATAGTGATCAAAAACTGCTTATGACAGTGTTATCTGATCTTCAAAGACAAGATTTTCCTATATACTCAGATGGCATGGAGACATAGCAAGAGACATAATATTACAATAAAAATTATATCCCGATGGCCACTAAAATAAATTTCAAACTCACAAAGACAGGGTACTCAGCCACATACGTTTATAAAATACCTACATCTAATATCACAAAGGCCTCTGTGTTAGATTTTTTGTTGTATTCTAAGTCTAAAGACATAAGTAGCTTCTGTTCATGCTGAGAAGTCACTTCACCTGGTGTAATGAGTTATGGACTAACCTGGCTATCACTCTGAATGTCAGTATCTTCATCATCTAGCATTCCAGTGTTCAGTGAGAACAGAGAAATGTTGTCACAATCAAGGTGCTTTTCTTCACTTAAAGATCCACATTTACATGAAACAACATTTCTTGCCTTTTTAAAAAGTTGGTCTTTAATGTTATTGCCTCAAAAAAAAAAAAGACTAATAGTGAAAGAAATAAAAATAAGTGCCTCATTTTGCTATATCTGGATAATTTTGAAAGGAAAGATTCAAAAGCACAGTCAATAAAATATCTCTAATTTAAAAGTAGCCATTTAACATGAATATCAGGCATGTAAAATAAATGAACATGATATTTACATTGCACATCTAAACTCAAGCAGCATTACTTTTTAAAGCACATCAGCCTATTACAGTGTGTGTGCTGTTGTTCTGTTTTAAATTATTTCTTTTAATTTTTGAGATTTTAACTATATATACAGATATCTATTATATGTAATAATAATTAATGAAAAAAAGCAAACACAAGGCACCCACATTTTAAAAAGGACAGCTTAAGTCACACATTGGCCATCACACACTGGTATTGGGAGATTTCAATACCCCACTCTCACCAATGGACAGTTCATCCAAACTAAAACTAAATGGAGAAATGCTGGAGCTAACTGACATCATTCTTCTTTAGGACAGAATAACTACATTTTGTGTGTTGTTACGTGGCACTATTTCTGGAGATACACTTCCCAGATAGGGCACCAATGACGGAGCAAAATATAGATACTATCAAAGTCCAACTTGGTAACTCAGTGAATTGTATTGGGGTAACTTATAGGAAGACGGTTGAGGGGTTACTTACAAGAGGAGAAGTGACTCATAGACAGCTGCATCCCCAAAGTCCACAGCAACCTGCATGACAGCTCACAGAAGCTGAAGATCTAGACGACGGTGCACAACCTGCAGGTAGCTCAACAGGTTGGTGAGTGTCATTTCCAGGTTGTTCTGAGCCTCTTCCAGGCAACTTGACTGGCCTATTTAGCTCTGCTAGAAAGTTTTGTTGATCCGAGCTGGAAGTAGGCAACTCAGTTACATCTTTTTCATCTAGGCGGGTTGGCTGATCTCTGTTTCTTCCAGGCAGCTCTGCTGGTCTGAGTCTCTTCTTGGCAGCACCGTTTCTTTCACAGTGTCCCTCTGCAGTCCTTACTGCCTCTATATGCTTGGGGATGGAAAAGCCTAGTGAATCTAATCAGTTTTAGGGACTTCCTGAAGCCCTTTAGTTGCTTATTTTCTGTGCTTGCAACTAGCTTGATGATGTAAAGAATAGTTTACCTCTCATCAAAAGGTCTTGCGTGCTAAGTTTTCTTCTTTGTTTGATGGAGGGTTTTCATCTCTCATTAGAACATCTGTTTTATAGAGCTTACTCCAGTACATAAGGTTTTGTCCCATGGGAAAGTTCTGCACAGTACATACTCTTGTGGTGTGATTGAGCATTCCTTGGGTATATGCCCAAGAGTGGTATAGCTGGATCATGGGGCAGATTGATTCCCAGTTTTCTAAGAAAGCGCCATATTGATTTCCAAAGTGGTTGTACAAGCTTGCATTCCCACCACACCTTCTTCATTCACTCATCTGTAGATGTTTACCTCTGCTGATCACATTTCTTTTATTATGACTAGTGTAACAATCAACTTAGGAATTCAGTTATCTCTTTGATTTGATGACTTTATATCTTTCGGTCACACACTCTAAAGTGGGACTGTTGGATTTTATTTGTAATTTACACATTTTAACCTATCTAGAAACCTTTACACTGTTCTCCATAGAGGCTGCACTAATTTGAATAACCACCACAGAGTCTATTTTCTTTTTCTCCATGTTTGCTTCCAACATTCTCACCACTATTTGGTACTTATTTGTTTCTTTGTTTTCTTTGATAGTAGTGATTCTATCTGGAGTGAACTGGTAACTCATTTGTAGTTTTTATTTGCTTTTATCTGATTAATCTATGTCCCATTAAGTACTATTTAGTATCTCATTATACAGGCGTTTTAAAAATTTCATCTACAAGTACTTATTCTGATTAACAATTAGGCTTTGCTTGCTTGTTTTTCCATACTCGTTATTCTCAAATGAAGTTTAATGTCATATGCACTCCAAAACTAAATATGTCTTTATGAAGTCCCCTATGCACATCTATACACTAAGTGCCATAAAGTTTAGTGGTTGAATCAAGCAACAAGCATAGATGATACCAAATTTCTTCTTAAAATATTCAGCCAATGTGTACCAGCCTTGAAGATTTGTCAGAGCATGTATGTGAAGGGACTCTTGAGGAAACAAGCACTGTACAAACTAGAGACGTTTGAGATGAAGCAGAGGTAGTAGAAGCTTTCTGAGCTTTCCTTCTATGGCTAAGCAAAGATGTTCAGGAGAGTGAAACTGCCATCATTCATCCTCCCTGGGGAAGCTTCCACCCAGGGTGGTGACTGAGAATACACAAAGGGATCACAAGACACAAAAGTACTCCAAGTGCACACACTCTATCTGTTCCTGTAAGGTTTAGTTTGCCATGCCAGTTCACCTATTTTTTTTCTTTCAGCTGTTGAATAATTCTTCTCATTTTTTTGAGAACTTATTCATCTGAATGATCACCCTATGCATAATACATAATGGTATATATGTCACATCCACAGACTCAAGATAACTTGGACTTAATGTTCTCTACTTGTATTTATGTAAATAGGTTTGCCATGTTTGGTGAAAATTAATATCAGAAAAACAAAATTTTTTGGTACAAGTAAGACACAGACCCCCTATGAAGCATATTAATAATCATGCTTAAAAAACCATTAGAGAAATTCAATTATAATTTCTTTAACATCCCATCTCACCCCTGTCAGAATTGCTTTTATCAAGAAATCAAAGGACAACAATTGCTGTCTTGAATGTAGGGAAAGGGGAACCTATTCATTGTTTGTGGAAATTTAAAACGGTGAAACGCTTTAGATACCAGTGTGAAGGTTTCTTAAAACACAAACATTAGAAGTATTATTTGGTCCAAGTATGCTACTCCTGAGCACACACTAGTGAAAATGTGGAGCATGTGACACAATTATTATATATAACAAGTACAAACCTATTACAAAACTGGTGCTCCTTCTGTGGAATTGGGAAGGCTTTGCCCTGGAGGAAGTGGGAATGGGGGGTGGGGAGGGGGGAAGGTGAGGGGGACGGGAGGGGGGAGAACAAGGGAATCCGTGACTGATATGTAGAACTGAATTGTATTGCAAAATAAAAAAAAGAAAAAAATTAAATATTAAAATTTGGAAGTAAATAGATAAAAGTTTTAAAGATATTACTCAGTGAGGTAATTCAAATTCAGAAAGACAAATGACACATTCTCATGTGTCGATCGTGGCTTCAAATCTTTAGGTTTGTGTGTTTGACCAGGAGTACCTACAGAAATAATAAAACTGCATGAAGGCCATTGGTACAGGAGGTGCCTTAAGGTGTGTGTGTTGGGGACAGGGAGAAGAGTATAGATGATCTGTAAACAGAATGGGAGAGGGAGAACAGTTAGGAAAAATGGTGGTTACGTGATAGATGAGCAAAAGGAACAAGGAGAAAGCTAACCAAAACTAAAGATACATGAAGCAATCATATGAAAAGTTATTACTTTGCAAACCAATTAATAGTATAAGTTAAGACAGAGTTAAAAAAGAAGACATCTTTCATATCTGGATAATACTCTTCCGAAAACCCAAGGTTACTAAACAAAACTCCCAGTGCCATGTGAGATTCCTTCTATGTGTTGTTAGCCAGAGAGGTTCAAGAGGTTCCCAAAACATTACAGTCTCTTGCCATTCTTTCTGGTTTTCTGTCGTAAGCAATTGACACGATCCTACCACTGAAGACATTACACACCTTTAATGGATAAACAAGTCTAACTTAAACTGAGCAGGATCCTCTTCCATGCTGGCTAGCTTTTGTAATGCAAGAAGATACTATGTAGGCTACTATGGGAGAAAAGGCATCAAGGGCTTACCCAGCTGTGAAACCTGTGATCTACAATACCAACTTTCCAAACAAAATATGGCACCTTATACATCTGGTCTGGGGGTTGATTAGCTAAATTATGGTCTAAGTTCCCTTCTAAAGATTTATTTATGTACTATAGACAAGTGTTACTCTCAGTGTAGTCAGAGAAGTTTCCCTTTTCAGTGACTGACAGTGAATGAAGAGACTCAAAATGCTAAGGATACATGACACCTGGGTAGCCCAAGCTAAACAAGACAAATTTGTGGTCACATAGCTGATCCTGCTTAAGCTTAGTGAGTATATACACGGAATGGCATGAATGACTAAAAGCAAATTGTAGGAAAGAGGGAAGAGAGGGATATTAGATAGGGTAGAGGTTACAGTAAGTCAGAATTCCATAGACAAGTTTTTAAACTGTCTTATTAAATAAGAAACACAGAGCCAAATATAGGGGTGAAAGCCATAGAGATCAGGAAAATAGTGATAGCCACCAGCTAACCTTACTCACCACACCGCTGTAGCTTCCCCAGAGAGAACCAGCTTCTTCCTGTCTAACCTGCACCTTTACTGCCTTGCTCTTCTGCCTTCTCATTGGCTCTTAGCCCAGCCACCTCACTTCCTTGTCACTGCCTGTCTATACAGACCTCCAGGTCTTTATGGTTGGAACTGGGATTAAAGGTTCAAGTCATCTCACTTGGCTTTGTCCTTGAACACACAAAGACTGCCTGTCATGTGATTAGAGTAAGGGCGTGTGCTAACACTGCCTGACTTTTGTTTATGGATGGATATCTATGTCCTCTGATATCCAGGCAAACTTTATTTATTAACATACAAATAAAATATCAAATTTCAGCACAAATAAAATATCACCACGGAATTTACTTTATACATGTATAATAGTTTCTCTTTTAAATTAAATACATTTATCTATGTGTATGGGTGTTTGGTCAGTATGTTTGTCTATCACATGCATGTCTGTTTCCCTCAGAGGCCCTAGAACTGGAGTTACAAGCTGTTATGATCTGCCTACATTGAACCTAGAGCAGCCAGTGCTTTTGACCAATGAAACAACTCTCAAGCCCCATGTATGATATTTTTAATGAATAAATTCAATGACAGTTAAAAAACATACATAAAGTGAGAAGGAGAAATCATTAGTTTTGTGACACTCCAGTTTAAGTGGTCTAAGGAACCCTAACACGAAAACACCAGAAATTCCATCTTCTAGCAGAAAACATCAATAAACAACAAATGTGGTGGTATTGTGTTCCCCAATATATCGTGCACCCTAATAAATTTATCTGGGGTCAGAGAACAGAACAGCCACTAGACAGACATAGAGGCCAGAAAATGGTGGCACTCACACCTTTAATCCTAGCATTCCAGAGGCAGAAATCCGTCTGGATCTCTGTGAATTCAAGGCCACACTGGAAACAGCCAGGCATAGAGACATACGCCTTTAATCCAGGAAGTGATGACAGAAAGCAGAAAGGTATTTAAGGTGTGAGGACGAGGAACTAGAGCCTGATTAAGCTTTTAGGCTTCTAGCAGCAGTTCAGCTGAGAGCCATTCAGATGAGGACACAGAGGCTTCCAGTCTGAGGAAACAGGATCAGCTGAGGAATTCGTGAGGTGAGGTGGCTGTGGCTTGTTCTGCTTCTCTGATCTTCCAGCATTCATCCCAATACCTGGCTCTGGGTTTGATTTTTATTAATAAGACCTTTTAAGATTCTTGCTACAAAAAAAAATAAGCACTATTAAGCACATCATAAATTATACCAAAAAGCTGGTTTTCCTTTTGTTTTGTTTTTCTAATTTGAAAATCAACAATTTTAGTGAATATCACTGATGTGCTATTCTCTTTATTGCAGAGCTCTGGGGCAGTAAGTAGGTCCAGAGCCACTGACTACACATTACTTGGAGCGTTGTAGCAAGCACATTTATTAATATTGTATTTCCTTGTGAGCCCTTTTCAAGCCCGCTCTCAGAAAAGCTCAAAGAAAAATTCTATTAAATATAGCTTTGCTTAATAAACTCACCAAGTCCACTAGGAGTGGGTGACTCCCCCAAATTCTTTAGGAATAGAATTATCTTCTAATATTTAAGATAAAGATGAAGCAATTCTATTTAATCTTTAATTTGCTGTTTTTTCCTTTTAGAGTGTTAATAATAGCAGATTTACCAAGAGTATAAAATGTAGTAAGACTATTTAAAAAGTAAACAGAGCAAAGTAACTTTCCTTAAATATATCAAAATAAAGCTTTGTTAGTTATGAACTAGAATGTTCAGCACAATAAAATTAGTGAGCAATGTATCAAAATTATTGGATGTACATCCACAGGAAAAGTAGGAAACAACTTTTCTAATGCTTTAATGAGGAAGGTGTTTCAAAAATGTAAACAGCTGTCACTTATAAAATTTTTAGAATTAACCAGGTCTGACAGAGTGGTATCTAAGCATGGAATCTGATGCTGCAGGAATGGTAAAGTTCTGACCAGAAGGATCACTAATATGCCTAGGAAATTAAATTTCCCAACAACATTCTTATCAGCAGAACATGTTAAAACTTACTGTTTTTCTTGTGAATTGTCTATATTTTATATTATGAAAGGGCCATACCATCCAAGAAGATAATTCTTTTAAAATTGCTCCTTTCCTTCTATAATGGTCTAAATTCCTTTGTAACTGGGGGGCGGGGGGAAAGAAAAAGAAATGGCCAAGCAATAGGGCTAAAAAAGTCAGAAGGGAAAAATTCTGAGTATTGCTCCTATTTCAAAAGAGGTTTGGGAGTCCCAGGGAGAAGCAGACCTGGGAGTCCTTACAGACTTTCATCAGACAACGTAGCTGATCTGGTAGTCTTATGAGATTTTTGACCCAAGGTGACAGACAAGGTCCATCAACAAACTCCCACCATCCCCTCCATGCCCCGACTTCTACTTAGCAGCTTCGTTGTGGGAGAAAGTGAGATCTTGCAAACTCTCTTGGATTAAGTTTTTGATAGTGAAATAGCAGGCAAGTCTGACTTAAATGATTCACAGAGACTGAACTGACAACCAGAGAGCCTTCATGGGACTGACCTAGGCACTCTGCATATACGTCAGAGTTATGTAGCTTGGTCCTCTTAGCAATGGGAGCAGTGGCTGTCCCGGACACTTTTACTGGCTTTTAGAACCCTACTCCTCATACTGGGTCACCTTTTCCAGCCTTAATAGTGGAAAGGTGCTTAGTCTTACTGTAACTTGATATACCATGTTTTGTTGATACTCATGGAAGACCTGCCCTTTCCTACAAAGAAACAGAGAAGTGGATTGGGGAGTTGGAACAACAGAGAGGGCCTGGGGAGAGGGACTTGAAGGAGAGGAGGAAGGGGAAACTGCAGCTGGGATGTAAAATAAATAAATAAATAAATTTATCTTTTAGAAAGATACTTTCTTATAGAATTAATTAAATCGCTGGTGTCAGTTTGCTAAGTTTTAATTTTAAATATAAAACCAAAAAGCATTGTGTGTTTTACAATGTGTTCAAGGTCTGTGAAATGCAAATAAATTGCTCATGATCATCACAAACTGCTCTCTTACCATTGTCCTTTCATACTTCAGTTCCAAGGCAAACACATGCAATATCAGTCAATGTAAAGAGCAAAATGATTTCATGCTTAATGTAGCAAACAAATTAAAAACCTCCATGTTCAATACTAACATAAATCAACCTGAAAATCCCGTGGGGAAAATATTATGTAAATGAACAATGATTTAGTATTACATAGTATGACTTGCTCCTTCCATCTCATACTCCCTAAAGATATGCTATGAGTTCTGGAGTTCTTTGTTTACTTGGTGTCTTTATGGTCTAATTCCTTCGGGTAGCAAAAGCAAAGTAATAGGATTTGGAATTGATTTGATGATAATTCTTTCTTTCAGATTTTGTAGTGAATGAAGAAGAATCACAATTCAAGGCAAAATGAGGAAGCCAAGTATATTTATTTTATAAAAGAAACTAGAAAGTAGCAATGTTATATTTCTTTAAACTACGTTTTCTAATTATTCAAACAAGCAAAAGCATGTATATACACATGTGCAAGTATATGTATACATACACACTTTCCAGAAAATTAACACTAAGCTGAATAAATAGTTTTAGAGAATCATATTGCCTTTCATTCAGGATGCTTTTGGTGAAAATGTGACATCTTAATTTGAATTGAAATATCTTTACTATCAGATTCATTTTCTGGTTTTTCTACTACTTGAAATTTGACAAATGCACCTTTCACTAATGATTATTTTTAATTATATAAGTAAATTTGTGTCTGTGTGGTAATGTGTACATGAATGAAGGTGTCCAGACTAGAAGACTATATCAGATCTCCTACATCTGGAGTTGCAGATGCTCTGACAGGTAAAACTACACTCAGTTTCTCTATAAGTGCAGTGAATGCTCTTAACTGATAGGGCATATCTAAATCCCCAAAGTAAAATTTTTGGGTCATAACTACAAGATAATTGTATGAAATGACATATATACTAATTTTAATACTTAGTAATTTTCTCAGTTAAGTTCAAATGAAAGTATAGTAAGGGAATAGCACAACCATAGTGATAGACAATAGGATTAAGTGTTCCAAAATAATAAGTACAATATAATCATTCAAGTAATATTAAGTTTAGTACCTTTTAAAAATACATGTTGTGATGGAGGCCATTATATAAAAACCACCAATCAAAACGCAAAATTGTAGAGTCTAATCAAAATTGATACATCTACGGCATAACCCTTGTACCTAAGCCTCAGGGATGATTGTGGAAGAGGGGGCAGAAAAAATGTAAGAGGCAGAGAAGCAGAAGGTTTACTGTGTGGCTGTGTCTCCTAGAAATGAGAGTAGCTACATCTATAAATTCTTACTATCATAGCTGCATTAATATGACCTGGACAGGAATAACACCAATAGATATGCTAGTATCGACAAGGGAAAGTCCATGAGGTCTCAAACATTCAAAGTGCACTATCACAACTGAAGAATTCTGAGAGCTAGAGAAAGTCTTCCCAGGGAAGTACATACCAGGTATGATGCAATGCCAAGTAGTAGGCTCTGAAAAGTGTGTGTGTGTGTGTGTGTGTGTGTGTGTGTGTGTGTGTGTGTGTGTGTACATACATAGTTATAATTAAACAGACTGAACAGGTTGTATTTATGTATTTATAAATATATATGTAACATTTATATGCATGTAACTTTATATATGTAGCAACAGTTAAAGGGAAAGAGGCTATGAATTTAAAAGAGATGGGGTAAGTGGGAGATTTTGGAAGGAAGAAGGGATGGGAGAAATGATGTAATTATATATCTCAAAAATGTTAAAAATATATATCGCAGATTTTAGAGTAAGCTTAGAAAAAGCACTCTAGTAGATAGAAGACTATTTCAAGGCTATATCTTATTATAGATTGGTAACTTTTGAAAATCACTATAAAAATATAACAGATGTAAGAGTAGAGGCAGAGTTGAGCTGAAATGTAAGTATGGGTCAGGACTCAGGACTCTGAAGGAAAGAAGCTATCATTATTGTCTGGGGTCACCAGATTTGGTGGTAGAGCACCGTTATCATTTTCTTGCATGCAAATAAATGAATCAGAAGTATGAGAGCTTAGACAACACTCAGTGAGATTGATCTAATCAAAAGCCGAGCATTATATATTTGCACATACTTATCTGCATGTTTAGGACAAATGATTATTCTAAAATATGTTATGCTCACGTGTTCTGCAAAGATTTGCCCTTAATAGGACATGATTGAACCCAGAGCTCCTAGGTGCTAAAGAACTTAAGTTAAAAACAAATTATATAGAATTACCTAGGCTTTTATTTTCTTTTGATTTGTGTTTGGTTTTTTGTTTATTTGAGTCTAGCTTCTCATACTGAACAAAAATTCTATTACTCAGCTGAGTCACCAGATATTAACCACGAAAATGCCTCATTATGGCTAAACTTGGCTGGGAGACCGTCCAAATGCTTGTCTTCCTGTTTAACTGGAGGTTGTAGGAGCGAATGAAATTATGTTCTCAGTGAGTTTGATCTTCAACCTGTCTACCTGCAGTGAACAGTCACACATGGCTGATGGGTTTTAAGAGCCATTCCTGGCCATCCCTGTCTCATTGGCAGCTTTTGGAATTTTCTCACATTCTTCTTCCTTCTCTGATACTCTCAGAATGCCTCATAGCTTACATCTTGCCTCAGGCTGTTTTCCCAGTTGTCAATCTCTAGCACTCCTTCTCACACCTGATCTGAGAATCCTGCTTTCCCGGTGATTTTTGATTTCAGTAGACATTCTCGAGTTATTTATTTACTGATCCATTGCAGATTGCGGTGTTATCCAGTCAGTGTAGCTGTAGTTCAGTCTTAATCCCTTTCATTATTTTACTTCCTTTTTGTACAAGGTTATTTTGTGTAATCTTTGTAGCCATTACATTTTCTCTTGATCAGACTTCCTAAAGGGGAAAAAAAAAGGATTGTTGTTGCCTCCTTTTGTATTCAGAAGTTAAGTCTCTGCTCATTCAACTGATTAATAGGAAAAGAGAGATACAAACTCCACTCACTGCTTATAGTTTCATATGAATACAGGTCCTGGGGAAATGGCATGAGGACCACAAAAGCAAATATACCCGAGAACTCACATGTCACATTTAAGAAGGCTGATATATGGTAGAGATGGGAAAATAGTTTAGTCCTCTACTGTACACACAATGTGGGTTGTCAGTCTAAGGGGAATTGATGGAAGAAAAATACTATTTGGAAGCATTGTTGCAGCAACATCTTGGTGCCCATTTCCCATCCTATTCAGGACTCTAAAACTCTTCTGGGCAAACAGATTCATAGTACATATCAATTCTCAAATATTTCTCCTTTAGTCATTTACAGGAAGCTCTAGGATGATCCTTTTCATATTCATTGATTCTCAATTACCCCTAACTCAACATAATCAATATACCAAAGTAGCATTCTTTGGTGTCGAATATTTTCATCCTCTTCAACCATCAAATTCTGAAAAATAAAGTCTCTCAAAAGACTGGGTAGTAAAATCTTTCATAGTATACAGTCATCAGAGAGTTTCTTTGAACATTTTCTATTCATCTGAAAAAATAATTATGATGGTTTTATAAATTAATCCTCACTTTACTAACAGAAAAGATAGTAGAAACACAGATGAGTGATCTATATGTAAAATATATAAACCAATTTATATGTATCCTTAAGTAAGATTATTAAGGTATACTTACACTGCATGAGTGTTTTTATATACTGTGTTTTCAGCATACTTCAAAAGTCCTCAGAGGATTAATTCACCATTAATCTCTTGATTAGCAAAAGTAGGCACATCCCAGATTCTGCAATTCCTTTTTTTGTGTGTGTGTGTGTATATGTTTTGTTTTGTTTTGTTTTGTTTTGTTCTGTTTTGTACAATGTTCTCAGGACCAGGATGGTTCCGAGAAAATTTAGTCCCTGATTCTGTTCTGAGTGATCCCACAAGCCACTGTTATTCACCACATTAACCTGTCAATTGAGGGTCAAATGTATGTAAACCAACCCAGTAAAGTACTGTTCACTGTGTTCAAGAGGGGTATATAAGAATTAAAGTACAATTTAAGACCATGCCTTGGACACCGAAGTTCCTCAGCAGTTCCCACCAATCAGCAGGTTTTTTGGTCCATTCAAGTCTTGGGAGGTATCACAATTATGGCTAAGTGCCTGTAGGAAAGCAGTGGGTTGGGGTGGGGTAACCCTGATGTGGAGGCTAAAGAATGAAATAGACAATGGAAACTGAAGATGGGAAAACAATGAAAGGAAAGATAGTGGTGGAGAAAAGGACTCAGAGGATGACAGCACCGGGGAATACATGCTATTTGCATAACAAAAGTTTCTAGAGTTTAGCAGTTGAAAATCAATTGACAGCTCATTCTGTAATTCTTTTATGAGCCTCTTCAACAATTATTTATCCAATGAAAGGTACTGGGCACTTTGCCAGGTGTAATGTTAAACAAAAGAAAAGTGGTCCCTGCTGTCAAAGTCTTTTTACGTTTTAGTGAGAAAGTTAGGTGTCAAGAGCCATGATATGCCTGCGATTAGAATCTATTTATGAGATAAAACAACTTGCCATGGTATCACAGATGCTGAGAGAGTAGTGGAGGGCATAGCTCACAAATGAAAGACTTTGACAACAAAAGCAGCAGCTGGAGCAGCAGCATGTGCCTGGTTTCCTGAAGTCCAGCTTACAAGACCTAGTGATATATATGGGGTGTGGATTTCTACAAGCACAATTGATGAGCTTGTTTATAATTGGCACTAAGCAAGGTTGTCAGTTAAGATTAGGGCATTAGTCTAAATGAACTGCCAATAAACAGTGGATACCTATTGCATAGTGTTACAAACACTTCAGCTAAAAATTCAAGTTTAGCTAAACCCTGAATGTTTTCGTGGGTAAGACTGGTAACCACAGGCCAGTGTGACTGTTGTCCTCATGGGAGGTAGTATCTCAGTTCTCCAAGTCTATTCATTCTACAAGCATCCTTCTAAGGTTAGTCTAGAATTAAGCTAGCATAGGTCTGTAATCCCAGAAGAAGATCCCAAATTTGAAGACTGACCAGCATACACAATAAAAACCCTGTCTCAAAAAAGCAATCACACACACACACATATACACACACACACAACACACACACACACACACACACACACACAACATGTTCTAGAGAAGTTTTAAATAAAATAAAATATCACAGGTAATATCTTTTTGTAATCAGTTGTTAGCTAAATATTGACATAAATACTGTAGGAGTAGATGTTATCAACTTCCTTCCTAACAGTCACATATGTACAGTTCTAGTGCTACTAATCAGGGTTTATTCCACTGAATGACGTCTTTCCTAGCAGGACAACACTAAAGGCTTGTTCAAAGCATGCTTCCTCTTTAAACAGTTTGATTTCCTAGCTTGTTCACCTCATGATATTGGTTTGTCTTGCGAATGGTTAAGTTCTCCAAAGAGAATCATGTCTTTATTACTACCAGGGTACATTGAGAACTCCATCTCTCTTTGGGGCTTTGCATTTGGGCATGGATGCTAGAGATGAACCAGGAACTGTTGTTAGTGACTATTTGAGTTTTTACCAACAAGCTCTAAAATATCATCAACTGTTGTGCCTAGAATTAATGTGCCAACAAATTTCCAGCCTCAGTGTATATGGTTGTGATTGGATGGATATATTTTAAATACAAGCCAACACATTTTAAATGACCTAATTAGTACATCAAATACATAGCAATGAAATCTATAGTTCAGCTTGAATTGTTCATTATGTTAATTTCTATGTTTTTAAATAATGCAAATGGCCTGAATGTCAATGAACTATGTTGCTCCATTTTCTAAGGTCCTATAGATCTTAACTGACTAACTTATGTGTCCATGTGGTTGTACATTTTACTAACAAGTTATGCTTATTTTTTATTTCTATCCTAGAATGAAACTCATTGCCTATAGAAGAAAGAATTAGAAGTATTGGACATTCACCTATCCTGTAATGCCATAAGGGAAACTACTTCTGTAACTAATATAACATTTCCTTATTTATTAGAAAATATATGAAGGCTACTGATACTGATTTTTGATCCTGGATTTTAATATTTTAACTTTTAGGATACTTGTAAGGCAATGATTACTGCAATTAAAATATTATCAGTAGAAGGAAAATTTGAATATGTCCCTCCTGTATCTAGTGGATCCTCTATTTATTATTATTATTATTATTATTATTATTATTATTATTATTATTATTATAGTTTTCACATTAAATTACCGTGCAGGTGGGCAAGACAATATTCTCTTTATTTCCTTACTTTCATGCTGATAAGCATGAGTGACCTTAGAACTGTAAGCAACAATCTCCAAATACCTTTGTAATGGAGGCTCCCATGCCTCCCATTTTCTCTGCAATTGTGTTTGTTGACTCTTTCATTACTCCATTTCCTCCACAGACACTCAGTGGTTCCTGATGGGTACTTCATACCTTTTAAATAAAATAATAAAAAAAAATCTTTTGTATTTCTGAAAGCCTGTGACACCCATCCATGTCTTATTTTTCCTTCTTTGTGTCTAGTCATTTGAGGTTTTTTTTCACTGATGGTTCCTGTTCCTGGAAAAATTTCTAACAGTCAGTGTGATTTTGCCCATTTTCTTCAGTGTTCCCCTACTGTAGTATATTATTTTGTAGGACTCCATTAATATAATTACACCCATTAATCCATTTCAATTATAATCATAGCACTAGGAAAAGTTGTACTCTTAGGCAGAAGCTCAGTGTGTAGCACTAGAACGGCAATTGGGTCTGTAGACCAGGCTTGGAAACAGGTGGATACAACTAGGGCCGGTGTATGAAACAGACTCATAGTGTTTAACAATTTGCTACTCTGTAACAAATTTGTAGTTAGCTCAGTTGGAAACAGAGACATCTGCATTTTCAGGGATAGCTAGCGTCATCTTAGCCCACTTCATTTACTGCCATTTGCGGTTTGTATGGGGGGGGGGGGGGCTTTGATTTACACAGCACTCGTTGCCCTACATTTCAAAAATCCATCCAAGACAATCTAAAGAAGCCAGAAAACCCACCTGTAGTTGCAAATGAGACAGACAGAGAGGTCTGTGTGGTTTCTATCCATGCTCAGCAGGTTTTGTATTCTTCTTCTTAGGTAGTTCAGCCTAACCGGAAGCCAGGCTTACTGACCAATCTTTCCACTTCAGTTTCCTGCATGAGTGCTCTGGCACATACTTTGTATGTTGGCTTACGCACTTCTCAGTTGAAAGTTGGAGATGGAGTGGTGGAGACAAGAGACAAAATATCCATGTCTGCCAGCGGGTTGAAGAGTAACAAATTAATATCCTTCTCTTTACTAATTACTTCATTTTTTTTGAAGCCTAAGTTACAGAAATCATAAAAATGGAGCTACAGCTCTGTTATTCAGTAATGGAGTGAGTGCTGGTCCTATGTAAGGACCTGCATTCAACCACTAGCATCCAAAAGACAAACAGTTATTTTATTTTTGTTTTCTAAGTAGAATATCAGTTTAACTAAACCAAATTGAAAAATAAGAAACTTCAATTTGTGGCCAAATGGATCTCATACTACTCTTTCAGCAAAGTTTCAACTCAATATGAAGCCATTCTATATAGCTCAAGAAGACAGCTCTGCAGAGCAGAAAACAGAGTCCCCACTCCTCTGGCTAGGTGCCACTGCCCAGCATCATAAGATAGGGGGTACATTATACTGCCAGAGAAATGATCAAAATTCAAATTATAGTTTGGATTTTGCCTTAAGCACATCCTTTCTGGAATACTGTGGCTTGGAGACTTTGTGTAACAGTAATGTCTTAGGGAAGGAAGTTCTATTTTCTCCATGGATATATGCCCTTAAGTATTTCTTTTTTTTTGTCCACAGCATCAAGAGGAGAGAGTAAGGTGATATTAATGGAAGTATTGGCCCTATCCAAGGACATGCAGTTTCACAAATACATGTATCCTCACAAACATACATAGTACCCTCATGATGTCTTTCAGTTTCTTCTGTTCTCAACAAATAAATGATGAATGCTCACTTGGGCTTATAAATTTGACTCATTGTTCTGGAGTAAATATAGAAAACTAAAACAAAATAATTAATGAAAAAAGAGGCCATGAATTCAAAAGGGAACAAGAAGTGCGTGTGAGAACATTTGGAGGAAGGAAAGAAAGGAAGAAAAAAATGTGATTGTATTATAATCTCAAAAAAGTAATAATAAATAAATAATAAATAGAAATAACTTTAAATAATTTGGTCATGAATGTCAATGTTGACTACATTAGTGAATCTTTGAGATGCCAGAACATCTTGAACCTATGACATACTTAATTTTACTAAATCAAATAATCCTGATAAAGTGACTCTCTTGCAGCACAGCATAATAGTACCGATATGCAGAGATTTTAGAGAACTCAGAATTAAAAATCAATCATGTTACAGTATCTTATGAAGTGATTAATTTGTAGTGAGCATACAATAAAATGCTTCTCTCTTAAAATAATTTGAATGACTTTGGAATTTAAAGAATTTTTCTTGTAAACTAGCTAATTCTTTGTTGTTGTTCTTTCAGTGAACTCATTGTTTTCTATTTTTATTTTATTTTTGAGATTATAATTTATAAGCAATATTTCTCCCTTCTCTTTCCTCCCTCCAAGTTCTCCCATATATACCTGCCCACTCTCCTTCAAAGTCATGGGCTCTTTTCATCACTAATTGTTATTGTTTACACATGCATTTGTATGCATTTATATTTCTAACTATAACCTGTTTAGTCTGTATAACGCTTCCTGTGTGTGTGTATTTTCAATGCTGATCGTTTGGCACTGGGCAACCAGTTGGTGTGCTCTTCCTTGGGGAAGGCCCCCTGTCTGGTTCCAAACTTTGCTCATTTGCTTCTATTCCTTTGTGTTGGGTTAAGGCCTTGTGGGCTTTTCCCCATCCAGTTGGACATGCTCATTGGTATAAAACATTTTTCAGCTCACATTTGAGCTGTCATGTTGGTAAGATTTTATGGGTACAATTTCTGGTATTCCTAGGAGATACAGTATCACTGGTAAGCTAACTCGCTGATCCTCTGGCTCTCCTGCCCACTCTTCCACAATGTTTCCTGAGCCTTAGCTGTGAGACTATTTTGAACTCTTTAAGTATTAGTAATATGAACTACCAATTAGTTTGAAGTGAACAGTAAAGATACAAACATTATTATACTTAAGTTTGTTTCCTGATGCCTCAGAATGTGTAGACATATTGTCAATAATAATTTTCCTTGTTTATTGAAGATTTGATATTCAAATAAACTATCAAAAATTCATAGACAAGTAAGGTCTTGTGGATTAACCCTGTCATCCCAGGTACTTCAAAGGCTGAAGAAGGAATATTATAAGGTCAAAATTTACCTGGGCTACTGATTTGAGTTCAAGTTCTCCCTGTTCATAATGAGACTCTGTCTCAAATTCATTAGTAAAAATGTGATGGAAATATAGCTCAGTGCTAGAGCACTCTGAAAATTAAGTTCAAACCTTATGACTAAAAAATGCATAAAATTGGACCATAAGTTCGTAAGATTAAAAAAATGCATAAGATGAGAATCTTACATTTCTATAGGCAAATTCATTTCTAAGAAAATAGATCAATATATTTGTGGCCCCAAATTAATGTTTTAATGAAAAGCTTATTAAATGTATTTTCTTTAGTTTTACATTCAACAGTGTTCAATGATGGGTGAACATATCTACAAAAATTTATATCAACACCCAATCACTATCACCCAGCTCAGTAGTTCATAAATTATGAACCAATTAAGTATTAAGTATTAAGACATGACTGAGCTGTTAGTGCTGGAACAATGGCTGAGTAGTTAGAAGCACTGGCAACTCTTCCAGAAAATGCTAGTTTGAATTCTAGTATACCCACATGGTAGTTAATTCTAACTCCAGCTAGGAATATGGTACTCTCCTCTCCTTTTGTCTACATGGGTACCAGGCACACACATAGTATATGGACATACCTGTACACAACTATCCATACACATAAATATAAATCAACAATAAAAATAACATTTATTAAAAAATGGTTGAGTTGAATAGTATAAAATATTATATATATATATGTATATATATATTTCATTATACATTAATTTGTTGATGAATAACTAGGTTGATTGCAGTTCCTTACTATAGTTAAAAAGCAAAAATAATCATGAATGGGCAAATATATCTCTGGGAAGGTATAAAGTTCTTTGGGTATATGCTGAAGAATAAACTAGTGGAGTATATGGTATTTCTATTTTTAACATTTTGCAAATACTCCAGATTGATTTTCATAATGGCTGTACTACTGTATTAGGCTCCCTCTCACATCATATTGTCATATATATCTATATCTATATCTATATATACATATATAGTGTATGTATATATTGTTGTTATACCATTACAAATTATATCTCATAGAAAAAGTATAACATCCAATGTGAAACTTCACAGCTTTAAATTTAAATCATGACTATTTAAATGTTATACAAAGTCATTGAGCAGTACAGACTAAGACTTGGGTCTGGCTAATTCCAGTATGTGATTTTTTTTGCTAGGTTTTATAATAAATTTTATTAAAAAGTGATTGAGCATAACACATGACTACTTCTGTAGCATAAATTTTAATGCAGAATGCATTGTAAATTTTAAAACTTAGAATGTAATTATTTAAAATGAGGCTAGTAAGTTAAAAAAAATCTGAAATTGAAATTCTCTAATAACACCAATGTGTAACATATTAAAACTAAAATATATTTAATCTACTTAACTTGTCTAATCATTGAGCCTTTTTAGTTTTTAAATATTAATGTATTTTAATTATGAAAGAATAACTGACACTCAAATTCCAAGCTCTTAATTAGGTATATGCTGAATTAGTGACCTCAGAATATATGATTCAGGATACGGAGATGATGGATGAGTCAAGGGATCAAGTGCTATGAAAACATGAGGTCCAGAATTCAGATCCTCAGCACCCACATAAAAAAAAAGCTGGGTATACTAGCATGCTCCTGTATTCTCAGTGCTTGAGATGGAGACAAGGTAGCTCAGGGACTCAATAAAGAACTCCTGGTTCATTGAGAAATAGTGACATTAATCTCTGGATTTTACATGTGTCAATAAGGACAATCACAACTTTATGTACAAGCATACACATGTAGCACAAGCAAGTGCACACACACACACACACACACACACACAGATACACACACACAGATGGAGAGAGAGAGAGAGAGAGAGAGAGAGAGAGAGAGAGAGAGAGAATAATTTAGTTATTTCTTCAGTTTTCAAAATGCTCATCTCATTTTGTTTTCAGTATACTTATCTCCTATATGTGCTTTATAATATAATAATAGGAACGGTATTGACATAGAGTTATGATGTAACTTAATTTTACATAGTTCTCTCATTGTTATAATACTCTATAAAAAAGTTTTAAAGAACAAATTATAAGTAGTGGAATTTTATGACTTTTCAAACCACAGATTTAGAAAATCCTAAAGTGAGTCTTTAAGCACAATCTATCTGAACATCCCACCCTCCAGGTTCAGAGTTTTTCCATGATAAAGCTTGTCTCCCTTCCTAAATTTCTGACAATGCTATTAACCTCTAGACTTTAAAACAATATTTTTTCCTAGCCTAGCCTGAATTCAGCATATAAACTA